>NC_141161.1:61937883-62292883 GCF_053477565.2 Lygodium microphyllum
TTCACTAAGTTATTGTTGTAAGCATGGAACCAGTGTGACTCATGGAAGCGATGAGCTCGACTTGGGGGATTTCCCAGTTGAAATCAAATGGTGATTAAATATGATCTTCAAACTTGGATGGCTTACGATGGTAGGCTATCAGAGGATATCATTGCAGACCTTGAGAAGGAGAGGAAATTAGCACTCATTGTTGAGCATCGTAGTCTACAACCAGGAGCAGCAAGATAGGAAATTACGATGGCGGGACATAGAGATGCGAGAAGTGTAGCATGTGTTAGCTTTAGGCGAATAGAAATCAAATAGGACCTAACATAGAGAGAGAGATAGTGCTATAGGCAGACAATGCTGAGTGAGCTCCTTACGAAGTGGCTCATTGACAATGGTCAATAGAGTAGAGTGTAGAAACCTTAGCAACCTCATTGCTTGTAGGATTAGGAGTCACATAGGGCTCCAAGAGCCAATCAAAGATCCCTACAATCGCAAAGTAGCTAGACAAATAGCAGTTGGCAGGCAACAACCCATAAAGTTTCGTATAGAAATTTGAGCAGGTCGCAAGGCTAACGGTATCACCAATCTTGCTTAGTGCTTGCAAGCTTTCAGCCTATGCCTAGGCGATAAGGGTAGAACATGGTATACAAGCTTGGACACTGTGGAATACACCAACTTCAATAACCTCAAGAATCTCTTCATTATGAGATTCTTTGAGGCTGTGTACTTCAACAATGTCATAGTTCGGCTGATGAATGTAAATCAAAAGGACAAAGAGGACATTAGGGACTATGTTAGCTTTGTGCAAAATCTCTACAAGAGAATCCCAACTAACGAATGACCCACCGAGAGTGAGTGATCTCCATAGTCTTTATCAACGGAATACGCAGTGAGGAACTCTACAAGACCTTGGCAAAAAACTTGAGCTTGCAGAGAGATGCACTAGCTAGAGTCTTTGAAGAGGCCATACCACTGGATGACCAACTCAAGGAGAGAAGATCTCGGAGCTCTAATCGAGACGAAGCTAATTCTGGATCCTTAGAAAGGGTCACAACATCTAGCGATCGGTTAGTCCCAAGCGCCCAAGGTAAAGGGAAAAGTGTTGAGGAGAGTTAAGAGATAATAGAAATGAAGATGAAGCCAGCTAGACTACAAGAGATGGTAAGGAGACCTACATACCCACATGTCCAATGTAGGCATTGTAGCGGAAACCACCTCCCAGTAGGAGTGTCAATGTAATATCTCCTCCCTCCCCCCCCCACCCCGTGACCCCCGTGCCTTCTCCCCCCCATAGGAACTCCCCCCCTAGATTATTTTTTTGAATTAAAAAAAAAACACACACTCTCTCTCTCCCCCTTGCAGTGTGCATGGCAGGGAGACAGAGAGAGAGAGAGAGAGAGAGTAAGCAGTGAGAGTAGGGGGGCATACAACCCCCCAAGTGGCGGGTGGCATTGCCTTGCCACCTTCCCCTCCACCTATAAAGCACCCCCCCTTTGCATCAGGGGCAGCAGAGCGTCCCCTCTCTGCATTGCATAGGTGCCACCCCCTGCCTGGCCGTGATACCAGCACCCCCTCCCTGGCCCTCGACAGGCCTCGGCGACTACTGTAGCATGACCTCCCCCCTCGTACTTCATCATTTTTCCCCCCTGGTTTGGGGTATAGCGGCCTCCCCCCCTAGGCCTTCCTAACAAAGCCACCTCCCCCCTGATTGCCAACAAGCTGCGGGCCCGTGAGGGAGAGAAGAAGAAGGAGAGGGAGAGAGAAGGGAAGAAGAGGGAGAGAAGAAGAAGGAGTGGGAGAGAGAAGGGAAGAAGAGGGAGAGATGAAGAAGGAGAGGGAGAGAGAAGAGAAGAAGAAGAGGGAGAGAAGGAGAAGGAGAGAAGAAGAAGAGGGAGAGAAGGAGAAGGAGAGAAGAAGGAGTGGGAGAGAGAAGAGAAGAGAGAGAGAGAGAGGAGTGGGAGAGAGAAGGAGAAGGTGAGAAGAAGAAGGAGTGGAAGAGAGAAGAGAAGAAGAGGGAGAGAAGGAGAAGGAGAGAAGAAGAAGGAGAGGGAGAGAGAAGGGAAGAAGAGGGAGGAAGGAGAGGGAGAGAGAGGAGAAGAAGGAGCGGGAGAGAAGGAGAAGGAGAGAAGAAGGAGTGGGAGAGAGAAGAGAAGAAGAGGGAGAGAAGGAGAAGGAGAGAGAGAAGTAGAAGAAGAGGAAGAAGAGGAGAAGAAGAGGAGGGAGAGAGAGAGTAGAAGAATAAGAGAAAAGAAGAAGAAGAGGGAGATAAAGATGAGAGAGAAAGAAGAAGAAGAAGAAGTAGAAGAAGGAGGGAAGAGAGAAGTAGAAAAAAGAAGAAGAAGAGGAAGGAGAGAGAGAGAAAGAAGGAGAAGTGAAGAGGAAGAAGAGAGGGAGAGAGAGAGAAGGAGAAAGAGAAAGGAAGAGAGTTGGAGACAAGTTACCCCCTCATCGACAAAGGATTCCCTTCCTGCGACCTTTCCCCTCTTGAACTAGTCATCCTAAAGGCTGCTAAGGCCCGAGACTTCCCAAACCCTGAGTAGAAATGGCTCACAAGAAGAAAATCACGGGAAGCGTAGGTGCCAAAGCTACTGTTGGTACCAGTAATGCGGGAGAGGCGAGCGGAGCGACCAACGCAATAAACACCCCTACGAGCACGAATCAAACCCAGGTTCTTTAAGCGTTATAACTAATTACATTTTATTTCTCATGAAAGAAATGAAGGGGTTAGCTACGTGCATGGAACACGGACGAGTCTTAGGCGCTAGGTTGCATGCGCGAAATGATAGAGTATGGAGTTTGCATAAGTTTATATGCATGAAATGATAGCTTTTACACACATAAAATGATAAGGTTTTTGCATTATTTCACATTAAAAAATAGCTTTTAAACCGGTTCAGTGCATGAATAGTCATTTAGAATTCATGCTTCGCGATCATGACTAAAAGAAACACATGAAATGATAGTTTCGATCGATAGAAACCTAGACCTTAATGAGATTCGGTGCATTAGGAATAAGTATAATTTCCTGCGAATTGTTTTATCAATCATGCTGTGGACTATCGCAAATGGATACGCTCCTAGCTTAATGGATTGTTGACCCAAGTTATGCTTGGTTGTTTGAAAAGGTTGTAAATCCCTTGAGCAAGTGTTTTGATACATCCAAGTTAAGTTCTGATTGTACATGCAATGGGATTGCGATGCCTTGAAACGAGAGGGTGTGCATTCAACTATTTGTTAATGTGGTTTTGGATGTTAACCCAAGTGGGTTGTGTTTGATGATTGCATGGCCGGGTCTAAGATGACTGATTGCCATGGAAACAAAAGGAATGTTTTCCCTAGGAATTGTTATTAAGCTAGTTGCTTCAGCTATGGTTGATTTCCTAAAGGGATAATTAAGGAAGGATGGCGCTAGCTTCCCCCCTGCAAGCCGCCAAACCCTAACCAAGGGGGTTATGAATCCGCGTCGGGAATGTGGACCGAACCCATTGCGAGAGGTCTCTCTGTAGAAATCAATTGGCGTAGGAAGACACTTGGGTGCCAGTGGGGGCTCTGGCCATAAATCCCAATGCCTCCGGGCCCTACACAAGTTTTCTATGTGACTCGAGATGGGATCTTGAGGCCTTGATACTAGTTACAAGGCAGAATCTTGGTAGGATAAACCTTTGGGTTTTGTTCACAAACCTCCTTAAGTGCCAGTTCTAGGTGAAGCATGGATGCATCCTAGGGCATGTGGTGTCCAAGAACAGCATTGCCACTCACTTCTTGAAAGTTAGGGCTATTGTTGACCTTCCGTCACCAACCAACTACAAGGGAGTTCAGTGCTTCCTAGGGCATACAAGATACTATTGACGGTTTGTGTTGAACTATGTATTAATTGCTAGACCACTCTAAAAACTGCTAATAATATTCAAATGGACCAAGGAATTCCAATGTGCATATGAAGAGTTGAAAAAGGCTCTAACAACCATGCTGATACTACAAGCTCTAGACTAGACCATAACCTTCCACATCCACATTGACGCCTCAAAGTTTGCCGTGGGAGTGGTGTTGTGCAAGTCTGGCAAAACAGCTAGACTATCCAGTGGGTTTTGCTAGTAGATAACTCATGGACACCGAAATGAATTATTCCACGATGAAGACAGAAGATTTAGCCATGGTGTTTGCTGTGAAGAAATTTTGGCATTATGTGTTGGCTACGCCTTTTACTTTCTTTGTTGACCATCAAGCCTTTCTCTATCATATTAATAAACCTTGTGCTACAGGATGCATTGCTTGATGGTTACTTTTGCTATTAGAATTTGACTTCTCCGTGTATGTGCGCAAAGGAAAACATCATTATATGGCTGACCACGTGTCCCAAATACCCACATGAGAAGTTGCTATGGACAGGATATCATTGATGACTTGCTAGACACACATCTCTTTAGCTTGAATAGCGAGAAAGATTTGTTTAGAGCCAACTTGATGCCATTCTAGGCAGATGACATAGTCCAAGTGCTTGAACACAGACTACCTAAAAGACCCATTGAGAAGGCCCGACTTAGGCGACTCATCCTCAAGATGCAACCCTATCAGTTGATAGTAGGAAAACTCTATAGGTTAGGGCAAGACGACTTGCTATGTAGGTGTATGTGCAAGCGTGAAATGCATGATGTACTTGCAAAAGCACACAACAGAAATGCTGGAGGATACTTCAATGGAGACATCCCAGATGCTAAGATTCGCCTACATGCAAAGTTGGTGCATGCCCTTTTCTCTAGCCCAATGCCACAATTCCCTTATGCACTAGATCAGTGTACCTGTGCTAGAGAATGTGGCAGCCCGCGCCCTGGATGATGTGGATTGGAATGGCTATGTGCGCAAAACAATAGACCAAGTAGCCAAAGCACTAGCCTTGGGCAAAAAACAGGCAGGTGGAGAATCCCCCTCATCTAAGAATATAGAGAGGAAGAAACCCTCCTCGAAAGAATCCTTCATTGGGTATGTAAGCATACTAATGGGCATCATCCAGGAGGCTGTGAAAGAGGCCCAACAGGGAAGCAAAGGAGCAGATGAGACCCCAAAACAGGTCGTTGTCAAAAAAAGGAGCAATTGAGCGACCGAAAAGAAATCGAGACAAAGAAGGAGGAGCGGGAGGCTCAATCCGAACAAAGAAAAACAAAGGAGTTCACTAGGAAGGCAACTCAGAGGAAGAAATAGAAGGTGGGTAGGAAAAAGAAAGAAGAAGATATGATGTGGGCCAGCCTTCTCCCTTCTTTATGCATTGTTGTTCTTGAAGACATGAGCGATAATCGGTTCACTCGCTGCAGCCTTCTTTTCCTCTCCACCACTCCCCTCCAGGTTCATTTGAACCTTAAGAATTTCCTGCAAGGTCGGAGATTTTTGAGCCACTCCATTAAATCTCCTTCACCATCCCCCCTTGAGGATGAGGACTAACAAGTCCCTACAACTAAACCCAATTAAAAAAAAAAAAAACGCATCCGTACACTGGTCCCGGCACACTGCTCACAATCCCTCCACCTAGGGGTCCTTAAGTTAGGAGCATCCAATGACCGTGGTCGACCGGCCCCGCTCCTAACCCCCTAGCCCTTTTTTGCCCCCACTTCACGCCTAGGGCACACCAAGGGCAAGACACACCTAGGGAGGTAACACTCGCCTATGGTTAGACCTGTCACCCTATGCTATACTCACTGCACCTCCCTACCACACGAACGGGATCCTCAAGTGTGGGATATCACCCAAGCCTACCTGTGGTTAGACCCAGCTCCCCATTCCACTAGCACACGCACAGGCCAACCCACAATAAAGAAGACACTCCCATTAGGTAAGAGCACCGCACTTTCTCCTCACAAACATTGCAAGATGTGCCAAACCATCAACTTCGGAGGCCCCATCACCCACTTGACAGTATTGCCCATGCTCCCATGGCAGCCTAGCCTGCCTATGGCCCTACCATCGCCTGACCAACAACTTGCCAACCGCCTGTCCTTCCCCAACAAACAGCTCGACATGCCATGGGATTGACACCTGTCTTGGAGGGGGGTAATGTTAACCTCAAATCGGAATGGCGAAAAAATAAAGAAAAAAGCGTAAAAAGAATAGAAAGAGAGCAAAGGCGTAGAGGCGGCCTCGAAAACTAAATTGAGGCAAAAAGAGAAAATTTAAAGGAAAGGCACCTCAAAAACTCTAAAAACTCTTGTAAAAGAGCGCCAGGCTCCCTCCTGTGCCACTTGTAAAGGAATAGACGGGTATAGGCATGAAGCAAGAAGAGGGAATCGGGAAAAGGGACCTTGCCACAATGGCCGGTCATGTAACAAGGAATGGGCACCCATGGGGGTTTTAGGGTTTGTATATATAAAGTTCAAAAAGTGACTGAAAGCTCATTCTTTGGTGTGTGGCTAACAAGAGTCCTCTCTTCTTCTCTTTTTCTCTTCTTCTTGCTAGTGTGCATGCTCTTGAGGGAGGGACTGTGAGAGTGTGAGAGAGTGAGTGAGTGTGTGGGAGTGAGGGATCAAGAGGGTGAAGCTCTTCACCCTCTCCTCTTCTCTTTTCCTCTCTCTTCCCTTCCCTTCTCTTACCTTGCACGTGGTAATGGAGAATGGAGCTTAGAGATGGAGGAGGCTTGAGGATGCTTGAGCTAGCATCTAGGATCGTGGGGCTACCGACTTGTCTGAGCGAGGATGCAACTCATTTTGGCATCAAGCTAAGCTCATTACACCTCGAGAGGATCAACGACGTGTCGACTAGGTGAGAGATAGGCATGAGAGCTCACTTGGAACACTTAAAGCTATAAGCGATCCGTGGGTCTTGGAGATTGAGTGAAAGCTCCCACATCAGTGGCCATGTGAGTATCACAATGACCACCAACGTGCTAAGTGTAGACATGCAGACTCATCTAGCCAGGCAGTCCATCATCAATATCCGCACGTGTTGAGCTTGCCATCTCAACATTCTCCCTCAAGCTCAATTCTATCTCTGCAATTCCAAGTAAGCTTCGGAACTTTTGAAGCTTCTCTGCACCCAATGCCTTTGTGAAAATGTTAGCTATCTAATCCTGTGTGCTAACATATACCAAGTCAATCTCTCCTACAAGTACCTTCTCTCTCACAAAGTGGTAGTGCACCTCAATGTGTTTGTCCTAGCATGGAACACTGGATTCCTAGCTAACTGTATGCTACTCATGTTGTCACAATGAATGACAACTGGACCATCTCCCTGCATATCCAAATCACCTAATAACTTTTGCAGCCATACCATCTCACATGCTGCCATAGCAGCACCTTTATACTCAGTCTCTATACTCGATAAAGCAACTGTAGGTTGCTTTTTGCTGCTCCATGTAACTGCTACACTACCAAGGGAAAACATGAATCCACTTGTAGATCTTCTGTTTGACATGCTACCAGCCCAATATGCATATGTGTATCCAAAGACCTGTACATCCTTACATGCCTCATAAAAAATTCCACAATGCAAATTGGACTTCACATGCCTCAATATACGTCTAATTGCATCTAAATGAGGCTCTCTAGGCATTTGCATAAAATGACTAACAAGGCCAACAACATAGCTCAAGTCTGGCCTTGTGATAGTCATGTAAATCAAACTCTCTACTATCCTTCTGAACATAGTAGGGTCTTCTATCTCATCCCCAATGTTAGCATTCAACTTCACATTTTGCTCCAATGGTGCTGAAAGAGGCTTACATGCTGTCATACTATACTTGGATAACATATCCAAGCCATACTACCTTTGGGATAGCCATATACCATCATCACTTCTGATCACCTCAATACCAAGAAAGTATCTTAGCTCACCCAAATCTTTCATCTCAAACTTCTTCTTCAAGAATTCCTTAACTTCAGCAATCCCATTGTCACCATCGCCTGTAATAATCAAGTCATCCACATAGATGAATATGATGACCAAACCTGCATCTCCCTTTCTCACATAAAGTGAGTGATCAGTATCAGAAATACAAAATCCAATATTGACAATATACTCTCCAATCTTGTCAGACCATGCTCTGGGTGCTTGCTTCAATCCATAGAGCGCCTTCTTTAACCTGCACACATATGTGGGATGCTCTAAATCCTCATAACCTATTGGTTGCTCCATATACACTTCTTCTTGCAATTCACCATGCAAGAAAGCATTCTTAACATCCATTTGCTGCAAACTCCAACCTTTGGCTGCTACCAAGGCAATCACACACCTACTAACAGTTGCCATCCTAGCAACTGGACTGGATGTCTCTTCATAATCTATGCCATATGTTTGAGCATAGCCTTTTGCAACCAACCTAGCCTTATACCTGCTAATTGAAGCATCTGCATTATGCTTGTCTTTGTAAACCCACTTATAGACAATAGCTTTCTTACCCTTAGGTAAGGATACCAAATCTCAAGTCTTATTGGCTTCTAATGCAACCATCTCCTCATCCATTGCTGCATCCCAATGAGCATGACCAACATCATCCTCAAAACAAGTGGGCTCAACATCCTCAACTAGTTTCACCATATAAGCATAATGGTGAGCTGCATAACCTTCAAAACCAAATATTTTAATAGGGTATCCTGCATAACCTAGTGTCTTGAATGAAGGAATACCAAGCTCATCATCCAAACTCTCCGAACCACTAGAATCTCCATCAAATCCCAAATGACTCGTAGATGCATCATTACCATTCAGGACTTTCTTCTTTCCTTTGTCCTTCCCTGCAACACTTATAGATCCACCTGAAGATGTGGGGCTACTCCTTAGTCTTCCAAACCAAGGGCTCACTATAGGTATAGTACCAGAGGATGTTTCTGGTCCACTGAGACTCCGTGATTCTTGTTTTTCTTTTTGCACATAGCTATCCTGATCATTATCATCATCTAATACATCACCAGCAGGTGCATACCAACTGCCCATCTCATCGAATATAACATCCCTACTCACTCTAAACTCACTTGTGATAGGGTTATAACAGCGATACCCTTTTTGCTCTAAAGAGTATCCAATAAAAATAAAATTTCAGCCTTTGGATCAAGCTTCTTTCGTAGATCATTTGGCACATGAACATATGCAACACATCCAAATACCTTCAAGCATGATACATTGGGCTTCTTGCCAGTCAAGAATTCTTTAGGGGTCATCCCATGAATTGCAGCTGTGGGAGTTCTGTTCATAATGTAGACAGCAGTATGGACAGCCTCAAACCAAAAATGTTTGGGCATATTCTTTTCAGCCATTAATGCATGTGAAACTTCTGCAATATGCCTATTTTTTCTTTTTGCAGCCCATTTTGTTGTGGGATATACCTGAAAGTAAATTTTCTCTTTATCCCATGAGGCCTCAAGAAGCCAATAAACTCATTACAGAGGTACTCTCCCCCTCTATCTGGTCTCAAGTACTTTACTTTTACGATTGTTTCTGTTTCAATAGCTACCTTAAAAGTTTTGAAGTGCTCAAACACGTCACTCTTTTCCTTCATGAAGTATACCCATAACTTCCTTGAATAGTCATCAATAAATGTGACAAAGTATTTGCTGCCACCAAAATATACATTTTGTGCAGCCCCCCAAACATATGTATACACTACATCAAGTATTTTTCTACTCACTTATATGTCATGTGAGAAGGGTTGTCTTACTTGCTTACCAAACTAGCATGCTTCACAGACTTTATGAAATTCTACAACTCTAAAAGAAGGCAACCCTATAACCAATCCCTTGGACTGCATTAATTTCAGCCTTTGCACATTTGCATGTCCAATATGTTTATGCCATATTTCAATATCTGCAGCTACTCCTTTTCCTTTAGCATACATAGCAGCATCCATTGCAGGAATTCCAGCATCTAAAGTGAACATTCGGCCAACTCTACTTCCTTTTGCGACCAACCTGCACTTATCATTAAAGTCTTCTACAAAACAACCTTTTGCATTGAATCAGACCTGCAAACCCTGCTCTACAATTTGGCCAACAGACACTAGATTCTTTGTAATTGATGGCACATGTAATACATCTATCAGACTCTTTGTCTGGCCATCATACAAGGACAAGGGAACCTTTCCAATGTGTGAAATTGGGTGGCATGAATTTTCTCTTCGACTTGGAAGGGTCTTCTTCTCCATGGGGATAAGAGGGTCCAGGTTGCTCTATCTGTTGAATAGGGGCTCCAAGGGTGGTTGGAAACTTAGTAGTTGTCGTAGGGTAGGACAATACATAATGAAGCTTGTTAAAAAAGCACTTGCTCACACCATATTTGCGATGACTGGTACGGCGTGACTATGCTTAAGCACAGGTTAAAAAAACAACTCCTCACACCGTAATTGCAGTGACCGATATAGGGCAAAGTTGATCTCGACGTGACTATGTATTCGCGCTCTAGATTTGAAAAGTGAGCCACGTAAGCTACAATCGATCTTTTATAATTGCAGGGTTTGTGACACGTGGCAGTGTTTAATTAGCTAGGTTTTGCGTGGGCCATCCACGTGGCTATCTACATGGCATCACACGTGGCAAATATTTTTTGCTCTATATATACATGGTTGTCAAGCATTTATGACTTTTTTTGCAAATTTACAAGCTTATTTAGAGTTGAGGTCCACTTTCAGTGTTTCTTATGTGAATTTGCACGATTTTTTTTACCCCTTGATACGAAGCGAGAAGGCATTGCTCGTGAAGTGGTTGCACACTTTTGTGTGGTATCGTACTTTCACTCATGTCTGAGCCTAAGGATGTTGTAGGCTCCCAAGAGCAGGTAACCCCTTCTAAAAAAAGAAGAAGATTGTCATCAGGGTCAACAAGAGCTTTTGGTTGTGCTGCCTTCTCCCCTGAAATTCCCACAGCTTCCTCCCCTTGTTCAGCAACAAGTGTGGGAATGCCTAAGAAGTCTGCAATCAAAGGAAAGTCACCATTGAGGGTTTCTGGATTGTCTCAGATCACAGAGGTTTCTCCATCTAAAAGGCTCCTAGACTTTCTTCTTCAGAATGGCATGGAGTTATCTTACTACGGAATTGCAAAGGATATTTTCAACCCTGACTGGGATATCGACCATGTATTGAACTCATGTAAGAAGTTTTTCTTGGAGGAGTTTGCTGAGTTTGAAAGTCTTGCATTTCCAGTGGTTGAAAAGGATGCAAAGGAATATGTTCACATACCTATTGGGAGCTCACCTTTAGAGAAGGCCTTGTTTTCAAGAAAGTGTACATCTCATTCTCTTGACCGGTTTTGTACCTCAGATTTGTTTTGTTCTGCTCATTCTAGGAAATGCAGGCTTATGTCCAAAACAACTACATTCATTATGTTTTCTCTTGTAAAATAGCCTGTGAAATTTGATGAGAAACAATTAGAAGGTCCAAAATGTTCCAGCTTTTGCCTTTTGAACGAGGTAGCAAATGACAAGGATGTCGAGGAATGTTTGGACCCTGAGCAAGAAGCAAATATTGCTGCCAAACTAGATGTTGCCCAATTCAAAGCTGAGACCATTATTGAAGAAAACCATGCAAATGCAGATCTTGTTTGTGACTCTTTTTTTTATACTATTACTTCACTTCCAACTTTCCCTATCAAGGATAAAGAATACATACTGCTAGCAAACATTCAAAGGCTCTTCAATCTTAGGGAGGATTATTGTTTAGCTATCATTGCAGAGGCTTCTGATGCTGCAAATGGCATTGTTGACATCGAAAATGAATCGAAAGAAAAGTTAAACTTGACACTGAAATTACGGATGACAAGTTTATTGAAGCAGGGGATGCCCTTTCTCTTTGTTTTTGTAAGGCAAAGAATGCTGAGGAAGAGTATGGGATTACTGAAGAGGAATTCCATGGCCTTCAAGACCGACTTGGAATTTCCCATTTTGGAAGAGAAGAGTCGCAATATGTTAAAGAATTGGAAGATACCAATGAGGCACAATCATCAATTAACATATGGAATCCAACTAAGCTAGAAAATGATGAAAATCTATTGGTATTGTTATCTCAAATTTTGTAAGATGTATATACATTAATATGTTTGATTTTAACATTCATTTGACATTTATCTTCTTCTATAGTTGGAGATTGAAGATTTTGATAACTTATTGGGACGGGGTAAAGGGACAAGAGTTGGTATTAGTTCACATAAAGATGTTGCACTTGGCCATTACTTAGCAAGGATTGATCTGTATGTTTTCTTGGTTTTTCATAACATCTTCTCAAAGAAAGCAACATGGCCTATACTATGTATTAAGGGACTTACAAGGCTACTTGGTTTCTCTGGGTTACAATACAATGCACACAAGGTCATGCTTTTGGAGAAGACTACGGCAATTAGGATTTTTGGTTATGGTCCTGGTTTCTCTGCTTCTAGTGCAAGATACTTTCTGGCCCTCTCATCTTATGCTTTGGCAGCAAATCGAACTGATATAAAATCAATAGTTGGCTACAAGAGAAGAAAATTTCTGCGTTATAGAGGAAATATCCCGGAAAGGGAGGATGATGTAAAGGCTTCTAAGAGCTAGCTTTGTACTTTCCTTTCTTGAATTCTCAAGTTGAAGTATTCATTCTTTGAAGTTGTCGTCGAAAAATACTATAAATTCTTAAGTTGAAGTATTTATTCTTTGAAGCTGTCGTCGAAAAAACCAATTGAATAGCTCCTCAAGAGCATTACTTTTTGTAACTCCACCTCCATGTCTTGTGCTTCGAAAAAAGTTGTACGTGCGTGATAGTGAGATTTTTCCATTCCTTGGCCGCTATAAGTTGCGAGGGGGCCTTGCTCCTCCACAAAGTAAGGCCCATGGATATGAAGGATATGCTGCAAAATTCATAAGAGTAACAATCAGTTTCTGCCAATGGAAATTTTATCGAAGAAAGCTTGGATTAAATACTCTCTCTTACCAAATAAAAAGTGATATCTTTTTCTCCCCATACCTCCTTTATTGCCTAAACAAGATTTGTAATCGAACATTTGAACTCTTCTGGATACGTGTACATTTTTGTTTGTTGCTTGAGGAGCTTTAGGAAGACATCAACATGTCTCCAAACCTCCATCCTTAGAAATACAAGTCATGGTGTGGTTGCAACGTTTGTTGTTATCCCACACAGCTCTCTCCAATGCTCCCAAGTAATGTTCACATGTTTTCCTCTATGGTTACCTAAAAAACGTCTAGCTTTTGAGCCTCCCATTGAGACATCAGCCAAGACATCTCTTGTTTTCCCTGAAAGTGTTGGAACTTTTCTTAAATGAACTTGACCTCTATGAAAACCCATTTTGGAGAGTAATGCCTCACATTTGTCAATACACTCATTTGATAAAGACAAAGGCTTAATTGAGTATGCATAGTCAAGATGCAACCTGAGAAGTTTATCAATAATTCAAATCTCTGCATGCAAAGTACATATATGAACATTAGTAAGAGGAATTGAAAGAATTGGATCCCATATATCTTCCTTGTTAAAAAAAAAAAACTTAGATCTATAGAATCTCTAGTGGGGGCTCTTCTTACAGGGCGCAACTTGCTCCAATTTTTAGACCCAACACTTTCCATGCAATAAATACAAGGATATTTTGCATTTGCCCCATTACATATTCCAAGCATACATTTGATAGTTTTCAAGTCAGCGCTCATGTGCCATTCCACATTAAAATTACCAACCCCATCAACAACCAACATTTCTCCTTCACTTTGAGACTTAATAATGTTTGGAATACCTATATGAGTAAACAACCATTTCAGTGTTTCATGATTCTCAATTGGTACCTGAGTTGTACCAACCCACCAAATCTCCATCTTAGACTGGAACTTATGCACTGGTGCTTGACCCCCACCATTGCTGTATTCCAATGCCCTGTTCATGATGCAAATGCTGACTCTTTCCATCGTTTGTCCTTTTTGAATCTTTGCTTAATCTAGCTTCAAGGAAAACTTTAAAACACCGTGACATTCCTCTAACATGAGTCTATACATGGTGTGCAGATCGGATGCCGTATGCTTGCGTAGTGAATGCCGGAAGGTCCCCAAGAACAAAGAACTCTACTTTTTGTACAAAACTCAAGGTAAAAAGCATGCACGACATGAACAATAAACCAATTGGGTGCAATCTCCCCCCATGACTTGTGTGAGCGCTCCACAAAGCATGTATTTTATGTATTAATCATCTTCAAGCTCAAATAATAGCCCCAATTACAAAATAGCACGCTTTTGGCTTTTGAGTTTGCTTTAGCACAAAATAGAAATAAAGCTAATGGGCGGCACCCAAAGAGTCAGGCATACCCAATACAATGTTCAAATACAAATATCATAATCGTACGCCCATGCGCATACAAAATAATAAACGAATATCCAACGCCTCAATAAATAGGCGCGACAAAATATAGGCTCCATGCCAAAGGTATGCGCCCATCAAAATATAAGTGATAACTCAAATACTCGCTATCCTCCAATGCTTTCCTCCGCCACTACTGCTATCTCTATACATCAACTGAAGCATTCACAATCGTTAGTAAAATAATACAATTAAACCGACAAAAGTGAATACCTAGTAGAGAAGAAGACAATAATGTGATTGTCGATGATATTGATGAAGTTATTGAGCAATATAGCAACACATCTGATAGTGGGATAGACTTATTTGTTTCGTTACCTCTTGGTAACATAGACCTAGAAGTAGATAGTTTAGCAAGGGCTGATCTCATTGAAGATGAGATGGATCATTCATTGTAACATACTTAATTTGCTTATTGATTCAATGTGTTTTCCTAATTCTATGGTTTTTATCATGCGCACACGTGCATACTCAAGAATCAATAGTCAAGTTTAAAGCTAAATTGAATTTTCCATAATAAAAAGGAAGTATTTTTTATCATCTTCAAGTACGTAGAGAAATTATGAGATACATATTGCAATGCTTGTTACTAATTGTAAGGTTGCTGTCGCTTGCCGCTAATTACTTATATCAGGCTTGTCAATTGGAGGAACTGCCATTCATTAGAGAGCAATGAAAAAGTAATAATTAACTCTATTTTTTTAATTCAATGATTCAATGTGTATTCTTAATTCTATGGTTTTTATCATGCGCACACGTGCATGCTCAAGAATCAATTTCAGGTGGTTAAATAATTATTAACTTTGGTTTTTAATTATGTGAATTGCAATTTTAGGTGGTTAAATAATTGTGTGTTTGCTGGCGCATCTATATTAGTGTCTATTTGCACGGATATATAGACGCACAATTCGCGTCTATTTACACGCACATTTACACGCACTTATAGACGCTATGATAGACGTGCCCGACTTTGCGCGTCTAACATGCGCGTCTATGCCTCGTTTCTATTGTAGTGACAGTTGAATCTTTCATGCCATTGTATTTACTGAAAACATGCTCTTAAAAATTGTCCAAGATGCATGTGAAGTTTTTGCATTCCTGATATGTCCTAGCATAGTATTATCAATGACTGCAGATAGCCAGTACATCACCTTTTTGTCTTTTGTATTCCACTCTTTCCATGCTTTTAACTCATCTGCAGTTGGAGTGATACCCAGCTCTAGCTCCTTTTCTTCACCTGAGACAAACTCATAAAGGTCATTTCCAATGAGGAAGTTCGTCACACGGAATTTCCATGAAGGGTAGTTGTTCTTGTCGAGCTTCTCAATAATGGGATTTCCACTATTCTCTGTCATTATCACAAACAAGGATACAACGTAGCAAGCTAGTATTCTGCAATCTTTCACAACATGTGCATAGCAATACACCAAGCAACCTTTTTCACTAATTGCTCAATAGTACATGTAATTTGCAACCTGTTTGCAGATAAACCTTATGTTTTCTTCTTGCAAACACCTCAAAAATTATAGATTCGCAATCTATAACTTGTGCACCCACTTTCCGTCAATACAACTGAAATCATAGTGTACCCTGAAATTGATGTCTGCAACCTTGCGGCTCTAAAACGGGGCCTGAAATGGCTTGAAACAGAGTATATATACAATGATCTGCTCGCACACCAAATCTCATAGCAATTTGAGATTTTTGCTCGACCCTGCTTCTGGTGCCTCCACTGGCACTATCCAAGAGAGAGAGTGGAAGAATGGGAGAGCTTGTTATCCGTTGCTTGCTTACTCAAACCTTGCTTCTTCTCCTTCACTTTAGCCGTCAAAATCAGCCTCTCTTAGTGGCACCGCTCTGATACCATGTCAAGAATCGTGTGGTGGGGAGACTTGCTTTAGGTGCTACGCCAAACACACACTGTATACACAAGAAGAAGCTCACTCAAGAACACAAGAAGAGAGATGGAGGTCAAAACGTTTTCTTGCTGGTTTCTTCTTCTTCTTCCACACACTATACAATGTACACAAAGTATAGATAAGATACAACATAAAGCAAAGTGGCCTACTAAGTCAAACAGTGCATAACTGACTACACTAATCGACTGGCGCTATGTCTTTGCTAGCTGAAGGTAGATATAACAAATTAAATATAATAAGTGATAAGTACGGTGGCCATGTGAGTATCATAATGACCACCAATGTGCTAAGTGTAGACATGAGGACCCATCTAGCCAGGCAGCCCATCATCAATATCTGCACGTGTTGAGCTTGCCATCTCAACAAATCTATACACAGTTTGGGTCCTCAAGTGTAGGACAATACTCTTAGCTTTCTTAGAGTTTGACTTGTCTCACAAACTAATCAAAGTACACCTTGTGCATGATCACAAGATTAGCACTACCCCCAGGGAGAGACCACATATGAGAGGTTTTCAATTGTAGGTATTGAAGACTCCAAAGAATGTGTCGTCAGTCCTTCATTAACAGTCAACTCTAAATTCTTATCCTTTATCATCATGCAAGCCCACCAAAGAATCATCACATGTAGAATCTCTAGAACACCAACACCTGTGACAGCTGTGAGTGCAACTCCTAATAAAGAACAACCATATCTCCAACTACAACAACCCTAATACCATCCAATCCTACCAACAAATATCACCAATGGCCTTCATCCGCACCACCACCACAACTCCTCCAAGGCAAATCACAACAATCCCTTTCAACCTTGTCTTCGGTGCATGGCAAAGCCTACTACCTACGACGGTGTTTGCCATGGGACTCACACTCATCTAGGAGGGGGGTAATGTTAACCCTTAGACAAACAAGGTGGAAAATCCAAAAAATATAAAGCAAAAGACAAGGCCAAGGTAAAAGGGAAACGAAAGACGAAGGCAAGCCAAGAAAAATATGGAAACACAAGAGGTGCAAAAAATTCCTAAATCAAGAAGAGTCACAAAAGAAAAAGGGAAAGTTAAAACTCAAGGCACATCATGATTTATTTTAAGAGTGTCAGGCTCTCACCCTTGAAAATTGTAAAGGTAGATGGGTGGTAGGAAGGAAGCTAGGAAGATAGAAGGATAGGGGAATAAGGGAATAAGGGGATGACTGCCCAAAAATACTATATTAGGGAATTTAGGAATTTCGCACTTTGGGAATCCCCAATACCTTTATTATTTGACCACATGGTCAAATTGTGTTGTCTTACTTAAAGGTGGAGTCTACCCTAAATGCTATATAAGCTTCCTTCCCAAATCCCACTTTCAAATATGGGTTAGGATTTAGCCACATGGTCAATATTTATCACTTATTTGAATTTGGGACTTGAAAAATTCCTAAATTCTCTAATATAGTGTTCAAAAGGGATTTAGGGTTTTGTATATAAAGTTGAAAAATGAATGAGAAGATCATTTTTGTGTGTGACCAAAAGTAGCTCTCCTCTTCTTCTTCTTCTTCTTATTCTTATTCTTCTTCTTCTTGATTTCTTGAGCTTGTGCTTGAGAGAGGGAGTGTGAGAGTGCGAGGGAGTGAGTGTGTGAGGGTGAGGGACTGATGTGGAGAACCTCTCCATCTTCTCCTCTCTTATTATCTTCTCTTCTCTTCTCTTGTATTGCTCATGGAAATGGAGCGTGGAGTGTGGAGCTTGAGGATGGAGCTCGCTTGAATCTTGCACTTGGATCGTGGAGCTACCGGTGTGCTCGAGAGAGGTGGCAACTCGATTGGGCATGGAGGTAAGCTCACTACACTTGTAGAGATAGCGCATTGGCTATGTGAGAGAGGTAGCCATTAGTGCTCGGCTTGAAACGCTTGAACAATAAGCAATCCATGGGTCTTGGCAGTTGAGCTTGAGCTTGCCTCTATAGATTTTTATATCTCTTGTTTGAGATCTAACGGTGGTGGGGAGTATGTGTCAAATGAGTTTGACACTTTTTTGGCTGAAAATAGCATACATAGGTAGCTTACATGCACCTATACTCCATAGCATAATGGGATAGCTGAATGTAAAAATAGCGTCTTAATGGAAGCTACTCGTGCCATAATGAATGAGAAGAAGATGCCACTCTATTATTGGGCTGAGGCTGTTATGATAGCCATGTATATCTTCTTGAACATGACTACTACTACATGTATTCATGATATGACACCATTTGAGAAGTTGTATCACTACAAGCTTGATATTAGTCACATGAAAGTATATGGTTGCCTTGCTTATGTGCACATCCTTGATGAGAAGAGGAAGAAGTTAGATCCAAAAGCACATAAGTGTGTCTTTATTGGTTATTTGTAGGAGAAGAAGGCATATAAATGCTATGATCCCTCTACCCGGGAGACACTAGTCATCAAAGATGTTATCATTTGATTAGATGGCCTCTTAGTATCCATCACTAGCTGCAGTGCCATTGAATATGCTTTCTACACATGTTTCTATAGTTGATTCACAGCAGAGTACTGCATTGACAAGCCCTAGTGGTACGATGGTATCTCCATGGACACGGAGCTTGCGGAGCTCTGGCTCATTGTCCACTGACACCACTATGTCAGTGAGGGGGAGATATGAAGTGGTGGACAACAAAGGGAAAGAGCAAGCTTTTGACGATACATCTGGTGTGATGACACTTGGCAAGATGACTTCAGGCTATGACTTAGTTGATAGTCTAGACAGTGAGCATGGTTTTTTGACTGTGTATACGCCTAGCATTAGGCATAAATGTACGTTTTGCCTCATGAGAGAGGGGAATAGAGTAGTGCACAACATCTTAGACACTGACAGAGAGTCAAGTACCCCATGGATAGGCTATCTTATAGTGGTTATTCTGCAAAGAAATATGCTTATATGACAAAGGTAATGGAGGTCAAATAACCTACTACACATGTTGAAGCAGTGATGCATAAATATTGGTGAATAGCTATGGATGAGGAAATATCTGCCTTGGCTGAAAATAGAACATGGGATCCTATGCCACTACTAGAAAGGAAGAAGACCATTGGCTGTAAATGGGTCTACAAGATTAAATGCAAGTCAGATATGGCTGTGTAGAGAGGTACACAGCTAGGCTAGTTGCTAAAGGATATGCTCAGGAGTATGGGTTAGACTATGAGGAAACATTTAGCCTTGTTGCCAAGATGGCAACCATATGATTAGTGATCGCATTAGTTGCTACTAAAGGCTGGAAATTGCATTAGATGGATGTTAAGAATGCATTTCTCAATGGTGATTTAGTAGATGATGTTTATATGGATTAGCCTAAAGGGTATGTACACTTTGATTTTCAGCATTATGTATGTAAGCTAAAAAAAGCATTGTATGGGCTGAAGTAGGCTCCGAGAGCCTGGCATGAAAGGATCAATAATTACTTGCAAAGTTTGGGATTCATTGTTGGCAAGGCTGATCATAGTCTGTTTACAAAAAAGACAAGACAAAGGTTTGGTAGTGCTAGCTATCTATGTTGATGATTTGATAATCAGAGGTGATGATGACTTGGGGATACAACATGTTATATAGATGCTGAAATCTGAATTTGATATGAAAGACTTAGGTGAATTGAAGTATTTCTTGGGTATTGAGGCGATCATGGTTGAAAATTCTTTATGAATGATGCAAAAATACCATGCCATGGAAATGCTAAAAAAATATGGCATGGTTGAATGTAAACCACTAGATACACCTCTTGATCAGAATGTCAAGTTGGACATTAGCACTAGAGCTAAAATTGATGATGTGACTATATACAAGCAGATGGTTGGAAGTCTGATCTACTTGATCATCACCAGGCCACTTGAGTTATAATGTTGGGCTCATAAGTCAGTTCATGCAGAAGCCTAGAAAGCCACATTTAGATGTTGTTAGGCAGATTATGAGACATGTAAAGTCCATTGTAGATTCTGGACTATTTTATGTGAAAGATAAGCCCTTGACACTTGCTTTTTGCTGCTCCAAGCAACTGCTGCACTACCAAGAGAGAACATGTATCCGCTGGTAGATATTCTATCAGACATACTACCAGCCCAATCTACATCTGTGTATCCAAACACCTATACATCTGTACCTGTCTCATAGAAAAGTCCATAATGTAATGTGGACTTCACATATCTCAATATGCGTCTCACTGCATCCAAATGTGGCTTTCTAGTACCTGCATAAATTGACTCACAAGACCAACAACGTAGCTCAAGTCTGGCCTTGTAATGGTCATGTAGATCAAACTCCCCACTATCCTCCTAAACATAGTAGAGTCTTCTATCTCATCCCCAACATCAGCACTCAACTTTACATTCTGCTCTAATGGGACTGAAAGTGGTTTGCATGCTGTCATAGCATACTTGGACAACATATCCAAGCCATATTGTCTTTGGGACAGCCATATACCATCATCACATCTGATCAGCTCAATGCCAAGGAAGTAACTTAGCTCACCTAAATCCTTCATCTTAAACTTCTTCTTCAAAAAGTCCTTGACTTCAACAATCCCACTATCACTATCACTTGTAATAATCAAGTCATCCACATAGATGACTATGATGACCAAACCTGCATCTGCCTTTCTCACATAAAGTGAGTGATCATCAGCATCAGAAACATAAAAACCAATATTGACAAGATACTCTCTGATCTTTTCAAACCATGCTCTAGGTGCTTGCTTGAGCCCATAGAGCGCCTTCTTCAACCTGCACACATACGTGGGATTCTCTAAATCTTCATAACCTGTTGTTGATCCATATACACTTCTTCCTACAAATCACCATGCAAGAAGGCATTCTTCACATCCATTTGCTGCAACCTCCAACCTTTGGCTACTGCCAAAGAAATCACACATCTGACAGTTGCCATCCTAGAACAACTGGACTGAAGATTTCTTCATAATCTATGCCATATGTCTGGGCATAGCCTTTTGCAACCAGCCTAGCTTTGTACCTACTAATAGAACCATCTACATTGTGCTTAATCTTATAAACCCACTTACATCCAATAGTTTTCTTGCCCTTTGGCAATGATACTAGATCCCAAGTCTTATTGGCCTCTAATGCAGCCATCTCATCCATTGCTGCATCCCAATGAGCATGACCAACAGCCTCCTCAAAACATGTGGGCTCAACATCCTCAACTAGTTTCACCATATAAGCATAATGCTGAGCTGCATAACCTTGAAAACCAAATCTTTTAACAGGGTATCTGACCCTGCTAGATCTGCGTACCACCGGATTACTCAATGGAGCCTTTACATTACTATGAGCTCTTTGTACACCTGGTGTCCTGACAGAAGGAATACCAAGCTCATCATCCAAGCTCTCTGAGCCACTGGAGTCTCCATCAAGAACTACATCAATGCTATCTGACACTTTATTCTTTCATTTGTCTTTACCTGTAGTGCTACTAGATGCACTTGAAGATGTAGAAACACCATATTGGGGAATATGGGAATTTCTCATAAGTTGGGACATGTGGTCAAATCTTTGGATTTGTCATAACTTGAACACTATAACTCCAAATCGAGTGCTCTATAGCTCAATAGATTCCATTTTTCAAGCACTTTCTAAAGATAGGTCATGTCATATGGCTTTGAGAAACTTATGGGCATATTATCCGGGTGCCACCTTTTTAGTGTTTAAAAAATGGGAATTGGGAGATTCCCAAACTCACTGACATTGTGTTTAGAGCTACTTCTTAGTCTCCTAGACCAAGGACTACCAGATGATGTATCTGGTCCACTAAGAGTCCGTGATTCTTGCTTTTTAGCCTACACATGAGTGTCATGATCATCATCATCATCATCCAATGCATCACCACTAGATGCATACCAATTGCTCGTTTCATCAAAGACGACATTCCTGCTCACTTTGAACTTACATGTGACAGGGTTATAACAATGATACCCTTTCTGCTCTAAAGAGTATCCAATAAAGATACACTTTTCAGCCTTTGAATCCAGTTTCTTCCGCAACTCATCTGGCACATGAACATACGCAATGCAGCCAAACACTTTCAAGTGTGAGACATCAGGCTTCTTACCTATAAAACATTCTTCGGGGGTCATACCATGAACTGCAGCTGTGGGACTTCTATTCATAATATAAACAGCAATATGAACAGCCTCAGACCAAAAATGCTTAGGCATATTCTTTTGAGCCATCAAGGCACGTGCAACTTCTGCAATATGCCTGTTTTTCCTTTTTGCAACCCCATTTTGCTGTGGGGTATACTTGCATGTGAATTGTCTCTTTATCCCATGAGACCTCAGAAAATCACTGAACTCATTCGAGAGGTACTCTCCCCCTCCATCTGACCTCAAGCACTTTACTTTCAAGCCTGTTTCTCTTTCAACTGCAGCCTTGAAAGTTCTAAAGTGCTCAAACGCTTCACTCTTTTCCTTCATAAAATATATCCATAGCTTTCTAGAACAATCATCAATGAATGTGACAAAGTATGAACTGCCTCCAAGAGATACATTTTGTGTAGGCCCCCAAATATTTGTATGCAAAACATCAAGGATATTTCTGCTTACATCTCTATTATGTGAAAAGGGTTGTCTTGCCTGCTTACCAAACTGACATGCTTCGCATATCTTATGAAATTATGCAACTCTAAATATAGGCAAACCTATAACCAACCCTTTGGACTGCATTAACTTCAGCCTTTGTACATTTGCATGTCCAATGCGTTTGTGCCAAATTTCAATATCTGCAACAACACCTTTTCCTTTAGCATACATAGCAACATTCATAGTAGGAATTCCAGTATCCAGAGCAAACATACGTCCAACTCTACTTCCCTTTGCTACCAACCTGCACTTGTCATTGAAGTTTTCTACAAAGCAGCCCTTTGCATTAAATCTGACTTGTAGCCCTTGCTCTACCATTTGATCGACTGACACCAAGTTCTTTGTAATAGATGGCACATGTAATACATCTGAAAGACTCTTTGTCTTACCATCATGCAAGGACAAGGGAACTTTTCCAATGTGTGAAATTGGGTGGCATGAATCATCACCCGTCTGCACATAACCTACATTTTGCAAATCCTGCATCTCTCCAAACCATTCTGCATGGCTGGTCATATGATTGGATGCACCTGAATCAACATACCAAACGTCATCATGCATTTCCTTTTCTGTAACAACATTCAGCATATGCTGCATAAAAAATAGACGTTCATTTTTGTCTTCATTATGTCGTGAAGACGATGCATAGTTTCCTTGCTGCAACTTACCACTGCGAATATCATCTTTCTTAGCATAACATTGTGCTACAATATGACCTGTTTTGCCACAATAGTGACACACAATACCAGAGTTTTTAGAACCTCTATTCTACCATCCACCTCTTCCTCTAAAGCTCCCCCTGCCTCTAAAGTTACCATGACCTCCTAAAACCTGCATATCGCCAAATTGCTGATTCAATCTATTTTGCTGGTTGGCACTACCACGTCCTATACCACGGGCTCTTGAAGAGAACCTACCACGTCCCCTTCCTAAACTAGAGTAGAAAGCTTGGACCTGTTCACCACTTCTTTCAGATGTCTCACTCTGCATGTTGATCTCTTCAGTGATCTCATAAGGGAGACCAACTCATCGAAATCTGGAAATGGCTTTCTGACATATACGGAAGTTACAAAAGACTTCCAAGACTTTTCATTGTTAAGTCCACCCAAGATAGACGACACCAAATCATCATCATCGGGCATTGCATCAATTGCTGCCAAGGCATCTGCAATGCTCCTTACCTTCAGTGCATACTCATTGATAGACATCTTCCCTTTCTTCAATGTATTCAACTCTTGCTTGAGTTGAATCTTTCGTGCCTTTGTATTTACAAAAAACATACTTTTAAGTATGGTCCAAGCTGCATATGAATTCTTTGCATTTCTAATATGACCCAGCATATTATTGTCAATTACTACAGATATCCAATACATGACCTTTTTATCTTTTGCATTCCATTCCTTCCGTGCCTTTGTCTCTTCTGCAATTGGAGGATCACTCACCTCCGGCTCCTTTTCTTCACCTGACACAAACTCGTAGAGGCCTTTTCCAATAAGGAAGTTTGTGACACCGAACTTCCATGAAAAGTAGTTGTTCTTGTCGAGCTTCTCAATGATGGGGCTTTTATTGTTCTTTACCATTATCACAAAACTAATACCAAACAGCAAGCAAATCTTCTGCAACCCTTGACCTGTAGTGCATAGCAATACACTAGACATCCTTTTTCATCATCTGCTTAACAATACATGCAATTTGTAACTTGTTTGCAGATAAACATTATGTTTTCTTCCTGCAAACACCTCAAGAATTACACATTCGCAATGTATAACCTGCGCACCCACTTTCGGTCAAAACATCAGAAATCACAATGTACCCTGAAACTGCTGTATGCAACCTTGCGGCTCTAAAACGGGGCCTGAAACGGCCTCAGATGCCCAAAATAACTGCGGGGAATCCCTAAGGGCTAATCTACAGAATACACAGCATTCTTTGCGCACACCAAATCTCACTGAAATCTGAGATTTTTTGCTCTGCCCTGCTTATGGTGCCTCCACTGGCACTGTCCAAGAGAAAGAGTGGAAGAATGGAAGAGCTTCTTACCCAAGGATTGCTTTCTCAAACCTTGATTCTTCTCCTTCACTTTAGCCTTCGAAATCAGCCTCTCTCAATGGCGCGTCTTTGATACCATGTCAAGAATCGCATGGTGGGGGGACTTGCTCAAGATGCTGGGCCAAACACACATAGAATACACAAGGAGAAGCTCACTCAAGAGACAAGAAGAGAGATGGAGGTCGAAACGTTTTCTTGCTTGTTTTTTCTTCTTCTTCCACACACTTTACAATGTACACAAAGTATAGATAAGATACAACATAAAGGAAAGTGGCCTACTAAGTCAAACAATGAATAACCAACTACACTAGTCGACTGGCGCTATAACTATGCCAGCTGTAAATAGGTGTAACAACCTGAATATAATAAGTAATGATTCAGTGGCCATGTGTGAGTCATAATGACCAGCAATGTTCTAAGTGTAGACGTGTGGACCCATCTAACCAGGCGGTCCATCATTAATGTCCGCATGTGTTGAGCTTGTTATCTCAACAGTAGGGTCTTGAGTGAGGTAGAAGACATATGCGCTAACATCAAGTACCATGCTCCCTACTCCTAGCCTGCTAGTCACGTGTAGATCTTCTTCTAGAAGTAGTTTATTGTACAAGGGATGTTTTTAATAGTGGCAGAAAGCTAGACCTCATGGACCATTGCCAACACTCTTAATGAGGTTGGGGCAATGTACGCGGGATCATGTATTGATGTCCAAAGGGCTTTCCTTTGCTCATCGAGTGTCATTAGTTGGTGGCCAATTTTGGTTGCCAAACTTTGGTTAGAGTACCACTTCTGCCCAAAGTTGCCTTGTCCTTTCCCTTTTCATTTGATTAATTCAAGCTTTTCCTTATTTGTCTCACATTGAGAAATATAGAGTGAGGGTATTAAGGGCAATTCTCTAGCTGTGGCCTTTGGGATGTCCTTTATGTCTTCTTCAGTAACACCTATATAGCAAGAGAAAACATGTTGTTGCTCATCCAAAATGGGGTTTGTCAGCTATGAGCTTTGTTTGCTTTGGTGTTGGCCTTCCAATGTCCACATGGACATATGCATGTGTGATGTCTATCAGCTTTTGATCAAGCTTCATCAAGCACTTCATCTTTGGTTCATTGGTCAGATGCACTATGTCTTTGGCCAAATCTTTGAGAGATTTATCCTCAAGCCTAGGCTTGAGGTGCTTCGGAAGTGCTAGAGGTGTCAAGGATGTTGGTTGTGACGTGTCTTCCCTAGATGAATTGCTGAGGACACATTTCGCAAGAAGGGACGTTGTCACAGCCAAAGGCTGTGATTGTTGTGATTCGTGATTGGACATAGAGCGGCTAGTCTAGTGGACTAGTTACTGTTGGTAGACTGCGGTGTCAAGTCCTTAAACAGATTAGAAGCATTCGTGTCTTTTGTTGCCCTTTTAGCATCTACTTGTGCAGATCGAAGCTAGCCATAGTGGATTGCATAGGCATATCCCTACGTTGAGAATTAGGGGTGTTGTCATGTCCCACACCTTGGACATTTGGAAGCTCAGATGGATATAGAGATTGGGATTGCATAGCCACACTTGACAACTATTGTTGTGCTTCATGTAACCATTTAGGGAAAGAGGGTGTCGGAAACTTGGGACTCCTAGGTGGACTCGGCAATAGTAGCTGAAAGATTTGTTCATGGCTATTAGACGATCCTACCATTTTCTTTATTGAGCAATTAGCCTTATCATGAGCAACATTGCACCTGTGGTGCTCACTATCCTCTTGAGAAGTCAAGGCTCCCTGGGAACTAGTGGCTTTTGTGCACACTCGATGGTTACATCTGATTTCACTTGTTAAGCACGCTAGGCTGAGGATCTACCCTTCGAATAGTCCTGTTTGGTTTCTTGATTTTAATCATGAGGGGCTCAGTCACTCCAATGTTTTTGACTCGAGACTTGGTTTTTCATTTAGATTTCCTCCTCTTCTTCTTTGCTCTTGATACGTCTTAGCCTTCAGCTGACAAAGGTGGTTTAACAGGGGGTTTTGGTACCCAAATCCATCAATTACCTACCTAATACCCTTGAGCACATAGCAACACTTTGGATATCCATTGCATCGTTGTGCTGGCTCTCCATTGATACCTTCGTCTATAGGGCTTGGGCTTTTTTTGTGGCCTTCTATGATGTTTGCAAGTCCAGAGCCTATCCTTGGCATTTTCTCCTGATCTTCTTGTTTCAAGCATGGCCTCACTCATTGGTTCTCTCTATTTAACATGTGCTCATATCAACTCTTTCAAAAAGCCCTTGCTCTCATCACTAGGCTTGCTTGGTATGTCAGAATGTTTTTTGTCTTTCCCTCGAGGTCTAATGAGGTCACCCTTACTAAAGGCTATGATTATCCTCATACCTAATAGTGTCAAGTGTATCCTTTGTGCTACATAATCGGCCTCACACTTTGTTGCCCTTTTGAAGGGTCTTCCTAGGCGGGCTTCATTTCCACAATCAACACTATTTGGAGGAACATGGAATAGGATAGGCAAGCTTTCAGTTTCAATAGTTACAAGGATTTTGCACTTCCCTATAAGTGCTTGTGGGTGTCCCCCATAAAGACTAAGAGTTGCATTGGTTGGTGTGAGCTCTGGTTGGCCTAGTAGGTTCCATGCTTCAAAGGTCAAGATATTAAAATATTCTCCTTCATCAAAGAGAGCATCAACAGAGTGCTCTTTTTTTGTAGTGAGTTTGACCCTAATATAAGCAAGCAATACTATGTCTTCATCTTTCAAGTCTTGGCTTATAAATTCAAGTCTTCTGATATATGCCTTTGAGTCTCCAAGTGCACAGCTAGATTTGGATTCTCTACTAATGTCTTGGGTCATCTGTGCAGTGCCATTCAAGGTGCATCCATCATCAGAACTGTCATGTCTAGTCATCCTTGCAATTGTAGCTTGATGTTGTTGCATTACGCTTTGACTAGATGCAGTCCAAATGCAACCTATACATGTTTTTGTGGTGTGTCCTTTTTTCCCTTGTTGGCTAGATTGGCCCATTGAGGTTCTAGGGTCTCTAGTTTTCCTTGTTCGGGTATGGGTTTTCGGTTGTTGTTTTGCAAGTGAGAGTCCATGCTTGTGTAGAGCCATTACTGCAATAGGATCTAATTTGGAGGACCTGTCACAGTGCGTGTTTTCTCTCCATCCTACTCGGGGGAGGTGCGGAGGGGGAAGATCCCCCTCTGTAGGGGTCTAGGGGGGGTGATTCCCCCTCGCCCACAAGGCGGTTATGCTAAATACCATGTGCAATTTGAAGGACCATTCATAGCCAAGTTTTGAACTACTTTCTCTAGACTTCAGCTTAGTAATAGATATATGATGTGCTTTTGGATCTATATGGTATGTGGGTCCGTTTTAGGGCTTATATGTGTCAAATTTATATTCTGTTCGCCTATCCAATTTTGACAAATCTCTATCCGATTCTCAAAGATCCGATTTTTGAGAGTTTGATTTTGGGTTGGTTCAATCGGCGGATCGGATGATCGACTGGTTCGATTATGAGTTCTGTATGGTCCATTTTTTGTGTATGATTTGACAAGTGTCTGATTTTCTTTCATCCGATTCTAGATAGTTGGATTATCAAAATCAGATGTCTGATTATGGGGTTTCCGATTCTAGATGGTCCGATTTTTGTGTCCAAGTATGGGATGTCCGTGGTTGGTTCAATTTTGATTGTCCAATTTTTGTGCGTTCGATTTTGGGAATCGAAGATCGGATTTGATAGGTGTCCGATTTACAAGTGTTCGATTTTCGCGTTCGATTACTTGATGTCTGATTTTGGCTAGTCTGTTGGGAATCAAAAATCCGATTTGATAGGTGTCTGATTTACGAGTGTTCAATTTTCGCATTCGATTATTTGATGTCTGATTTTGGTTGGTCCAATTTTCGTGTGTCTGATTCTGGATTGTCCAAATTTCAAAATTGGACAGGGTATGTCTGATCAGATAGGATGGATATTTCCGAGTCCGAAAATCGGACCGTCTGATTCTGGGAATCAGACTTTGGTAATAGTGTCTGATTCTTGTAGGCAAATTTCCAGGGGTGAGGAAAATTACTTGATTCTAACGATTTTTTGGTCATGAGGGGTACACAAACTTCCAAAATGTAAGAATAGACCCTGATGAAAGATTGTGTATATGTAGAATAGCAAATAAACTCCAAAATACAAATTGTCAAGAAAATCAAACCCCCTTGCCCTGTTATGACATCAAAACCCCTAATGCCTATTTTTCTTTTCTTTTTTCTTTGTTTTTTCCTACCCTAATGCATCCAAACCACAAAGCAAACACCTACACTACTTCAACTTAATTTAAAATCCAAAAAACCAAAAACCTACTTGCTATGGAGATCGAATACCTCTTCAAACTCCCTCACTTTCTACCTATCTACCTCAAGTACCGGTTTGGGAAAAACCCTACTTCACTGCTCGATTCGGAGCATGCAAGCACTCAAGGCTTGAATTTGTTGGTCCCGACAACGGAACCAAAATGTAGAGGCGAACCGCCAAGACCCATGGACCACTTATTGTTTCAAGCATTCCAAGCTGAGCACTGATGGGCTACCTCTCACATAGTCGGCACGCTATCCATATCTACGAGTGTAGTGAGTTTACCTCCATGCCCGATCGAGTTGCCTCCTCTCCTGAGCACTCTGGTAGCTTCATGATCCAAGTGTAAGCTTCAAGCAATCTCAATCCTCAAGCTCCATGCTCCAAGCTCCATTGCCGCGAGCAAGAGAAGAGAAGAGAAGAGAAGAGAAAAAGAGAGGAGACGATGGAGAGATTCTCCACCACGGTCCCTCACCCTCACACACTCACTTTCTCACACTCTCACACTCCCTCTCTCAAGCACAAGTTTAAGCAAGCAAGCAAGCAAGAAGAAGAAGAAGAAGAAGAAGAAGAAGAAGAGGAGGAGGAGGAGGAGGAGGAGAGATACTTTTGGCCACACACAAGAATGATCTTCTCATTCACTTTTCAAATTTATATACAAAACTCTAAATCTGTTTTGGGTGGTTATCCCCTTATCCCCTTTTTTACATGGCCGTCGGCTGTGGCCTAGGCCCTTTTTCCCATTGTCCTATCTTCCTAGCCTCCTTCCTACTGCCCATCTACCTTTACAATTTGCATGGCCCTCAGTGCTCTTAAAATAAATCATGCTATGCCTTGCACTCTTTAACAAAAGTATTGACTTGTGCTTTTTCTTGTGCAAATTTCTCCTTGATTTAGGACTTTTTTTCACTTCTTGTGTTTCCATATTTTTCTTTGCATGCCTTTGTCTTCCATTTCACTTTTTCCTTGACCTTGTCTTCTGCTTTACATTTTCCATATTTTCCACCTTGTTTGTCTAAGGGTTAACAACTTTGTTCCCACCAAAGTCCAAGTTTTAGCCAAACAAGGATCAAGTCATGGAACAAGATTTTAAGCTTCATGGGCTACTATAATATCCCCACCCCTAGCCGCCAACGAACAGGTGGTGAGGGGAAGGGGTTGACGACAAAGCTGAGGTGGCGGAGGGAAAGGACAAGAAGTTGACATGGCGGAGGGTGGCGACGAGCATGAGGAGGAAGAAGCATATAATGATAGCTAGGAAGAAGGCATCGATGGAAAAACTGATGATGATGATGCCGATGGGGGGGAAGGAGCCTAGGCATGCTACCTTCCCCCTCCCCCCCCCCCCCCCCAAAAAAAAAAAAACCTTAGAATGAAAGGGGCATATGAAGCCTTGAGGAGGGCTCTCAAACGGTTGCTAGCCGTGAGGGTCAGTGAAGAGGAAGAGAGAGGGAGGGAGAGAAAAGAAGATAAAAAGAAGAGAAGGAGAGAAGAAGAGAAGAAGAGAAGAAGAGAAGAATAAGGAGAAGGAGAAGAGAAGAAGAAGGAGAAGAAAAAGAGAAGAAGAAGAAGAAGAAAAGGAGAGGGAGAGGGAGATAAGAGAAGAAGAAGAAGGAGAAGAAGAAGAGAAGGAGAGAAGAAGAGAAGAAGAAGGATAAAAAGAAGAGAAGAAGGAGAAGAAGAAGAGAAGAAGAAGAAGAAAAGGAGAGGGAAAGAGAGAGAAGGAGAGAAGAAGGAGAAGAAGAAGAGAAGGAGAGGGAGGGAGAGAGAAGAAGAGAAGACGAGAAGGAGAGAGAGAGAGAGAGAGAGAGAGAGAGAGAGAGAGAGAGAGAGAGAGAGAGAGAGAGAGAGAGAGAGAGCGAGAGAGAGAGAGAGCGAGTATGCTCACACCTTAGAGGCCGTTTGGGATTTCAAGCAAGAACCTACCAAGTTTGTCAAGGCCTGGAGCATCCTCCATGGTACACTAAGTGAACTAGACCCATAATCGCAAGAACTACAAGGGCTACACAAGTTGCCAATGGTACTATTAGTACCTCTAATACCTTCATGGTAGCCGTACATTCTCAGTTTCTACAATTAAGTTTATAAGATATAATGACCTTTACGATCTTCCATATTTCTATTTCTAAAACATCATACCCATCTACTTGATGTATTCATTTTCTTAATGTGATTACAAGAATATGAATTTGAGGGGTAAGCTCTCATCGTGTAGCTCTTATTTGTGAGTGGCTCCGATGTAGTAGACCATTAAGGACGTTCACATAGTTGGAAGGAAATTAGCTATGCATGGGAGATGTTATTTATGATGATTATTTATTTTACCACATGCATTGGAAAGGTAACACAAATTGACATTGCACTAAAGTCTTGCAAGTATCTCAAACTATTAGTCCATTAGGATCTTCAAATCATGTGTAGCTAGTACAAATAACAATCAATGAAATTAATACTACAATGCCTCAAGATTCAGCGATAGTAACTATGGCTATCAATCCTAGTCAGGGTTGGGCTAGATGCGACAACAACTCTAGGGTAAGCGAAGAGCTCAAGAATTAGGAAACCCTAAGTCAAAGGAAATACTGATACTTTTGTACTCGTTAGAAAGAAGGTTCAGATATCAAAACTTATGTCTCAAGCAATGTCCCAATTGAATGGAGGAAGAGTTAAGTAATTTTTGCATGGAATCACTCAGATCCCGAGGTGGAGAGCAAACACGTGATGGAAGGTTATCCTGAGTATTCTGGTAATGTTTGGAAAAGGATACCATTGTTTTATTGATTGATCGAATAATTTCCTAAATGTTTTTGCATTAAACAATTGATTGTTGTAATGTGATCTAGATGATTATTCCAAGTGCTTATGTTTGATGGTAAATACATGGCAGGGGTCAGTAATGACAAGTCGCCATTCAAAATAAAGGAATGTTTTCTTGAAATATGACATTAGGTTGATTTCCTTGATTATGCCTGTTTCCTAATTGGATTGATTAAGGAAGGATATATTGCATCGGTGGATCATCTCTAAGGTCACACCGCGTTTCAACCCGAGAGGGCACTGCTCGATTCATGGGCCGAAGGTCGAGTGGTGAAAGGCCAATCATGAAAAGTGTGTCTCACTCCTAGATTGCTTGGGGTCAGTGGAGCTCTGGACACCCCTTGCCGAGTCCGCAATGGACTACTGTGAGCCCTGTTGAGATATCGAGCTCCACTCGTGATATGCTAGGGTGACCGTTGTGCATTTATGTCACCGACTTGTTAGCTGCAGATGCAGTTGGTACACCGCCCATGAATAATAGCTAGATGACAGCTATACTTATCTACTCTAGTTCGTGGCTCAGCTAGTATGCCACCTTAGTTAGTTGAGTTTGGTTTGAGACCCATATATAGGGTTCTTCTATTTCTCTGTACTTGAGTTCTTTTTGGCTTACACAACTAAGAAGAGGAAAACTGTTTTCAGCCTCCACCTTTGTGTGTATTCCCCCATTGTGCAAGCAAAAAAGCTACAAGTGAGACTCCTTCCTTCTCTCCCACAATCTTGACATGGTATCAGAGCCTGGTTTGTGGTAAAGAGCTCAAGAAAGCAAACCAAGTTCGTGGCATTCTGGTAAGATAAGGAAATTCGTCATTCTAAACTTCCATGCTTGGAAGTTGTTCTTGTCAAGCTTTTCAGTGACAATCCGTGAGAGAGAATCAGATGCCATTACAGAATACTGCAAAAAATTCTGTCACTGCAAAAAACACAGCTTCACCCTCACAAGGGCAAATCTGCAAATCTGGCGAAAGTGGTATTTGACCACACAATCACTTCCTAGTGACGATTTTGCGTCAACAGGCAACAGGGATGATTCTGTAACTCCCAATGTCTCTGCACACAAGCATACGATGCAATCTCTGTGGTAACTTTTCACCGACCTGTAGAACAGTGGTCGCACAGCATAAAACTGAGCCTTTTCCTGAGTGCGTGCAGAAAACTTCCGCCTCCAAATCAGGCCCCGAAATGGCCTCAAATAAAAAAAACAAGGTCGCCAAGGGCTAAAGCCTACTCCCGCAGCATATACTGCCCTCTTGCTTCACCGCGAAGGGCATCTCAACCTGAGACAATGCACTCTTGCAATTTCCGGCTGTGCTACCTGCAGAGATCTGCTCCCAAAACAGAAAATGAAAGCAACACTGCTCCTCTTACCAGAACACCGCGAGCTTGGCTTGCTTTCTTGAGCTCCTTACCACGAACAAGGCTCTGATACCATGTCAAGATTGTGGGAGAGAAGGAAGGAGTCTCACTTGTAGCTTTCTTGCTTGCACAATGGGGGAATACACACAGAGGTGGAGGCTGAAAACAGTTTTCCTCTTTTTAGTTGTGTAAGCCAAAAGAACTCAAGTACAAAGAAATAGAAGAACCCTATGTATGGGTCTCAAACCAAACTCAACTAACTAAGGTGGCATACTAACTGAGCCACGAACTAGAGTAGATAAGGATAGCTATCATGTAGCTATTATTCATGGGCGGTGTACCAACCGCATCTGCAACTAACACGTCGGTGACATAAATGCACAACGGTCACCCTGGCATATCACAAGTGGAGCTCGATATCTCAACACCTCCTTCATAGGACTGGTTTTGTTGAGTTTGCTATATATTCTAATTTCTACCACGACCTCCAGATCGCAGCCTCCTCTACCTTTGCCTCTACCTCTTCCAGCATTTGAGTAGAAGACAGCTTCTTTTGAAGTTCCTCCTGAAGAAGATGCACCACCATTTCTCTACTCCTCAAAAATTAGAAGAGCAATCAACTCCTCAAAATCAGGAAATCTTTCATGGACGGAAATCGATGTTTGAAACTGTGCATAATCCTTTCCTAGACCATTCAAGGTCACATAAACTAAATCATCATCTTCCACTGGCGACCCAATGGAAGCAAGTGCATCTGCAATCTTCTTCACCTTCATGTGGTAGTCATTAATGCTCATACTTTCTCTTTGCACATTGTGCAACTCTTGCTTGAGCTGCATTTTCCTGGCTTATGTATTTGTGCTGTACATTTTTGACAAAGTATCCCATGCCTCCTTTGGCGTACTTGCATCCTGAATATGCACAATCATAGAGTCTGAAATGCTGATAGACATCCACTACATAACTTTCCTGGCTCTCTCATGCCATCCTTTAAATGCCTGCATTTGCTGTTGATTGGGAGCATCAGGAAGAACTGGTTCTTCTTCATTTCCTGCAACGAATTCCCAATATCCTTTTTCCATAAGGAAATTCGTCATTCTAAACTTCCATGCTTTGAAGTTGTTCTTGTCAAGCTTTTCAGTGACAATCTGTGAAAGAGAATCAGATGCCATTACAGAACACTACAAAAAATTTTGTCACTGCAAAAAACACAGCTTCAGTCTCACAAGGGAAAATCTGCAAAACTGACGAAAGTGGTATTTGACCACACAGTCACTTCCTAGTGACGATTTTGCATCAACAGGCAACAAGGATGATTCTGTAGATCCCAATGTCTCTGCGCACAGGCATACGATGCAATTTCTACAGTAACTTTTCACCGACCTGTAGAACAGTGGTCGCACAACAAAAATAGGGCATTTTCTTGAGTGCGTGCGAAAAACTTCCGCCTCCAAAATAGGGCAACTAAGGGCTAAAGCCTACTCTCACAGCATATACTGCCCTCTTGCTACACCGCGAAGGGCATCTCAATCTGAGACACTACACTCTTGCACTTTTCAGCTGTGCTACCTGCAGAGACTTGCTCCCAAACTCAAAAAATGAAAGCAACACTCTTCTCAAAGCAATGCAGATAGTGGTATGCAGGTATCACGAAAAGGAAAAGAGAAGGTTGATCAGCCCATGTTTGATGTGAATGCAGGTCACTCTTATGTGGATGGTGAATCCAGTGGCTCAGAACAGAGCATTGATGATGAGTTGGGTATTCCTTCTATTGTTACACCTGGAGTAAGGAAGACCAGGGATGTTTTGAGAGCACCTGGGAGTGAACCTACTTTGCGCAGGTCTACGAGAGCTAGGTATCCTGTGGATAGGCTGAAATATGATGGATTTACAGCCATTCACTATGCATATACGGTCAAAGTGATACAGGAACCAGAACCCACTTCTTTTGAGCAAGCCATGGGAAAAGAAAAATGGGAGAAAGCCATGGATGAAGAAATGGATGCCTTGGAAGCAAATGCTACATGGGAATTGGTACCTTTGCCTAAAGCTAAAAATGCAATTGGCTGTAAGTGGGTTTATAAGGTGAAGCACAATGCATATGGTTCTGTGAACAGATACAAGGCAAGATTAGTAGTCAAGGGGTATGCACAAACATATGGCATTGACTATGAAGAAACATTCAGTCCGGTTGCAAGGATGGCAACCGTAAGAGCAGTCATTGCTATGGCTGCATCAAAGGGATGGTCTTTACATCAGATGGATGTAAAGAATGCCTTCTTGCATGGTGATTTGCAAGAAGAGGTCTATATGGAGCAGCCACCAAGTTATGTGCATGCTGTTCATCCTGAGTTTGTTTGCAGGTTGAAGAAAGCCTTGTATGGCTTGAAGCAAGCACCTAGAGCATGGTCTGACAAGATAGGACAGTATCTTGTCACTATTGGCTTTCAGATTTCCAAGGCAGATTTCTCACTTTATGTGAGAAAAACAGAGAAAGGTATTATGCTACTTGTCATTTATGTTGATGATTTGATTGTGACAGGTGACAGTGATGAAGATATCCTTCATGTAAAAATGCTATTGAAGCAGAAGTTTGAGATGAAGGATTTGGGAGAGCTGCGTTATTTCTTGGGCATTGAGGTGATTAGATCACCAAGTGGGATACAGCTCTTGCAGAGGCAGTATGGATTGGACATGCTGAATATGGGATGACAGGCTATAAGCCTATTTCAGCTCCTTTAGAGCAGAATGTGAAGCTGAGCACAAATACAGGTGAGCTTCTAGAAGACCCTACTATGTACAGACGCATAGTAGGAAGTTTGATTTTGTATGACTATTACCAGGCCAGATTTGAGCTATGCTGTTGGATTGGTAAGTCAGTTTATGCAGGCTCCAAGGAAACCACATTTGGATGCGACTAGACGCATACTCAGGTATGTGAAGTCCACATTGCAGTATGGACTATTTTATGAGACTGCGGTTCAGATACACTTGCATGGATACACTGATGCTGATTGGGCTGGTAGCATTTCTGATAGACGATCTACCAGTGGATATGTGTTCTCTTTTGGGAGCGTTGCAGTCACTTGAAGCAGCAAGAAACAGCCTACAGTTGCCTTATCCAGCACAGAGACTGAGTACAGGGGCGCAGCAATGGCTGCATGTGAGGTAGCTTGGTTGCATAAGCTACTTTATGATATGCATCAGTCTACAGATGGGCCAGTTGTCATTTATTGTGACAATATGAGTAGTATACACTTGGAAAATAACCCAGTCTATCATGCTAGAACAAAGCACATTGAGGTGCATTATCACTATGTGCGGGAGAGGGTTTTACTAGGTCTTATTGATCTAGTTTATGTCAGCACAGAGGATCAGATGGCTGACATATTCACGAAGGCATTGGGCACAGAGAAGCTGCGCAAGTTCAGAGACCTGCTTGGTGTGCATGAATTGGGATTGAGCTCGAGGGGGAGTGTTGAGATATCGAGCTCCACTTGTGATATGCCAGGGTGACCGTTGTGCATTTATGTCACCGACGTGTTAGTTGCAGATGCGGTTGGTACACCGCCCATGAATAATAGCTACATGATAGCTATCCTTATCTACTCTAGTTCGTGGCTCAGTTAGTATGCCACCTTAGTTAGTTGAGTTTGGTTTGAGACCCATACATAGGGTTCTCCTATTTCTTTGTACTTGAGTTCTTTTGGCTTACACAACTAAAAAGAGGAAAACTGTTTTCAGCCTCCACCTCTGTGTGTATTCCCCCATTGTGCAAGCAAGAAAGCTACAAGTGAGACTCCTTCCTTCTCTCCCACAATCTTGACAGGAGGACGTGGTAACTCTAGAGGCAGGGGGAGCCAAAGAGGTCGTGGTGGATGGCAAAGAGGCCAAAATGCAAACAGCAATGTTGAATGCTACTACTATGGTAAAATGGGTCATATGGCTAAAGACTGCTATAAAAAGCAGAATGACATCATGAATGGGAAATTGCAACAAGGGAATTATGCATCTTCTAGTAGACAGGGTGAGTACATAAATGAGCATTTGTTTATGGTGCAGCACATGACCAATTCTGTGACAAGTGTAGAAGAAAGCAACAATGTGTGGTATGTTGACTCAGGTGCATCAAACCACATGACAGCTCATGTAGAATGGATGCATGATGCAAGGAAAATGGAAAAACTAGGATTTGTGGAGACTGGTGATGATATTGCACATCCTATTGTGTGGATTGGAAAAATTTCTTTGTCTATGCAGGACGGGAAAAATAAATACCTGTCGGATGTATTTCATGTCCCGAATATCACCAAGAACCTGGTTTTTGTTGGTCAAATGGTTGAGTAGGGCTTGTAGGTCAGATTTAATTCTCATGGATGAAAAATAAAGGTCGCTTGATAGCAAAAGGAAAGAAGAAGGGCAGAATGTTTACGTTGGATGCAGACATGCCTGAATTGAGTGCAGCAATGTTTGCACATGGGACCGGTGTAGTTGCAGATATTGATATATGGCATAAACGCATTGGTCATGTTAATGTACAGTGACTTAAATCAATGCAAGCCCAAAATATTGTTGCAAGATTGCCTAAATTCAAGGTTGCAGAAATGCATAAGGTATTTGAAGTCTGTCAATTTGAAAAACAGGCAAGGAAACCATTTTCTAGACATGTTCAAGAGAGTAAGAAGCCATTGGAATTAATCCACTCTGATGTGTGGACTACTAAAGCTACATCTATTGGAGGCTGTCATTATTTTATCACTTTTATTGATGACTATAGCAGAAAAATTTGGGTGTATTTTATGAAAAAGAAAAGTGAAGTTTTTGGGCATTTCAAAACTCTTAAAGCTATGGTTGAAAAAGAAACTAGCCTGCAAATAAAATGTCGAAGGTCAAATGGAGGGGGAGAGTACCTCTCAAATGAGTTTGCAAGGTTCTTGCAGGAGCATGGCATAAAGTAGCAATATTCATGTAGTCATACCCCACAGCAAAATGGAATTGCAGAAAGAAAAAATAGGCATATTGGAGAGGTATCTCGTGCCATGCTCAATGAAAAAGTTCTGCCAGATTTTTATTGGGCTGAAGCAGTTGCTACAACAGTCTACATAATGAACAGGACTCCCACTGCAGCAATACATGGGATGGCTCCAGAGGAGAGGTATACTGGTAGGAAACCAGATATTTCTCAATTGAAAATTTTTGGTTGCATTGCCTACGTTCATGTGCCAGATGAGTTGAGATCCAAGTTGGATCCAAAAGCTGAGAAGTGCATCTTTATTGGTTACTCTTTGCAGTAGAAAGGGTATAGATGCTATAACCCTTCGACTCGTAAGCTTACAGTGAGCAGAGATGTTGTTTTTTATGAAATGAGTAGCTGGTATAAAGCAGTAAATGTGATTGATAATGTAGATGCACAAAATGGTAATGCTGCACAGAATTCACAGTAGCAGTCACAAGATATTAGTGGACCTGAAGTGTCCTCTAGTAGTGGTTCACATTCTTTGCCATGGACAGGTAGATTGAGATCAGGAGAATCTTCTCAAAGAAATGTAGATAGTGGTATGCAGGTATCACGAAAAGGAAAAGAGAAGGCAGATCAGCCCATGTTTGATGTGAATGCAGGTCACTCTTATGTGGATGGTGAATCCAATGGCTCAAAACAAAGCATTGATGATGAGTTGGGTATTCCTTCTATTGTTACACCTGGAGTAAGGAAGACCAGGGATGTTTTGAGAGAACCTGGGAGTGAACCTACTTTGCGCAGGTCTACGAGAGCTAGGTATCCTGTGGATAGGCTGAAATATGATGGATTTACAGCCATTCACTATGCCTATATGGTCAAAGTGATATAGGAACTAGAACCCACTTCTTTTGAGCAAGCCATGGGAAAAGAAAAATGGGAGAAAGCCATGGATGAAGAAATGGATGCCTTGGAAGCAAACGCTACATGGGAATTGGTACCTTTGCCTAAAGATAAGAATGTAATTGGTTGTAAGTGGGTTTATAAGGTGAAGCACAATGTAGATGGTTCTGTGAATAGATACCAGGCAAGATTAGTAGTCAAGGGGTATGCACAAACATATGGCATTGATTATGAAGAAACATTCAGTCGAGTTGCAAGGATGGCAACCGTAAGAGTAGTCATTGCTATGGCTGCATCAAAGGGATGGTATTTACATGAGATGGATGTAAAGAATGCCTTCTTGCATGGTGATTTGCAAGAAGAGGTCTATATGGAGCAGCCACCAGGTTATGTGCATGTTGTTCATCCTGAGTTTATTTGCAGGTTGAAGAAAGCCTTGTATGGCTTGAAGCAAGCACCTAGAGCATGGTCTGACAAGATAGGACAGTATCTTGTCACTATTGGCTTTCAGATTTCCAAGGCAGATTTCTCACTTTATGTGAGAAAAACAGAGAAATGTATTATGCTACTTGTCATTTATGTTGATGATTTGATTATGACAGGTGATAGTGATGAAGATATCCTTCATGTGAAAATGCTATTGAAGCAGAAGTTTGAGATGAAGGATTTGGAAGAGGTGCATTATTTCTTGGGCATTGAGGTGATTAGATCACCAAGTGGGATACGGCTCTTGCAAATGCATTATGGATTGGACATGCTGTCCAAATATGGGATGACAGGCTGTAAGCCTATTTCAGTTCCTTTGGAGCAGAATGTGAAGCTGAGCGCAGATGCAGGTGAGCTTCTCGAAGACCCTCCTATGTACAGACGCATAGTAGGAAGTTTGATTTATATAACTATTACCAGGCCAGATTTGAGCTATCCTGTTGGATTGATAAGTCAGTTTATGCAGGCTCCAAGGAAACCGCATTTGGATGCGGCTAGACGCATACTCAGGTATGTGAAGTCCACATTGCAGTATGGACTATTTTATGAGACTGGGGTTCAGATACAATTGCATGGAGACACTGATGTTGATTGGGCTGGTAGTATTTCTGATAGACGATCTACCAGTGGATATGTGTTCTCTTTTGGGAGTGCTGCAGTCACTTGGAGTAGCAAGAAACAACCTACAGTTGCCTTGTCGAGCACAGAGGCTGAGTACAGGGGTGTAGCAATGGCTACATGTGAGGTAGCTTAGTTGCATAATCTACTTTATGATATGCATCAGCCTACAGATGGGCCAGTTGTCATTTATTGTGACAACATGAGCAGTATACACTTGGCAAATAACCTAGTCTATCATGCTAGAACAAAGCACGTTGAGGTGCATTATCACTATGTGCGGGAGAGGGTTTTACTAGGTCTTATTGATCTAGTTTATGTCAGCACAGAGGATCAGATGGCTGACATATTCACGAAGGCATTGGGCACAGAGAAGCTGCGCAAGTTCAGAGACCTGCTTGGTGTGCATGAATTGGGATTGAGCTCGAGGGGGAGTGTTGAGATATCGAGCTCCACTTGTAATATGCCAGGGTGACCGTTGTGCATTTATGTCACCGACGTGTTAGTTGCAGATGCAGTTGGTACACCGCCCATGAATAATAGCTACATGATAGCTATCCTTATCTACTCTAGTTCGTGGCTCAGTTAGTATGCCACCTTAGTTAATTGATTTTGTTTTGAGACCCATATATAGGGTTCTTCTATTTCTCTGTACTTCAGTTCTTTTTGGCTTATACAACTAAGAAGAGGAAAACTGTTTTCAGCCTCCACCTTTGTGTGTATTCCCCCATTGTGCAAGCAAGAAAGCTACAAGTGAGACTCCTTCCTTCTCTCTCACAATTATGACAAGCCCAACGTCTAGGGCATTGGAAGATCCTATTCTAGAGACCGGATAAAAATTATGGTGCCATGTGATTTGGACTAGGTACTTATGTTAGAAAAAAGGGATACATAATTCTCTTGTATGGGCAGGAGACAAAGATTAACTAGAAGATAAGTTAAGGAACTTGTTTGACAAAAGGATTGTTTGTTTTGCTTTTGTGTATGTGCAGTAAATTATAGAAATGAACTATGTTCCCTAAAAGGCTTACTTAATGAAGCTGATTTTAAATGTCACACATAAATGTGGTAGGACCTAATTAGAAAATTAAAGCTATCAAGGGAAGCGAGTGGACGGAAACCCCGATAGGTCCGTCCTATGGTAGGGTGTTCCCAAAGAACTCGGAGGCTTCTCACAAGGATTTATTGCCATTTGACTTTAGGTATTGTTAAGTTAGAACTCGATTCATGTTGTTTTAGGGGACCGAAATGGGATTATGCCCTACGGGAAGAGAGGTTGAGTGATGCATCCCTCTTGTTTCCCATCCTCTTCGAACGAAGTGCGGTATGGATTTGCTGTGGATTGGGTATCTCTACATAAAGAAGGATCTCCAAAACTCGATGCTAGAATGCTAATAGGAGACCGTGGCCCTAGAAACCCAGATTTCAAGTCGATCCTAGTGGGGTTGGCCGTGAACGTTCCATTGCAAGACGGACTTGGAAAATGCTAGGTGGCAAACCCCGAAACATTCCTTGGGAGTGCCAGGTTGTGACACTTAGATTTGTTTCTCGATGGACCACTAAAATGTGCTTGGACAACCAATAGGTAGGCACGTTGCAATTGGTATCAGAGAAAAACTTTTGTAATAGTGTGCGATTGATTGATGTATGGTTCGTAGACATATCCTAAATGGAATAAATCCTACTCTTGTATCTATGGTTATTTACAATAATATGAGTTGCACTACTTGGGTCATTACGAGTAGGAAAGAGGAAGCATGGTGGGTCCTAACCCACAGGCCTTAACCCCCATTAATGCTTGTCTTCCCCACTCTTCTGAGATGAGGACATCTCAAGTTCTCTAAGGGGAAGAGGATGTAATATCCCCACTCTCAGTTGCCATCGAACACGTGGCAAGGGAAAGGGATTGATGACAAAGTCGAGCTGGGGGGAGGGAAAGGACAAGAAGTTGACATGGCGGAGGGTGGCGATGAGCATGAGGAGGAAGAAGTAGATAACGATAGCCATGAAGAAGGCATAGATGGCAAAACTGACGATGACGATGCGGGGGAAGGAGTACATGTGTGCTACCCCCCCTCCCCGAAAAAAAAAAATCTTAACCCCCCCCAACCGTAATGAAAGGGTGATATGAAGCCTTGAGGAGGGCCCTCGAATTGTTGTTGATCGTAAGGGTGAGGGAAGAGGAAGAGGGAGGGAGGGAGATAGAAGAGGAGAAGAAGAAGGAGAAGAAGGAGAGAAGAAGAGAAGAAGAAGAAGAGAAGGAGAGAATAAGAGAAGAAGGAGAAGAAGAAGAGAAGAAGAAGAAGAAAAGGAGAGGGAAAGAGAGAGAAGGAGAGAAGAAGGAGAAGAAGAAGAGAAGAAGAAGAAGAAAAGGAGAGGGAGAGAGAGAGAACGAGAGAAGGAGGAGAAGAAGAAGAGAAGAAGAAGGAGAGAAGGAGAGGGAGAGAGAGAGAGAAGAAGAGAAGACGGAGGGAAGAAGAGAAGGAGAAGAAGAAGAGGAGACATAGAGAGAGAGAGAGAGAGAGAGAGAGAGAGAGAGAGAGAGAGAGAGAGAGAGAGAGAGAGAGAGAGAGAGAGAGAGAGAGAGAGAGAGAGAGAGAGAGAGAGAGAGAGAGAGAGAGAGAGAGAGAGAGAGAGAGAGAGAGAGAGAGAGAGAGAGCATGTTCACACCTTAGAGGCCTTTTGGGATTTCAAGCAAGAACCTACCAAGTCCGTCAAGGTCTGGAGCATCCCCCATGGTACATTAAGGGAACTAGACCGAGAATCGCAAGAACTACAAGGGATACACAAGCTGCCAATGGTACTATTAGTACCGCTAATACCTTCACAGTACCCGTACATTATCCATTTCTATAATTAAGTTTATAAGAGATAATGACCTTAATGATCTTCCATAATTCTATTTCTAAAACATCATACCCATCTACTTGATGCATTCATTTACTTAATGCGATTACAAGAATATGAATTTGAGGGGTAAGCTCTCATCGTGCAGCTCCTATTTGTGAGTGGCTCCCATGTAGTAGACCATTAAGGACATTCACAGAGTTGGAAGGAAATTAGCTATGCATGGGAGATGTTATTTATGATGATTATTTATTTTACCACATGCATTGGAAAGGTCACACAAATTGACCTTGCACTAAAGTCTTGCTAGTATCTCAAACTATTAGTCCATTAGGATCTTGAAGTCATGCGTAGCTAGTACAAACAACAATCAATGGAATTAAGACTATGATGCCTCGAGATTCGCCTATCAATCCTATTCGGGGTTGGGCTAGATGTGACAATAACTCTAGGGTAAGTGAAGAGCTCAAGGATTAGGAAACCCTAAGTCAAAGGAAAGACCGATGATTTTGTACTTGTTAGGAAGAAGGTTTGGATATCAGAACTTATGTCTCGAGCAATGTCCTAGCTGAATGGAGGAAGAGTTAAGTAATTTTTGCATGGAATCAATCAGATCCCGAGGGGGAGAGCAAATACGTGATAGAAGGTTATCATGAGTATTTCAGTAATGTTTGGAAAAGGATACCATTGTTTTGTTGATTGATAAAAAAACATTCTAAATGCTTTTGCATTAAACAATTGATTGTTGGGATGTGATCTAGATGATTATTCCAAGTCCTTGTGTTTGATGGTAAATATATGGCAGGGTTCAGTAATGACAAGTTGCCATGGGAAATAAAGGAATGTTTTCTTGAAAGATGACATTAGGCTGATTGCCTTGATTTTGTGTGTTTCATAATTGGCTTAATTAAGGAAGGATATTTTGTGTGGGTGGATCATCTCCAAGGTCACGCTGTGTTTCAACCCGAGAGGGCGCTACTCGATTCATGAGCCAAAGGTCGAGTGGTGAAAAGACAAACCACGGAAAGCGTGTCTCTGTAATATTTCCACGCAACAAAAGTTAGTTGGTTAGTTCAAAAGTTAGTTAGTCAATTAATAAGTTAGTAAGATTACTAACTAAAGACTAACTAAGGTAAAAATTGACTAGCATTAATAGCTAGTAATTTTCATTCAAGTAAAAATATATTTTAAAAAAATCGAGAGTCATAAATCTAACATTTTTCTGTGTAATGTGCCCGCCCCTCAAATTGTGGGACACATCTTAGCAGCCCATCGAGAGATCAATCTAGAAGATGCCACCCGGCACTCCCAAGGAATGACACGGGGTTTGCCAACTAGGGTCTCTCGAGTCTGCCTTGCAACAGAACTTATCTGACTGTTCCTACTAGGATTGACCTGAAGTCCGGGTTCCTAGCAGTCAAGTCTTCTTAACAACCTTCTAGCGTCAGTCGTGACAACCGCTCCACTTTGCCTAGATACAACTGGACCCAAGCAGACTCATACCGAACTTGGTTCAAAGAGAATGGGAAACAAGAGGGATACATCACTCTACCTCTCCGGCATAGTCCCATTCCGGTCCCCTAAAACGAGAGGGATGCATCGCTCGACCTCTCTGGCATAGTCCCATTCCGGTCCCCTAAAACAGTATGAATCAAGGTTCTAACCAAAAATTGTCTAAGGTCATCATTCAACCTTCCCTAACATTCCTCGTTAACATTTCCTTTGAGGAAAGCTCTTGGCTAACTGAGACCACCCTTCCAGGATAGACCCATTGGTCACATCCACCACGCTTCCCTCGGGGGTTTTTTTTAGTTATCTAATTACCTACCACATTATGTTTGATACATAAAAGCAGCTTCCTTAATTAACTCGTTAATCACAGGTTCCTTTACTTAATTTAGGCCACGGACAGGAAGATAGGATAAAACAAGATCAAACACTTCCTTAACTTATCTTCAGATTAGTGTTTGTCTATAGGAGAATTAAGTGTTCCTTTCTACCTCCGCAGAAAAATCCTTCTGTCTCTCGGCAACAAACCCCGAAGGTTTATCCTACCAAGATTTCGCCTTGTATCTAGTATCAAGGCCTCGAGATCCCATCTCGAGTCATGTAGAACTCTTGTCTAGGGTCTGGAGGCATTGGGATTTACGGCCAGAGCCCCCATTGGCACCCAAGAGTCCTCCTACGCCAAGTAATTCCCACGAAGAGACTTCTCGCGGTGGGTTCGGTCCACATTCTCGACGCGGATTCATAACCCCCTTGGTTAGGGTTTGGTGGTTCGCGGGGGGTAGCGAGCACCATCCTTCCTTAATTATCCCTTTAGGAAATAAACCGCAGCTGAAACAACCAGCTTAATAACAAGTACTAGGGAAAACATCCCTTTTGTTTCCATGGCAATCAATCATCTCAGACCCAGCCATGCAATCATCAATCACAAACAACTTGGTTTAGCATCCAAAACTACAACCATTCCTTATCCTTTAGGGAATCAACCAAAGCTGAAACAACCAGCCTAACTTCATTTACTTAGAAAAAAATGTCATTTTCCATATCAGCAATAACTTGCTCAATCCATCCTTTTCCCACAACTTACTCCCTCACATAAACTTATAACATGGCTTCCAAAATAAACCAGGCATCCCAAAGGTAGAAACCAAGCAATTGAGGTAACAACCACTGTACTCTTCCCAAGATACAGTTTACTCCCTTTACTTTCATCCATAACATTACTTCAAGCATCCAAAGGCTATCATCCAAGTATTGGAACCAACAGTTATTGTATTCCTTTTGAGAATACAGCTTATTCCTCCTTGAGACGCACCATAAGGGTCTATGATGAGTGAACACTCTTGTTTACTCTCCCCCTTGGGAACTTTCCTCCCTTGGTAGGTATTCAGGTTAGATTTCTCTAGGACTTAGAGGCTTTGTCTCTACTCAACTTGTCAATGCAAGACAAGTTTGTATTTTCCCTGCCGGAATACATTGTAGCTACCCATACGATAATTCAATTGTCCTTGTTCTGAATTGGAATTAGCGCCTCCTCTCATGGTCTAGGGACTTGACAAGTTTATTTACCTATGCACCTCACAAAGTGAAGCCTAGTTAGATTGAGTACCTTGGTATTCCATGCTAGTTAGGAGGTAGATTCATTTCATGACTTGGCTCCCTAGGTACAGTTTTCAATTATGCATGGTAGTTTCTCTAAGCTTCTTGTTACGAATTGCAACAAATCCCATCAACGTTTATTCCCTTGTTGCAAGAAGAGAAATCACTCTACTTTTGAGAATCAACAAGGGCATTAGGTCCCAATACCTTTATCTATAAGATTATTGGTGTTTAACTTAACACAATTTGAATATTAAACTTAATGCAATGTGAGGTAATGAAACCTTCCCTTCATTTTAGTTTTATCCAAATGTTATGATTCCAACATCTCTCCTTTGAATGCAGGACATCCGCAATACTTCGGTGATTACTTCCATTCATGAAATAAGCTTCATGAGTTCTTCTAGCTTAGCTTAACGCACGCACTCAATGCTTTATATTCATGAACATTCTCTAGGAAGTCCCATTTATCATGAACACTTTCTAGGAAAATCCTATCTAACATGCGCAATTTCTAAGATTGTAAAAGGGACATCGTTATGATTGAGAATTCTAATGTCTTAAGAAATGAAACTTATTTTCTTAGGTACGATCATATCCTTTCTTACAGTATTCCCCATCATGTAGATTCACTATTTTCCTCCCATGTTCTAATGCATTTAAACTATATTTCCGAACTTATAATTTACTGTAAAACTCGGGTCTTAGGAAAACCCGATTTTGATCTGAAGGTGTTTGAGACATTAACAGTTCCACTTGATTCGGTTTGGTTCTTTTCCCCTTTTGCAGCTCCCACACGTGTACTTCGACTGCATCGGACGAGCTCTCATCCTCCTTCCTCAAGGTGGGAACCTTGCAAGGAACTCCATATCCCTACTAGGAATTCAGCATCCCTCAATTTGAAGGGAATAGCGGCAATGTTTTCACAGTTTAAGTGAGGGGGGAGGGTGAGTAGGAACAAGGCTTAAGAAGGGGGGAGACCTTAGAAGGTTCTAGAACCTTCCTTTTCTCTCTTGTTCTCTCTCTGCCTGAGGAGCATGCGATGGTGGCACCGACTGTATCTGTGAGAGTGAGTCCCTTCTTTGAGAGCTTCTCTTCTCCTTCTCTCTCTCTCTTCTTCCTCTTCTTCTCTCTCTCTCCTCTTCTCCTTCCCTCTCTGTCAAGAATCGCGTGGTGGAGGGGGTTGCTCAAGATCCTACGCCGAACACACATAGAATGCACAAGGAGAAGCTCACTCAAGAGACAAGAAGAGAGATGGAGGCCAAAACATTTTCTTGCTGATTTCTTCTTCTTCTTCCACACACTTTACAATGTACACAAAGTATAGATAAGATACAACATAAAAGGAAAGTGGCCTACTAAGTCAAACAATGCATAACCGACTACACTAGTCGACTGGTGCTATAACTATGCTAGCTGTAAATAGGTGTAACGACCTGAATATAATAAGTAATGAGTCAGTGGCCATGTGAGATGCATAATGACCACCGACGTGCTAAGTGTAGACGTGTGGACCCATCTAACCAGGCGGTCCATCATCAATGTTCGCATGTGTTGAGCTTGTCATCTCAACACTCCCCCTCAAGCTCAACTGCATCTCTGTAACTCCAAGTAAGCTTCGAAACTTTTGAAGCTTCTCTGTACCCAATGCCTTCATGAAGATGTCAGCTATCTGATCCTGTGTGCTGACATACACCAAGTCAATCTCACCTGCTAGTACCTTCTCTCTCACAAAGTGGTAGTGTACCTCAATATGTTTTGTCCTGGCATGGAACACAGGGTTCCTAGCCAACTGTATACTGCTCATGTTGTCACAATAAATGATAACTGGACCTTCCACCTGGACATCCAAATCAGCCAATAGCTTTTGCAGCCATACTACCTCACATGCTGCAACAGCAGCACCTCTATACTCAGCCTCTGTACTCGACAAAGCAACTGTAGATTGCTTTTTGCTGCTCCATGCAACTGCTGCACTAGCAAGAGAGAACATGTATCCGCTAGATCTTCTATCAGACATACTACCAGCCCAATTTGCATCTGTGTATCCAAATGCCTGTATATCTATACCTGGCTCATAGAAAAGTTCATAATGTAATGTGGACTTCACATATCTCAATATGCGTCTGACTACATCCAAATGTGGCTTTCTAGGTACTTGCATAAACTGACTCATAAGACCAACAGTGTAGCTCAAGTCTGGCCTTGTAATGGTCATGTAGATCAAACTCCCCACTATCCTCCTGAACATAGTAGGGTCTTCTATCTCATCCCCAACATCAGCACTCAGCTTTACATTCTGCTCCAACGGGACTGAAAGTGGTTTGCATGTTTTATACCATACTTAGACAACATATCCAAGCTATACTGTCTTTGGGACAGCCATATACCATCATCACATCTGATCACCTCAATGCCAAGGAAGTACCTTAGCTCACCTAAATCCTTCATCTCAAACTTCATCTTCAAATAGCCTTTGACTTCAGCAATCCCACTATCACTATCACCTGTAATAATCAAGTCATCCACATAGATGACTATGATGACCAAACCTGCATCTCCCTTTCTCACATAAAGTGAGTGATCAGCATCAGAAACATAAAAGCCAATATTGACAAGATACTCTCTAATCTTGTCAGACCATGCTCTAGGTGCTTGCTTGAGCCCATAGAGTGCCTTCTTCAACCTGCACACATACGTGGGATGCTCTAAATCTTCATAACCTGCTGGCTGATCCATATACACTTCTTCCTGCAAATCACCACGCAAGAAGGCATTCTTTACATCCATTTGCTGCAACCTCCAACCTTTGGCTGCTGCCAAAGCAATCACACATCTGACAGTTGCCATCCTAGCAACTGGACTGAAGGTTTCATCATAATCTATGCCATATGTCTGGGCATAGCCTTGTGCAACCAGCCTAGCTTTGTACCTGCTAATAGAACCATATGCATTGTACTTAATCTTATAAACCCACTTACATCCAATAGCTTTCTTTCCCTTCGGCAATGATACTAGATCCCAAGTCTTATTGGCCTCTAATGCAGCCATCTCCTCATCCATTGATGCATCCCAATGAGCATGACCAACAGCCTCCTCAAAGCATGTGGGCTCAACATCCTCAACTAGTTTCACCATATAAGCATAATGGTGAGCTGCATAACCTTCAAAAGCAAATCTTTTAACAGGGTATCTCACCCTGCTAGACCTGCGTACCACTGGATTACTCAATGGAGTCTTTGCATTAACGCATGCTCTCTGCACACCTAGAGTCCTTACTGAAGGAATGCCAAGCTCATCATCCAAGCTCTCTGAGCCACTGGAGTCTCCATCAAGAACTGCATCAATGCCTTGTGACACTTTACTCTTTCCTTTGTCTTTATCTGTAGTGCTACTAGATGCACCTGAAGATGTAGAGCTACTCCTTAGTCTCCCAGACCAAGGACTACCAGATGATGTCTCTGGTCCGCTAAGAGTCCGTGATTCTTGCCTTTCAGCCTGCACATGAGTGTCATGATCATCATCAACATCCAATGCATCACCACTAGATGCATACCAACTGCTCATTTCATCAAAGATGACATCCCTGCTCACTCTGAACTTACATGTGATAGGGTTGTAACAGCGATACCCTTTCTGCTCTAAAGAGTATCCAATAAAGACACACTTTTTAGCCTTTGGATCCAGTTTCTTCCGCAACTCATCTGGCACATGAACATACGCAATGCAGCCAAATACTTTCAAGTGTGAAACATCAAGCTTCTTACCTGTAAAACTTTCTTCGGGGGTCATACCATGAACTGCAGCTGTGGGAGTTTTGTTCATAATATAAACAACAGTATGAACAGCCTCAGACCAAAAATGCTTAGGCATATTCTTTTCAGCCATCAAGGCGCGTGCAACTTCTGCAATATGCCTGTTTTTCCTTTCTGCAACCCCATTTTGCTGTGGGGTATACCTGCATGTGAACTGTCTCTTTATCCCATGAGACCTCAAAAAATCACTGAACTCATTTGAGAGGTACTCTCCCCCTCCATCTGACCTCAGGCACTTTACTTTCAAGCCTGTTTCTCTTTCAATTGCAGCCTTGAAAGTTCTAAAGTTCTCAAAAGCTTCACTCTTTTCCTTCATAAAATATACCCACAGCTTTCTAGAACAATCATCAATGAACGTGATGAAGTATGAACTACCTCCAAGAGATACATTTTGTGTAGGCCCCCAAATGTCTGTATGCACAACATCAAGGATATTTCTGTTTACATCTCTGTCATGTGAAAAGGGTTGTCTTTCCTGCTTACCAAACTGACATGCTTCACATACCTTCTGAAATTCTGCAACTTTAAATGTAGGCAAACCTGTAACCAACCCTTTGGACTGCATTAATTTCAGCCTTTGTACATTTGCATGTCCAATGCATTTGTGCCAAATTTCAATGTCTGCAACAACACCTTTTCCTTTGGCATACATAGCAGCATTCATAGTAGGAATTCCAGCATCTAGAGTGAACATACGTCCAACTCTACTTCTCTTTGCTACCAACCTGTACTTGTCATTGAAGTCTTCTACAAAGCAGCCCTTTGCATTAAATCTGACTTGCAGCCCTTGCTCTACCATTTGACCGACTGACACCAAGTTCTTTGTAATAGATGGCACATGTAATACATTTGAAAGACTCTTTGTCTTACCATCATGCAAGGACAAGGGAACTTTTCCAATGTGTGAAATTGGGTGGCATGAGTCATCACCCGTCTGCACATAACCTGCATTCTGCAAATCCTGCATCTCTCCAAACCATTTTGCATGGCTGGTCAGATGATTGGATGCCCCTGAATCAATATACCAAACATCTTCATGTGTTCCCTTTCCTGTAACAGCATTCAACATATGCTACATAACGAACAAACGTTCATTTTTGTCTTCATTCTGTCGTGAAGACGATGCATAGTTTCCTTGCTGCAACTTACCACTGCGGATATCATCTCTCTTAGCATAACATTGGGCTGCAATATGACCTGTTTTTCCACAGTAGTGGCACACAATACCAGAGTTGTTAGAACCTCTGTTCTGCTATCCACCTCTTCCTCTAAAGCTCCCCCTGCCTCCAAAGTTACCACAACCTCCTGAAACCTGCATATCGCCAAATTGCTGATTCAATCTATTTTGCTGGTTGTCACTACCACGTCCTGTACCACGACCTCTTGAAGAGAACCTGCCACGTCCCCTTCCAGAATTGGAGTAGAAAGCTTGGACCTGTTTACCACTTCTTTCAAATGTCTCACTCTGCATGTTGATCTCTTCAGTGATCATAAGGGAGACCAATTCATCGAAATCTAGAAATGGCTTTCTAACATATACGGAAGTTACAAAAGACTTCCAAGCCTTTTCATTGTTAAGTCCACCCAAGGTAGACGACACCAAATCATCATCAGCGGGCATTGCATCAATCGCTGCCAATGCATCTGCAATGCTTCTTACGTTCAGTGCATACTCATTGATAGACATCTTCCCTTTCTTTAATGTATTCAACTCTTGCTTGAGTTGAATCTTTCGTGCCTTTGTATTTACAGAAAACATACTTTCAAGTATGGTCCAAGCTGCATATGAATTCTCTGCATTTCTAATGTGTCCTAGCATATTATTGTCAATTACTACAGACAACCAATACATGACCTTCTTATCCTTTGCATTCCATTCTTTCCGTGCCTTTGTCTCTTCTGCAGTTGGAGGATCACTCATCTCCGGCTCCTTTTCTTCACCTGAAACGAACTCGTAGAGGCCTTTTCCAATAAGGAAGTTCGTGACACGGAACTTCCATGAAGGATAGTTGTTCTTGTCTAGCTTCTCAATGATGGGGCTTCCACTGTTCTTGCCATTATCACAAAATTAATACCAACAGCAAGCAAATCTTCTGCAACCCTGGACCTGTAGTGCACAGCAATACACCAGACAGCCTTTTTCACTGTCTGCTCAACAATACATGCAATCTGCAACCTGTTTGCAGGTAAACACCTTTGAACTTATAGATCTGAAATCTGTAATCTGCGCACCTACTTTCGGTCAATACAGTCGAAGTCATAGCGTACCCTGAAACTGTTGTTCACAACCTTGCGGCTCTAAAACGGGCCCTGAAACGGCCTCAGATGCCCAAAATAACTGCGGGCAAGCCCTACAGGGCCTGTCTGCAGAATATACAGCACTCTTCGCGTACACCAAATCTCACTGCAATCTGAGATTTTTGCTCTGCCCTACTTTCGGTGCCTCCACAGGCACTATCCAAGAGAAAGAGTTGGAGGATGGGAGAGCTTCTTACCCGTGGCTTGCTTGCTCAAACCTTGCTTCTTCTCCTTTGCTTCAACCTTCGAAATCAGCCTCTCTCAATGGCGCGGCTCTGATACCATGTCAAGAATCGCGTAGTGGAGGGGGTTGCTCAAGATGCTGTGCCAAACACACACACAATGCACAAGGAGAAGCTCACTCAAGAGACAAGAAGAGAGATGAAGGCCAAAACATTTTCTTGCTGATTTCTTCTTCTTCTTCCACACACTTTACAATGTACACAAAGTATAGATAAGATACAATATAAAAGGAAAGTGGCCTACTAAGTCAAACAATGCATAATCGACTACACTAGTCGACTGGCGCTATAACTATGCCAGCTGTAAATAGGTGTAACGACCTGAATATAATAAGTAATGAGTCAGTGGCCATGTGAGATGCATAATGACCACCGACGTGCTAAGTGTAGACGTGTGGACCCATCTAACCAGGCGGTCCATCATCAATGTTCGCATGTGTTGAGCTTGTCATCTCAACACTCTCTCCCTTCTTCTCTTCTTCTCTCTCTTCTCTCTTCTCCTTCTCCTCCTCCTTCTTCTTTTCTTCCCCTTCTCTCTCTTCTCTCCCTCTTCTCTCTCTTCTTTTTCTTCTCTTCTTCCTCTCCTTCTCTTTCTCCTCTCCTTCTTCCTCTCCTTCTCCTTCTCTCTCACCCTTCCACTTCTTCTTCTTCTTCTACCCTCCTTCTCCTTCTCCTTCTCCTTCTCTCCCTTCTTCTCTTCTTCTCTCTCTTTTCTCTTCTCCTCCTCCTCCTCCTCCTCCTTTTTCTTCTTCTTCTCTTCTCCTTCTCTCTCTTCTCTCCCTCTTCTCTTCTTCTCTATCTCCTGCTCCTCCTCCTCCTCCTGCTCCTCCTCCTCCTCCTCCTCCTCCTCCTCCTCCTCCTCCTCCTCCTCCTTCTTCTTCTTCTCTTCTTCTCCTTCTCTCTCTTCTCTCCCTCTCCCTCTCTTCTCTTCTTCTTTCTCACCCCTCTTCTTCTTCTTCTTCTTCTACTCCTTCTCTCTCTTCTCTCCCTCTCCCTCTCTTCTCTCCTCTCTCTCTTCTTCCTCTCCTTGTTCACTTCCTCTTCTCTCTCCTGATCACGATGCTGGGGGGATAGTGTCGTGTCCAGGCAGAGGGGGGAAAGGCTAACTGCTTGCCGAAACAGAGGGGGAGGGAGGAGGCTTGCTACCGTCCGCTGGGCCACTAGAGGGGGCACGTTGTCCCACGAAGATAGGGGGTTGCCTGCTGTGCCACAACAGGGGGGAGGGGGGGAGTAGGACAATGAAGCAGGGAGGGGGGAAAGGACTCTCTACAGAATAACGAGGAGGGGGAGGACCTGAGTTTCCCCAGGGAGGAGGGGGAGTCTTATATGGTGGAGGGGGGGAGGTGGTAAGGCGGTGCCACCCGCCACCTGGGGGGCTGCATGCCCCCCCTTATCATTAACTTCACTCCCTCTCTCTCCCTCTCTCCCTCTCTCCCTCTCTCCCTCTCTCTCTCTCTCTCTCTCTCTCTCTCTCTCTCTCTCTCTCTCTCTCTCTCTCTCTCCGCCATGTGCATGGCGGGGAGAGAGAGAGAGAGAGATAAAAAATGTAAAAAAGTTAAAGGGGGGTTCCTATGGAGGGGTTAGTATGGGGTAACAGGGGAGGGGAGGACACATTACATTCTTGGATTGATAAGGACCGTAGCCACCCTTCACAAAAAGTACAATGTGAACGGGACTTATGAGCCATATTAATCACTATTATTAATGTGTACAACTTGAATCGTCCAAAAATATTAGATTCTTGGGGAAAGAAAAAATTATAATATTTTAGGATATTATCCTAAAAAGATAGAACTAAAATTCATTTAAAAGAAAAGAGAAGTGATGTTTTAGTTAGTTTGGGAGATTTTATAAAAAGAGAAATAAAGAAAAGTGATTGGCAAAATCGCACGCGCTGCGATTGCAGTCTATAGACAGTAGTAGACAACACTTCGAACAAAGAAAAGAAGAAGGAGTGAACTAAGAGCTTTCTAACCAAGTGTCTTGGATTTTATCCCCCTTTTGGAGTCAATGCAACCATTGGATTTATGATATGAGCATCAGATCACTGAGTCTTCTAAGAGCCTCTCCACTCTTGTTCTCAAACTTATCCCCTCCTCTCTAATTCATTATAAATATGAGGCATGGGGAGGCACAAGGGAGCATAAGGAGACCCTGAAAGGCTACAAGAGAGAGGGAGAGAGAGAGTATACCCCTCCAAGAAATTGTGAGAGAGAGCTTGAGAGAGAGAGAGAGAGAGAGAGAGAGAGAGAGAAGTTATCCTGATAGGCTGCACAATTTCCCTCTATCTCGATCCTTGATTTAACCATCTTCTCTTACGCTCTCCCATCTCGAATCTATTCCACCTTCTTAATCTCTTGAGTCTACTTGCAGATGACAGCCTCCAAGTGAAGAATGTCGCGTGCATATGACAATCCTACAACCACAAAACAGAGCTTCGGGCGAAGGCATCACTGTCAATCCAATTGAGGTACCGATCGTAAGTAATGTATTTTCAAATTGATAGATGCTTGTTTTAATGCTCACAAGAGATACATTAGGCTCTGTACCTTGTGGTGCTAGAATAGGTCATTGAAAAGGATAAATCACATCTCAAATATTCAAAGATGAAGTTTTTGAAGTGCTTGTATCAAAGGGAGTTAAGTTGCACCTAGTTGCTATGTGATGAATCCATGCATAGCATAAGCAACATATGGGACACTAAAGTATTGAGCATCGATGAGTCTTTGATTAATCTTTATCGAGGATAATATTGTTTAAAGTTCGCAAATGCATATACACTGTACATACATGGGAGAGATTATGTAAACTTTACATCGATGACATGCGACTCCTTGCCTTAGGAGAACGGAAGATAAAGCCAAGAAAAAAAAATATTGCATAGTAGGAAAATGCTAAAAGATAATTGTCACTTAGAGAAGAGGCCTAAATGCTCTTGCTAGATTGATTAATTTGCATTGGAATTATAGGACTTACGTCATGTATAGTATTGGAACCTTTAGCATATGCCTTAGGCTAAAGGAGGGAATATTAAGTAAATTCTACTCTTTGGCCCCAAGGGGGAGAGGGAATATGCAATGGAATTATTGTTGTGTCTATTATTGTGATGTTTGGGAAAAATACAATTAGTTTTGTTGGTTGATTGAACAACACCCTAAATGTTTTTCTTTCAATCAAGGGATTGATGCATTGTGATTTGGATAAATATTCCAAGGCTTGTGTTGATGGAAAATGCATGGCAGGGGTCTGTAATGACAAGTTGCCATGGGAATAAAGGAATATTTTTCTAGAATATAATATTAGGGCTGATTGCTTTGATTGTGCTTGAATTTTAATTGGATTAATTAAGGAAGGATATTTTGCACACATGGATCATCTCCAAGATCACATTGTGGATTATCCCAAGAGGGCACTGCCCGATCCACAGGCCGATGGTCAAGTGGTGAAAACGTCAACCACGGAAATGGCATCTCACTCTTAGACCACTTGTGGGTCACGTGGAGCTCTAGACACCCCTTGCCTGTCCAGAATGGAGTTGGAGATCCCCGTGAGCCCAACGTCTGGGACGTTGGAAGATCCTATTCTAGATAAATGATAGAAATTTCGGTGCCATGAGATTTGGACCGGGTACTTCTATTGGACAGAAGGGATACATAATTCTCATGTATGGGTAGGAGACAAAGATTAACTTAAAGATAAGTTAAGGAGCTTGTTTGATAAAAGGACTGCTTGTTTTGTTTTTGTGTATGTGTTGTAAATTACGTGAATGAACTCTGTGCCACCCTAAAAGGATTAATTAATGAAGCTGATTTTAAATGTTGCACATAAATGTGGTAGGACCTAATTAGACAACTAAAGCTATCCAGGAAAGTGCAGTGGACGTGACTTGGGTCCGTCCTACGGAAGGGTGGTCCTGGTTAGCTGGGAACTTTTCTCAAAAGATGTAATAACAAAACTGTGAAGACCTAGAGTCAGTAGAGTTAGAATCCCAATTTATGTTATTTTAGGGGAGCAGAATGGGACTATGCCTTATGGACAAAGAGGTTGAGCTTTGCATCCCTCTCGTTTCCCATTCTCCATGAACCAAGTGCAACATAAATCCGCTTTGACTCTGTTGTTCCTACGCAAAGTGGTTCATCTGGAGCTCGACGCTAGCTACTTCCTAGAGACTTGGCTACTAATAGGAAAGAAACCCTGACTTTAGGTCAGTCCTAAGTGGGAACGGCCGGATACTTCCACTTTGGGGTAGACTCGGGAAGACCTAGATCGCAAACCCTGTGACATTCCTTGCGAGTGCCAGGTAGCGCTTTCTAGACTCCCCTCCCGATGGGCTGCTAAGACGTGTCCCATAAGTGGACAAGCGGACACGTTACAGTCTCACTCCTAGGTTGCTTGGGGTCAATGGAGCTCTCGACACCCCTTGCCAAGTCCCGAATGGAGTTGTTGACTGTCATGAGCCCAATGTCTTGGGCATTGGAAGATCATATTCTCGATAGTGGATAAAAATTATGGTGCCATTTGATTTGGACCAGGTACTTCAGTTGGAAAGAAGGGATACATAATTCTCTTGTATCGGCAGGAGACAAAGATTAACTTGAAAATAAGTTAAGGAACTGGTTTGACAAAAGGACTGTTTGTTTTGTTTTTGTGTTTGTGCTATAAATTATGCGAATGAACTCTATTCCCTAAAAGGCTTAATTAATGAAGCTGATTTTAAATGTCACACATAAATGTGGTAGTACCTAATTAGAAAACTAAAGCTATCAAGGGAAGTGAGTGGATGAATCCCGGACGGGTCCGTCCTACGGCAGGGTGGTCCTAGAGAACTGGGAAGCTTCTCACAAGGATTTATTGCCGTTCGACTTTAGGTATTGTTAAGTTAGAACCCGATTCATGTTGTTTTAGAGGACTAGAATGAGACTATGCCCTATGGGCATAGAGGTTGAGCGACACATCTCTCTCATTTCCCATTCTCTTTGAACCAAGTGCAGTAGGGATCTGCTTCAGATTGGGTATCTCTGCGTAAAGTAGGATCTCCAAAACTTGACACTAGATTGATGTTAGGAGACCTTGGCCCTAGGAACCCAGATTTCAGGTCAATCCTAGTGGGTCTGGCTGTGAACGTTTAGTTGCAAGGTGGACTCAGGAAACCCTAGGCGACAAACCCCGAAACATTCCTTGGGAGTGCTAGCCAGTGATGCTTAGATTCGTTTCTTGATGGACTGCTAAAATGTGCTTGGACAGCTGATAGGCAGGCATGTTATAATGACTTATGAAAATTGTTTCTAATAGAGATACTAAGTTTATGGATACTTTTGGGAAGAGTATATCTTGAGTCACTTGCACTTCTTTCCTCTACACTCTTGTGCCAAAACATGAAACCCATTAAAATCAAAGAAAAATAGGCACTTCAAGAAGAAAGATGCCACTCATACCAAGTGCTAGTTGAGTTCATGGTCAGGGTCCAATGGAGATCATGTCCTCAAGAACTACTTGGATTAAAGTCCATCCATCCCTCTTCCTATGTCTCCTTATGATATTCACACAACTCTTTTCTCAGCCACAAAATTTTTCCTATCCCTCATTTCCTTTTACTACAACAATCACCAACACAAGAACCCCAATGAATCTATATTCTAACTAAATCCTAGCTATGAAGCCATTTGCACTAACATAATGCTTACATCATAACCAATACATGATTGGGATCTCAAGTGTGGACTGACAATCTAGACTCACCTAGAGTTCAATCCATCTCCCAATCCAACAAAACATTTATTGTGCAAGAGAGCAAAAGATTAGAACTGCTCCTAGGAAGTGAATGTAGGTGGAATGTAGTCCTCTCACCCAACAAGAATCTTAGAAATCACATCTAGGTCCATAGGACATATCTTCCATGTTGCCATTTTGACTTTCACTGCATTAATTCTACATTCAAACCATACTAAATTATTTCCCTAATCCTTTGTGGGTCAATCATTTCCTATTCACAGCAGTAGAGCAAGTTATACTCAAATCGTTTCATGATTGAAAAGTTCACTGAAATAGGCACAATCATAATGTTGAGACACTATTGGATCCATCAATGTGAGGCTCTAGAAGAGCTCAACAATGAGACATTAGATGGAAACTCTTATTATTTTAAGAGCTTGATATCCTTAGGACTCAACCACCTCTCACCTAGTTGAATTATACTCTTATTCTAAATAATCTAAGCTACTCTCGCTCACTCTCCATGAACAAAGAAAGCTAGATGTTCAATAGTGTAGTAGACTAGTCTACTTAGTTTCACAGTATTGTGGTCCAAAAAGCATTGAAGGATTGTCAATGCTCTCATGATTCATGCATTTATTTCAATCCATCACTTGTACTCCTTATCGTCCACACCATGTAGCTCTAATGCCAATTGAAGAAGATATGGAAGAAGGAGAAGGAGAAGGAGAAGGAGAAGGAGAAGGAGAAGGAGAAGGAGAAGGTGAAGGTGAAGGTGAAGGTGAAGGTGAAGGTGAAGGTGAAGGTGAAGGTGACAGTGAAGGAGAAGAAGGTAATGGAGAATATCTTCTCCCAATCCTTTGCTCACACACACACTTACACACTCTCCCTCACACATACCTCTCACTCAACCTCTTGCCCTTCTATGGGAGAAGAGTGAAAGAAGAAATGGACACAAAAGCTAAAGGTAATCTTACGCTAACTTGGTCACTCAACTCCCACTCATGGCTAGAAGAATGTTATAGGCCAATGAACTAGAATCCATTTGAGCTCTTCTCTTACTACAACTATACACTAATCATAAGTATGGATATGGAAATGTGGCAAGTATGTGTTGTATATATTGAACTACACACAAAACTACCAGTTATGGTACAATTACATGAGTTATATGGAAAGGTGACAATTATGTGTGGTAGGTATTTGAATACACATACAACAACTAACTCTACTACAATTGAATGAGTTATATAGTAGATCCAAGTAGACTTATAGCCTAGCAATACTAATGATCTAGATTTATGTATTCAAGAAGTGATAGAATTGAATTCAGATATTGACTAATTGGATTGCATAGAAGATGTAGATCACAATGAAGCTAGAACTAGCATAGTAGATAATTCCCTACTCTTTTTTATGCAAGTCGAAGAGAGTGATTTTGCACCAAGATATTAATTCTCTACTAACTCATTTGAATTTGAAATTAAAAAAAGAGATGAGAATGATTCTAAAATTCAACAACTCAAAAGTATGAAGAAGACAAGAAGGGACATACCTATCCACTTGAAACAACCTAAGTGTAATGAGGAGAAAAGATAGAGAATCCTAATGACATCAATTTAAAAAAAGAAGTTGTGAAATCTTCCTTAATAGTTTTAAGGTACAAGAAGAGAGTGAGAAATAAGGGGGAGCAATGTGCGTAAACCTCTCTACCCATAGGATAAAGTCTCAACTCTAGCCTCCTAAAATAGCACCGGTTGGGTTCTAATGATGACATGGTAGGATAATGTATATTTTTCCTTTCCTAAACTTTCCTAACCAATTGCTTGAATTGTGATTGAAGCCTCTCGATGAAGCAAGACAACCTTGCCTTTGGTAAGACCCATCAAGGATCTAGCCACCCGCTTCTCTCCAGGGTTTTCTTTAGTTTGCTAATTATTACTAGCATGAATTAATTTGGCACATAGAAATTACTTTCCTTAATTATCAATTTTAAAACAACCATTTTCTTTTGAATATCCCCACAAAAGATTATAATCTACAGCTTATTTCTCCTTAGAGTGCAAACATATAAAAGCGATGTATGATAATTTCCCGTGGTGTTGTAGGGTACGATACTTTCCAACCCTCTTCATATTTTTCAAAGGTCATAAGCTATTTCCCTAGATGATATAATGCATTAGCATGCAATACTTTAAGATGCATAAGCATGACATCTAGCTTTACTCCTAGTAGTTCCATTCTCTAAGGGATAATCATGACTAGTTCTTCTTAATGAACAATTCATCTTCGAATCCTAGGGTCATTATAAGTTGCAATTCTCTCTTGAATGCAAATAATTTAAGGATATTCAAGGTTCTTTCCTACATGGATAAAACCTATCATTTTTCCTTTATTATTGCAAGTAGTAATAATAGCCAATCGGACATAATCAATCTTTCAATCATTTGATTTAATCAAATTCCCTTTAAATATCTCCAAAGATACCTAAATAGAAGTTAATGTAGATGGAACCTTGTTCAAATGTGCAATCTCTTGTCCTACTCCAATTCTCCATCACTTTGGGGCCATCATTAGTAAGTGAATCCCTTCTAACATATTCTTTTCTCTATCCCTTCTTGGACCCTCATAGCACCTCCAAATGCATATGTGTGAGGTGCCCGCCCATCGGCTTTCTAGGCACTCTTTTAGCGGTCCATCGAGAAACGAATCTGAGCATCGCTGCCCAGCACTCCCAGGGAATGTTCCGAGTTTTGTCGCCTAGGGTTTCCCGAATCCACCTCGCAACAGAACATTCACGACCGAACCCACTAGGATCGACCTGAAATTTGGGTTCCTAGTTGTCCAAGTCTCCTATTAGCATTCTAGCGTCGGGTTTTGGACATCCTACTTTACGCAGAGATACCCAATCCGAAAGCAGACCCATGCCGCACTTGGTTCAAAGAGAATGGGAAACGAGAGGGAATGCGCTGCTCAACCTCTCTGCCCATAGGGCATAGTCCCATTCCAGTCCCCTAAAACGGCATGAATCAGGTTCTAACCTAACAATACCTAAAGGTCGAATGACGATAAAAACTTATGAGAAGCCTCCCAGTTCTCTGGGACCACCCTGCCGTAGGATGGACCTGTCGGGGGTTTCGCCCACCCACTTCCCTTAATAGCTTTAGTTTTCTAATTAAGTCCTACCACATTTATGTGTGACACTTAAAGTCAGCTTCATTAATTAAGCCTTTTAGGGAACAGGGTTCGTTCGCATAACTTATAGCACAGACACAAAAACAGAGCAAAGCAGTCTATTGGCAAACAAGTTCAAACAAGTTCCTTAACTTATCTTCAAGTTAATCTTTGTCTCGCGCCCATACAGGAGAAATTATGTATCGCTTCTGTCCAACAGAAGTATCCCTTCTGCCCTGCAGAAGTAACTGGTCCAATTCACATGGCACCACAAACTCAATCCTTTAAGAATCAAGCACAAACAAGGCATTTAGCCCTAATATCATTTTCCAAGAAAACATTCCTTTATTCCCATGGCGACTTGTCATCACAGACCCTTGCCATGCATTTACCATAAATCACAAGCACTTGGAATAATCATCCAAACAACAACTAACAACTAGTTAAATGTAAAAGCATTTACGATGTTGTTAGATCAATCAACAAAACCAATTGCATTCTTTCCAAACAATGCAAGAATAGGCAATATAACATTTCCATGGTATATTTGCTCTCCCCCTTGGGATCTAAGAGCAATACTATACAAAAATGTTTCTTAACACTTCCTTCCTTCGGCTAGGGCATATGTTAAGGGTTCAAATACTATTCATGATGTAAGTTCTATAGGTCACTTACCTTGATTGGTAACCCAACCCTGGATTTGGATTGGCAAAAGTCATCGTTATCCAACGGATCTCAAGACATCCTAGTTTTAACCCTTATGATCATTTTCTTATACTAGCTCTTAGTCAAGTCATGAGGCAAATAGAAAATTTATCCTCATATATCAAACATGTTATAGGCATAACGTATAAATACTTGATAAGATAAGTGAGAGATGACCTCAAGTAATTAGACTCCAATAGGCAGTGCATTGAGCTAGAATCTAGTTTTTCTTAATATTTGGGCTCTTACGCTAAGTACTTTTGAAGTATCTAAACTTTAAACTAGTACTTTCTATTCATGATTCTCAATGTCATATTCTTTTAGTAATTATGCTATTTGTATCCTTTGACTATACTTTAATCTAGCACTTGTATGCACAATCTTTTAATGTCGTTCTTTTGATGACTATGTCATTCATAACGCTTGACTAATTCTTTCTTGTAATTGCTCTACTAGCAAATAAGTTATATGTAACTAGGTGCAATTATCTTCCCTTGATATATGCACTTCACAAACTCCATCTTTCGAGTAGGTGAGATGAAATTTATCATTTCCCATGACCTATACTCATGCATCGTAGTATGGGGCCTAGCGTATCTCATAAGAGAATCAAAGCAAGCATCTATCAATTTTAAAATACATTACTTACGACCGGAACCGCAGTTGGATTGACGGTGATGCCTTTGCCCGAAGCCTTGTTGCTAGTTGCAAGATTGTCATCCGCACGCGACATTCTTCGCTTGGAGGCCATCATCCACATGTAGACTCAAGAGATTAAGAAAGTGGAATAGATTCAGGATGGGAGAGCATAAGAGAAGATGGTTAAGTCGAGGATCGAGATAGAGGGAATTGAGCTAATTCTCTTCCTTGCAGCCTCTCGAGGTGACTCTTCTCTCTCTCTCTCTCTCTCTCTCTCTCTCTCTCTCTCTCTCTCTCTCTCTCTCTCTCAAGCTCTCTTTCAAGCTCTTCCTCACAATCTCTTGAAGGGGTATCCTTCTCTCTACCTCTCTCTTGCATCCTCTCAAGGTCTCCTTATGCCTTCTTATGCCTCTCCCATGCCTCATATTTATAGTGAATTAGAGAAGAGGGCTTGTGGTTGAGAAGTGGAGCTCTTTGTGGAGGGGGATCTTGGAAAGATCAGTGATCTAATGCTCAGATCATAAATCTGATGGTTCTGTTTGCTCCGAAAGGGGGGTAAAACTCCAAGACACTTAGTTAGAAAGCTCTTAGTTCACTCCTTCTTCTTTTCTTTGTTCAAAGTGCTGTCCATTGCCTGTATACTGCGATCGCGGCACACACGATTTTGCAAATCCTCTCTTTATTTTTTCTTTTTATAAAATCTCCAAACTAACTAAAATATCACTTGTCTTTTCTTTTAAATGACATCCAGTTCTAAAAATCTCCATATCTTTTTTTAGGATAATATCTAAAGTATCTAAAATCTAATATTTTTGGACCATCCAAACTATACACATTAACCTACTGATTAATATAACTCATAAGTCTCGTTCACGTTGTAATTTACGTGAAAGGTGCCTATGGTCCTTTTCAATCCAAGAAAAATATCAAATTTATGGCTCTTGATTTTTCTAAATAAAATATTTTAAATTAAATAAAAATTATTAATAATTAATGTTAGTTAGTTTTTACCTTAGTTAGTCTTTAGTTAGTAACCTTACTAACTTATTAATTGACTAACTAACTTTCGAACTAACCAACTAACTTTTATTGTGCGGAGATATTACATCCTCATCCCCTTAGAGAAATTGAGATGTCCTCATCTTGAGAGAAACAGGGGGTATCATCTTGGAATATGTGGGTTATGGAACACCACAATTCCGCTACGCCACTCTGATCACTCACAAGCATGCGGTCTTTTGAAACAACAACCTATGGTATTTGATATATCCGAATCTTGGTTACAATAGAAAATTTATTGTAATTACATCTCATGGATATCTTTCTAGGTTTTTCCTAAGCACTTGGTATATTCTATATCACTGGAGCTTGTACAACTTTATTTCTTGTAAGCTCAATTTCTCTTCGAGTTCCATTGGGACAATTGATATATTTATGTCCAATGTTATGGCACTCGGAGTATTGGTGTTTAGGGTGCTTTGGACATTCCCTTTTGAAATGACCTATCTCCTTGCAATAGAAATATCGTGGAGCTTTATCACTTGCGGTCACAAGGTTCTTGGTTGTCCTTGGCAGGATTTTCTTATTTAGACCAAAGTGTCCTAGGATTCTTTTAGGAGATTGGAGTGGTCCTTTATCTTGGAAACTACATTTCCAGATTGTCCTGTCCTTAGTTCGGGACTGAGCTCCATGGAAAATTGGCTTTGCTTGTAATACTAAAGAATACTTCCAAGCTTCGACATTCTGTTAAGACCCAATCTATATTAGTTGAGAAGAAATGACTTAAGAGAAATTCATTGCAGGTTATAACTATCATTCCTTGCCAGAGTATCTCTAATCATTTGCAAGTTCTAGGCTCAAAATAGATGCGACTCATATTACTCAAGTTAACTGTAGTCACAAGAGTAAGGCTTATTCCAATACAAGCTGTATTTCATGTCGATAAAATTTCTAGGATTTCTAATAATCTTGAAGTGGTGTAGTAGGTTCTAAGTTTTCGTCTTCATCTGATTCCTCTATATATCCGAAGACTGCACTTGTGTAGCTTCGTTTTCTTGGAGGCTCCGTAAGTCAGGGCAGTCTGCTTGGACATGTCCTAGTTCATTGCAATGGAAACATTGACGATAGGGACATCTCCTATGGATGTTCCCTATCTCTCCACATGTATGGCATCTCTTACCCAAATCTCAGGAGTCATCTTTACTAAAATTTCCCAATTTAAATTCTTGGACGATTGGATTCGCTCAGAGTAATGCATCTTGCAAGTCCGTTGGACGCATCGCTTCAAGACGGTGGTTCAGAGGAGTGTTTAGGCCATGGCAAAACTTGGATACTTGTTGCGCAATATCCATTTTAGTAGGGTTACAAACTTTGAGTAGTAAGCTTCCAAAGTTAATTCTAGTTGCTTTAGCTTGAAGAATTCATTCATCTTCAAAGTATGGTAGGTTGGCGGAAGGTATCGTCCGCGTACAGCATCTGAACCCAAGTAATAGCGGCTTCAAAAATACCTTGATCCTTGCACCATTGCTTCCACCATATTTGAGCCTGGCCAACTAACTTAAGTTTGGCTATCATTTCTTGATTGGTAGAGGTAGTTCCCGAAGCAAAGAAATAGTCATCCATTGACTCAATCCATATCTTTGCCTCTGCTGCGATGTCTATCCCTTCTCCATCAAACTCGGGTGCCTTAATTTTCTTGCGAAGGAATTTCTTCTCTTGCATGCCAACATTTGTGGGTGCAGAAGGTGCCTAACAATCAAGCCATACTGCTTAGATTATTTTGTTTAGGATATGTCTACAAACCATACATTAATCAACCACCTACAATCATAAAGTTTCGCTCTGATACCAATTGTGGGGTGCCCACCCATCGGCTTTCCAGGCACTCTTTTAGCGGTCTATCGAGAAACGAATCTAAGCGTCGCTGCCCGGCACTCCTAGGGAATGTTCCGAGTTTTGTCGCCTAGGGTTTCCCGAATTCGCCTTGCAACAGAACGTTCACAACCGAACCCACTAGGATCGACCTGAAATTTGGGTTCCTAGTTGTCAAGGTCTCCTGTTAGCATTCTAGCGTCGGGTATTGGACATCCTACTTTACGCAAAGATACCAAACCCGAAGCAGATCTATGCCGCACTTGGTTCAAAGAGAATGGGAAACGAGAGGGAATGCGCTACTCAACCTCTCTGCCTACAGGGCATAGTCCCATTGCGGTCCCCTAAAACCGCATGAATCGAGTTCTAACCTAACAATACCTAAAGGTCGAATGACGATAAAAACTTATGAGAAGCCTCCCAGTTCTCTGGGACCACCCTGTCGTAGGACGGACCCGTCGGGGGTTTCGCCCACCCGCTTCCCTTAATAGCTTTAGTTTTCTAATTAAGTCCTACCACATTTATGTGTGACACTTAAAGTCAGCTTCATTAACTAAGCCTTTTAGGGAATAGGGTTCGTTCGCATAACTTATAGCACTGACACGAAAACGTAGCAAAGCAGTCTACTGGCAAACAAGTTCAAACAAGTTCCTTAACTTATCTTCAAGTTAATCTTTGTCTCCCGCCCATACAGGAGAAATTATGTATCGCTTCTGTCCAACAGAAGTATCCCTTCTACCCTGTAGAAGTAACTGGTCCAATTCACATGGCACCACAAACTCAATCCTTTAAGAATCAAGCACAAACAAGGCATTCAGTCCTAATATCATTTTCCAAGAAAACATTCCTTTATTCCCATGGCGACTTGTCATCACAGACCGTTGCCATGCATTTACCATAAATCACAAGCACTTGGAATAATCATCCAAACAACAACTAACAACTAGTTAAATGTAAAAGCATTTACGATGTTGTTCCATCAATCAGCAAAACCAATTGCATTCTTTCCAAACAATGCAAGAATCGACGATATAACATTTCCATGGTATATTTGCTCTCCCCCTTGGGATCTAAGAGCAATATTATACAAAAATGTTTCTTAACACTTCCTTCCTTCAGCTAGGGCATATGTTAAGGGTTCAAACACTATCATGATGTAAGTTCTATAGGTCACTTACCTTGATTGGTAACCCAACCCTGGATTTGGATTGGCAAAAGTCATCGTTATCCAACGGATCTCAAGACATCCTAGTTTTAACCCTTATGATCATTTTCTTATACTAGCTCTTAGTCAAGTCATGAGGCAAATAGAAAATTTATCCTCATATATCAAAATGTTATAGGCATAACGTATAAATACTTGATAAGATAAGTGTGAGATGATCTCAAGTAATGAGACTCCAATAGGCCGTCCATTGAGCTAGAATCTAGTTTTTCTTAATATTTGGGCTCTTACGCTAAGTACTTTTGAAGTATCTAAACTTTAAACTAGTACTTTCTATTCATGATTCTCAATGTCATATTCTTTTAGTAATTATGCTATTTGTATCCTTTGACTATACTTTAATCTAGCACTTGTATGCACAATCTTTTAATGTCGTTCTTTTGATGACTATGTCATTCATAACACTTGACTAATTACTTCTTGTAATTGCTCTACTAGCAAATAAGTCATATGTAACTAGGTGCAATTATCTTCCCTTGATATATGCACTTCACAAACTCCATCTTTCGAGTAGGTGAGATGAAATTTATCCTTTCCCATGACCTATACTCATGCATCGTAGTATGGGGCCTAGCGTATCTCATAAGAGAATCAAAGCAAGCATCTATCAATTTTAAAATACATTACTTACGACCAGAACCGCAGTTGGATTGACGGTGATGCCTTTGCCCGAAGCCTTGTTGCTAGTTGCAAGATTGTCATCCGCACGCGGCATTCTTTGCTTGGAGGCCATCGTCCACATGTAGATTCAAGAGATTAAGAAAGGGGAATAGATTCAGGATGGGAGAGCGTAAGAGAAGATGGTTAAGTCGAGGATCGAGATAGAGGGAATTGAGCTAATTCTCTTCCTTGCAGCCTCTCGGGGTGACTCTTCTCTCTCTCTCTCTCTCTCTCTCTCTCTCTCTCTCTCTCTCTCTCTCTCTCTCTCTCTCTCTCTCTCTCTCTCTCTCTCTCTCTCTCTCTCTCTCTCTCTCTCTCTCTCTCAAGCTCTCTTTTAAGCTCTTCCTCACAATCTCTTGAAGGGGTATCCTTATCTCTACCTCTCTCTCGTAGCCTCTCTATTCCTATGTTGGGACTTCAAGCACTTATGTGTGACCGATAGTGTCTTAGCTGTGTTGAGCTATATTAGCAAGTGTGGGACATTTAAAAAGTTGGGTTAGTTGGTGTGACCTAATACAGTTAGTCATGGTTAGTTAAACCTTGTGTATGACTTACACTTGAGCAAGTAAATTAGTATCAATGGAATAATGAAAAGAAAGAGTAGAGAATGATTGAGCTCTCTCTCTTTTGGCTTTCCTCTATCTGTGTCTTGTCTCTCTTAACATTCTCTCTCTTCCTACTATCTCTCTTCTTTCTATCTTCTTCTACCTTCCTATCTTCTAACTATCTTCCCCTCTTATCTAACTTTCTCTCTCTACTACCTCTCTCTCTAACTCCTCTATCACTATCTTCTCTCTCACACACAATCTCTTTTTTACTCTTTTTATATATCTATCTCCTCCTACTTTCGTTGTGTGTGTGTGTGTGTGCGCGTGTGTGCACGTGCACATTCTCAATATACCAATGTGTGTTTTAGGTCTTGGTGGCTAAGGCTTATATAGTGTTTGCCTTTCCCCCCTCATTCAGCAAACTTTATGGATTGTGCCTTGCCTCTTTGTTGGTGCCAACTAATTTGAGATCAATGATGCATTGTTTTGCACTTGGGATGATGATGGGACTATGCATTGTGTAACGTGATAATGTGTGTGTTAATGTCATAGATGATGATAGCAATGATCTATCGATTGATGATGACAATGGACTAAAGAACGATATCGACGATGATGTGCAGGCACATTATTTAAAGGTTTTTTAAGCCTTGATCATTAAGGTTATTTTTATCTCCCCCTTAGACAAATTGAAATGTCCTCATCTCAAGAAAAATTTTGGGTTACTATTTTTCCATGATAAATCATATTATAAGGTATGTGGGTTAGGATCCACCATGCTTTTGCTATATTATTCTCATTACACACAACCACTCAAACTTCAATGTGTCTATTGCAATGTATTATGGCTAAATTCATGATAAAAAGGACTCATTACAACTATAAGGCTTATTGTGCTTTTCTAGGACTTCTTCTCATCTTCAAAGGGTATAATGTGCTCTAGGTCTTCATCATTATCTTATTCTTGCAATATACCAAATGCTTAACTTGTACGACTTTGCTTCTTTGCTGGTTCCTCATCTTCTTAATGTAATTCAAGACAATCATCTTGGATACCTAGCTCATTGCAATGGAAACATTGATGAGTGGGAAATTTGCTCAAGATGTATCATGATTCTCCACACTTGCAACGGTTCTTTTTGGATCATCATTGTCTTTCTTGGAGCACACTAAGAGATAGTTATCTTCAATATGCTGACCTCTATTTGAACCATCAAAGCTTTAGCTCTTAAGAGAGTGTCTTGAGGAACTTTGGGTCACATAGATTCCAACTAAGTGTCCAAGGGATATTTTAACCCTCGATAGAACTTGGCCACTTGTTGGGAAATATCCATGGCCAGAGCATACTTTTGGAGAGTTACAAATTGGGAATAATATGCTTCCAAGCTTAGCCCAAGCTAGCAAAGCTCGAAGAATTTTTTCATCTTCAAAATGCAATAAGAAGGCTCTCCTATTAGCTTTATTTTGGCTATCATTGCTTGGTTAGGGTTACTCATTCTCATAGCTTGGAAATTGTGTTCCATAGACCCAATTCAAACTTCTGTGTCAGTTTCCACATCTTTTCCTTTTCCATCAAATTCTGAAGGTTTAATTTGCTTGAGAAAGGATTTCTTCTCTTATAGTTTGATATGATCAATGATAGGTGGAATGTCCTAAGATACATAAAAACTAGTTTGATACATCTATATAAAGCTTTCTCAATATCTAACTTAGATATTTTCTTTTAAAAGTATACCTTCTACATAAGCTAAAAAGAAATGAAACATCCTTTATTTGTTACTAGCTAGAGTTGTTACATATCATGATGAAGGTTCACCCATCTTGGCTCAAAGTGTGACGTGTCCGCTTGTCCACTTGTGGGACACGTCTTAGCAGCCCATTGGGAGGGGAGTCTAGAAAGCGCCACTTGGCACTCGCAAGGAATGCCACAGGGTTTGCGATCTAAGTCTTCTCGAGTCTGCCCCGAAGTGGAAGTATCCGGCCGTTCCCACTTAGGACTGACCTAAAGTCAGGGTTTCTTTCCTATTAGCCAAGTCTCTAGGAAGTAGCTAGCGTCGAGCTCTAGATGAACCACCTTGCATAGGAAAAATAGAGTTGAAGCGGATTTATGCTGCACTTGGTTCATGGAGAATGGGAAACGAGAGGGATGCGAAGCTCAACCTCTCTGCCCATAAGGCCTAGTCCCATTCTGCTCCCTAAAACAGCATAAATCAGGATTCTAACTCAAGTGACTTTAGGTCTTCAAAAATTCGTTGTCACGTCCTTTGAGAAAAGTTCCTAGCTAACCGAGACCACCCTTCCATAGGGCGGACCCAAGTCGCATCCACCGCACTTTTCTCAGGTTGCTTAGTTATCTAATTACCTACCACATTATGTTTGACATGCAAAAGTAGCTTCCTTGATTAATCAATTTAAATGCAGATTCCTTCACGTAACTTAGGCACTGACATTAAAAAAACAATGTCAAGCAAGTTTCTTTTCCAAATATTTGACCTTTATTTATCATAGTCTTGGAATACATCAAGTATCATGCCCAAAGACTATCCCAACAATCAACAGGATTGCTGCTCCAAGTTTCGCCCGTAGACTAGTACACGGGCCTCGAGATCCCATCTCGAGTCACGTCAGCCTCTTGTGTGGGATCCAGAGGCAAGGAATTTATAGCCAGAGCCTCTTGTTCGTACGACTAGCTGCTAAGGTGTGATTCTTTTTTCCTGAATACTCCCAACATTCGATCCTGAATCGTTCACAACTTGGCGAGATTCCAAGGGCTTGGCAAGCTAGGATGCTTGTTTTCCCTTTTTCTTTGGGTTAGGGTGTGTACCCTACCGACCCTAATTATCCATTACCTTAGATCTCCTTGTACTATAGTCAAATAGATCTTGGACAACCCCGTCGTCCTCGGTTGGTCAATTTGCTTCTTGGCAATTCACAATTTCCCTAAGTTTGACAAATTGGTCCCCAAGAGAGAGAATTGTAGTGGGGAGACTACTCAAATTCTTACGAATATAGCTTGTAATTAGACCTTGCATCCCTTGGTCTAAGATGTAGCAGTAGCATCTTATGGTTTAGTTGCAATAGCATTTGACCTTGCAGACTAGTTGCTCGAGGTAGGTAGCAATGCCTATCTTGAGGAATTACATCCCTTTGTTTATCGATATTACTAGTATTCATGTCCTAAGGCTTGGTACCCTCTCTCACTCGCAGCATAGAATGATCTAAGTAAGAGATCGTTGGATTAACTCTGCAAGTGCCTATCTTTTCATATTGAATGTAACTATCACTTCATGCGTATTTCATCCTATATGCTTTTCACCAACTAAAATATAACCCTTTTTCCTTTCATATATGCAAGTTGCTTATGCATGCAAGTTTTGCTATGTAAATTTATAATGCTATAAAAATATAATATTTCCTCTTCCCATGCAAGTCATACGAATAAGAATGCAGTTGCTCAAGCGAATTCTACATAAAATATAACTCTTTTACTCCTCTCCATAGCAACTATCTAACCTTTAGTTAACCATCCCTTTATGAGTTAACCTATTTACGGTCGTTACAAGGGATTTCTATTGCACAAATGCATTGCAATGTACACATAATTCATTCTTTCCAACGTAAATTGCCCAATGCAAACCTTCCAATGCACAAGAACATCGCAATTTATATTTAACCTACATGCAAGATACAACTAGGGCCTTATTGCATAAGTGCATCTTTTAACCCCTAAATCCATATATTTAAAAATGCAACAACATTTCATCATGATGGTGCGAGAAATATAAGTACCTTGCAATTTAAAACTTTTTCAAACATTCCTATGATCTTTTTAAAACAAAGAATTCTAGTAATGAAAATAGGTTTTCCCTAAGCGAATTTATACTTAATGCACCCATATCATGCAAAAAAAAAGGGTGAATTTGATGGAACCTGAACTTCTGCAGGAGGGGTATTATCGGCTCTCGCGCTTCGGGTGGGGACTCCTACATGTGCTCCTCTTACTCCCACATGTGCTCCTCTTGTGTTGTGCTTTGGGGCCATCGCAATTGGGACTTGGGAATAAGTCGAGTAGTTGGAGGGTGTGCTGAAATCTTTTGCAAGTTGGCAGTCCTCCCTTCCTGCAAGGAACCCCCTTCATTGACAAACTGTGCTCCTTTACACGATCCACGAGTGAAGCACCCTTAAGAAGGCTCTTTGTGGAAGCTTCTAGGAAGCTTCTTTAGCTTCTTCTTTTCTGACAGACGTTTGCATCTCCTCCTCCTCAACCCATTACGATGGCAAAAATGATGGTGGGAAGGGTATGGCGGTGTTTTGGCAGCCTAGCAGAGTGAAGGCGGAGCAGGGGGTGTGTTATGTAGGCGGAGCAGGGGAGGGGCTAGTAGCGCTGAAGATCACGGGGGGGCGATGTGTGTCAAGCAATGAGGGAGGGGGGGCTCCCCTTTTAAAGTGAGGATGGGGTGGTTTATGGGGGCGAGACGGCTGTTTAACGGCCGCCACCCCTCCACCTGGGGGGTGCATGCCCCCCTCTCGCTCTCTTAACTCCCTCTCTCTCTCTCTCTCCCCAACATGCTGTCGAAGAGGAGAGAGAGAGAGAGAGAGGTAAACAAATTCAAGTTAATTTTAAAAATTTTTAAAGGGGGCGGGGGGGGGGGGGATTCTTATGCACGAGGGGGAGGGATGCTACATCCTCTCCCTCTTAGAGGAATTGAGATGTCCTCATCTCGAGAAGATCTGGGGGTATTGTTGGTTGAGAGTATTTTCATCCATCCAAATGGCATCCTCTTCGGGATAATATTTCCACTAGATGAGGTCCTTGATCTCAAATGCCTCTCCCTAACATCTAGGATTCTATCAGGGCATAGCTCAAGGACTCCTTGGCTAGGCATTACAATTTGTTGATCATCAAGCACGAGGACGAAGGATCTGTCTTGCCATTTCAAGTCAGCGTAGGCCTTCTGTCTATCCTTGGCAGCTTGAATGTCCTGTCTTATTGATTTGATTTGATCATCCATGTCTTTCAGCATCTGTCTTGAAGCTTCTATCCTCAAAGTTGGATCTGAGAAGTTCAAAGGGGTACGACAATCATGCCCATGCAATGCTTGAAAAGGGGTCATCTGAATACTCTGTTGGTAAGAAGCATTGTAAGAAAACTCAACCAGTGGTAAGTATTGAATCCACTTTTTAGGTTCGCGACAACAATATGCCCTAAGCATATCTTCAATGACTTGATTGACTCATTCAGTTTGACCATCAATTTGCGGATGGTAAGCTGTGCTGAAACAGAGTTGAGTTCCAATAGCCTCAAAAATAGCCCTCTAGAAGTGTGATGTGAAAAGAGAGTCACGATCACTAATGATTCTTCTAGGTAACCCATGAAGTTTGAATATTTCCTTGATGAATAATCTTGCGATGTCTGAGGCTTTATAGTTCGTCTTGACACGGATGAGATGTGCGACCTTGGTGAGCATATCTACTACAACCATAATAGAGTTATATCCTCCCTGAACTTGGGGTAAGGCAACAATAAAATCCATACTAATGTACTCCCATTTCATTTGTGGAATGTCAAGTGGTTGCAATTTCCCCCTAGGCATTTTAACATGTTCTGCCTTAATGCATTGACAAGACAAACATTCCATGACATATTTGAGTACTCTCCCTTGAGCCTTTCCCACAAATAGCTCTTCCTGACCGTGTTAAGAGTCTTGGCATAACCAAGATGTCCCGAGAAAGGGGAGTCATGGGCTTCCCAAGATCTTCTTTGTCTCGCAAGGATACATAATCTTGTCCTAAAGTAGACAAGTCCACTACTGATGGAGAATTCTTGATACTTTATCTTTAGCTTCGGGTCTTAATCCTTGATGGGAATCTCCCTTAGCATTTACTAATAATGTGGGTCATGATATGCCCCTTCTTTTGCTAGCTCAAGAATCGGGTTGTTTGGCATTGATACCTTTGTGGCTAGAGACCTTGATGTTGATGGATCTTACAAAATAAGAGAATTTAGAAATGCCTTGCGACTGAGTGCATTGGCAACTACATTCTCTTTTCCAGGCCTATATTTGATTTCAAAATCATATTCTTCCAGCACTTTGATCCATCAACGTTGCCTCATATTCTGAGTGAAAATCCATTTGAGACTCTTGTGGTCCGTTACTAAGGAAAATTTTTTACCTAGCAAGTAATGTCTCCAAAGTTTGAGAGCATGGATGACACCCAACAACTCCAGGTCGTGGGTAGCGTAATTCCTTTCATGGCTCTTCAATTTTCTTGAAGAATATTCTATGGGATGACCTTCTTGCATAAGTACACATCCTAAAGCAAGTGCGCTAGCATCAGTTACCACGAACTCCTTACTAAGATCAAGAAGTTTCAAGATGGGTGCTAATACTAAGCTTTACTTTAGTTTGTCAAAGCTGGTCTGTTCAGCAGCTGACCATTCAATTGCTACTTACTTCTTTAGTAGATCAGTCAAAGGTGCTGCAATCAAAGCATAATCTTTGATGAAAATTATGTACCACCCTTTCAACCCAAGAAAACTATGTATTTCTTTGACAGAAGTTGGTGTTGGCCATTCCAGAACGTCTCTGACCTTAGCTAGGTCTACTAAAATTCCTTCTACTGATATAATGAATCCTAGATATTCAATTTGTCGCTTGAAAAATGCGCACATCTTCTTCTTGGCATAAAGCTTGTGTGCTCTCATTGTTTCAAGAGCAATGCAAAGTTGGGGTTCATGATCCTTTCCCTGTTTTGAGTGGACTAGGGTGTCGTCAAAAAAGATGAGTACGAAGTCATCAAGATAGGGCCTAAAGATATCCTGCATTAACCTGTTGAAGGTAGCAGGAGCATTCGTCAGCGCGAATGATATCACTAGGAATTTGAAGTGTCCATACCTTGTACTGAATGCAGTCTTCGGAACATCTTCTTCTTTTATCCTTATCTGATAATATCCAAATCTGAGATCTATCTTTGAGAAGATCTTCACCCCTTGAAGACGGTCAAGTAATTTATATATTCTTGGAATGGGGTATTTATTTTTTATGGTTGCTTGATTCAACCCTCTGTTGTAGTCAATGCATAGGCGAAGCGTTCCATCTTTTTTCTTTTGGAACAACACTGGAGAGAATTGCTAGGACCGATGCAGCCTTGATCTAATAGTTGCTTGAGTTGCTCTTTCAGTTCGATAGCTTCCGGGATGGACATCTTATATGTCCTCTTTGCGATCGGTGTAGCTCCTGGCACAAGTTTGATTTCATGGTCGACTTCCCTTTGGGGAGGAAGTTTCGTCAGATCTTTGGCACAAGTTTGATTTCGTGGTCAACTTTCCTTTGGGGAGAAAGTTCTGTTAGATCTTCAGGGAATACGTCTATGTATTCCTTTAACCATGAAGGTTCTTCTCCGGATTCTTGATTCTGATCTAGCTTATTTATTTTAATCAGATAGATAGGTAGACCCTTTTGAACACCTTTTATTATCCGTGTTGCTTTTGCCAACTATATTTTTGGCTTACTAGCCTCACCTTGAGTCGTAACTAGTTCCCCTTCAGAATTTTAGAAGGATACTTGGCCCTTCCCACAGTGGATGTGGGCATCATTGGGTATTAGCCAATCCATTCCGAATAAACATTCATGGATACCTAGGTTCATTACACTGAATCTCACAAAAGTTGTCTTCTCACCCAGTAGGAATTTCACCTTAGTAGTTTGCCTAGTACAAGTGACCTCACGACCATTTGCTAATTCCACAAGTAAAGTAGGTGCATCTATTGTGGCTATCCCTAATCTCTTTGCACAGATTGGTGAGATGAAGGAATGTGTACTGCCACAGTCAATCAAGGTTTTGAAGCTTTTACCTTGATATTTTGATGGAGTTTGAATCACCAAGAATTGGCGATTTGGACCCTTCTTGTGAAGAGTGGCGTGAACCATTGCCCTCTCAATGTTAGCATCCATGGATGGATCTTCTTCATTGTCTAGCTCGTTGTTGGAAACACTCAATGTTCTCCCTTTGGCCATAACGGTGGTTCCTTGGTCATGAGTGGCTCTATTTTTACCTTGGAATTTCCCCTGGCGATGCCCTCTGCCAAGCTTGGGACACTCCCTCTTGAAGTTTTCGGGCTCATTGCAATGAAAGCAATGTGGGTTGTGATCATTGCTTTGCGTTGGAACAAAGTTGTTGATAACATTGGCCCTAGCTTTCTTTCTTTGGCCCTGATTCTAACCCTGTGCTCTCTTAGTCTGAGCCTTATTCATGCCCTTATTTTGATCATTGTAAGGCAAAATCTTGTTGTTCCTTGGTTTGGTCTGCACCTCTTGTATTAATGGAGTAGCTCGAATGAGTGTATCTTGTAGGTCCGTTGGGTGCGTTGATTCCAATCGGGTGTTTATGGGTGGATTCAGTCCAATACAGAATTTTGACACCTGCTGTGTCATATCCATTGGGGGTGCATCCTTTAGGAGTGAAAATAACTTCGAATAATATGCTTCAAGGGATAATCCTAGCTGCTTCAAGTCATAGAATTCATTCATCTTTTGTGTGCAGTAGGCAGGTGGCAGATACCTCCCTCGCACAACTTCCTTCAGCTTATCCCAAGTGACTGTCCCCTCCGAGATTTCTTGGTCTCTGCACCACTGTTTCCACCAAAGTCTCGCTTTGCCTCTTAGCTTAAGTTTGGTGAGCATGGCTTGGTTAGCAGGTGCAGTTCTTGCTGCCTCAAGATAGTCCTCCATGGACTCAATCTAGATCTCAGTGTCGGCTTGAACAGTCCTTCCCTTGCCATCAAACTCGGGTGGCTTAATTTGTTTGAGAAGGAATTTCTTCTCTTGAGCCATAGTTGGACTTAGTGCAGGAGTCAGATTTGGAACGTGCAATTGGAGTTGCGTTTGAACAATAAGATTCTTTATGTTAACATCTTATCATACGTTCTCATATTACATTAATATGACTAGCACTGCTTTTTAGCTAAGTGATTTAATCACTTAACACCTCAGTTAACATTTATGATCAAGATAGACAATTGCAAAAAGTCTTATTTATTCATGAAGGCATATCCCTTTGAGTGCATTTATTTTGGATAAGTAGGACATGCTGATCAATACATAAGTTTGGGAAAAATAGGATTATGTTACAATGGGCTACAGGGATGGAATAATAATATGGAGTGGGATCATGGATTTTCAGGAAACGGTAAGTCATAGGAAGCTTGGGGTATCCCTTACTTTGATACCCGTTCTTCTCATAGCACCCTAACACTTTGATTCTGTCATCAGCAAAGATTACCTGGGTCACTTCTTCATAGACATACTTATTCTGTTTGACTTGCCAATTGCTAACGTGCAAAGTTGCATTTACGTGAGCTTTGATAAAGATGAACAGCTTGACGATCTTTAAATCCTCCATCCACTTGATTCTCTTCAAGTTGATCTGAAGGTACGCGAGTCGGTGGGCTGCTACGTAGTATATTCTTGAGTCTCCTGTCCATCTCCGCTCCACATACAGGGGTGAAGGATTATAGATGCGGTCTAGAATATTCATCATGCCAAGCCTCTGAGGATAATTCGAAGCATGCATTGCAATCATGAACATGACCTAGAACACCAAGAACTTGCTCCATGCTTTGTGACTCTGCAACCTAGCATCTATAAGTGAGTAAAGAAATGTTTTCAATAGAAAACACTGCTCTATTCTACTCACCCTCCCCTATTTACCCCCTTATTCCCTTTATTTTCCTCCATTAAGTTCTCTTATAATCTTTAGATCTCCTTGGTTTGCTCTGATATCAACTGTGACGTGTCTAATTCAAGGCCAAACACTTAATGCTTTAGGTTAATAGCTTAGAGGGAGAGGCAAGGTTCAGTTACCTCTGACTGCCTGCCTGGCCCTATCCAAGGGGGTTGTTAGCCGTGCCAAGTACATGGACCGAACCCGCTGTGAGAGGTCTCTTCGTGGGTGCTGCTTGGAGCGGGAGGACGCTTGGGTGCTAGGGGAGGCTCTAGCCATTAATTCCTTACCTCCAAATCCCGTACAAGAGGCTGATGTGACTCGAGAGATGGGATCTCAAGGCCCGTGTGCTAGTCTATGGGCAAAACTTGGAGCAACAATCCTGTTGATTACTGGGATAGCCTTCGGGCATGATACTTGATGTATTCCAAGACTATGATAAATAAAGGTCAAATATTTGGAAAAGGAACTTGAGTGACATTGTTTTTTTATGTCAGTGCCTAAGTTACGTGAAGGGCTTGGCAAGATAAATTCCTTTTTCCCGAATATGATCATTTCTGTGGTCGTTCGTACGACCAGCTGCTAAGGTGTGATTCCCTTTTCCCGAATACTCCCAGTATTTGATCCTGGATCATTCACAAATTTGTGAGATTCCAAGGGCTTGGCAAGATAGGTTGCTTGTTTTCCCTTTTTCTTTCGATTAGGGTTTGTACCCTACCAACCCTAATTATCCATTACCTTAGGTCTCCTTGTACTATAGTCAAATAGATCTTGGACAACCCCGTCGTCCTCGGTTGGTCAATTTGCTTCTTGGCAATTCACAATTTCCCTAAGTTTGACAAATCGGTCCCCAAGAGAGAGAGTTGTAGTGGGGCAACTCCTGGACTTCTTACGAATCTAGCTTCTAATTAGATCTTGCCTCCCTTGGCCTAAGATGTAGCAGTAGCATCTTATGGTTTAGTTGCAATAGCATCTAAAATTGCAGACTAGTTGCTCGAGGTAGGTAGCAGTGCCTATCTTGAGGAATTACGTCCCTTTGTCTGTCGATATTACTAATATTCATGTCCTAAGGCCTGGTACCCTCTCTCACTCGCAGCATAGAATGATCTAAGTACGAGATTGTTGGATTAACTCTGCAAGCGCCTATCTTTTCATATTGAATGTAACTATTACTTCATGCATATTGAATCATATATTCTTTTCACCAACTAAAATATAACCCTTTTTCCTTTCATACATGCAAGTTGCTTCTGCATGCAAGTTTTGCTACATAAATTTATAATGCTATAAAAACATAATCTTTCCTCTTCCCATGCAAGTCATACGAATAAGAATGCAGTTGCTCATGCGAATTCTAAATAAAATATAACTCTTTTACTCCTCTCCATAGAAACTATCTAACCTTTAGTTAACCATCCCTCTATGAGTTAACCTATTTACGGTCGTTACAAGGGATTTCTATTGCACAAATGCATTGTGTACACATAATTCATTCTTTCCAACGTAAATTGCACAATGCAAACCTTCCAACGCACAAGAACATCACAATTTATATTTAACCTACATGCGAGATACAACTAGGGCCTTATTGCATAAGTGCATCTTTTAACCCCTGAATCCATATATTTAAAAATGCAACAACCTTTCATCATGATGGTGCGAGAAATATAAGTACCTTGCAATTTAAAACTTTTTTGAACATTCCTATGATCTTTTTAAAACAAAGCATTCTAGTAATGCAATTAGGTTTTTCCTATGCGGATTTATACTTAATGTGCCCATATCATGCGGAAACGAAAGGGTGAATTTGATGGAACCTGAACTTCCACAGGAGGGGTATTATCGGCTCTCGCGCTTTGGGTGGGGACTTCTACATGTGCTCCTCTTGTGTGGCGCTTTGGGGCCATCACATTTGGGACTTGGGAATAAGTTGAGCAGGTGGAGGGTGTGCTAAAATCTTCTGCAAGTTGGCAGTCCTCCCTTCCCACAAGAGAGGAACTCCCTTCACAGACAAACTGTGCCCCTTTACACAATTCACCGGTGAAGCACCCTTAAGAAGGCTCTTTGTGGAAGCTTCTTAAGAAGCTTCTTTAGCTTCTTCTTTTCTGACAGACGTCTACATCTCCTCCTCCTCAACCCATTACGATGGCGAAAATGATGATGGCGAGGTTATGGCAGCGTTTTAGCAGCCTGGAGGAGTGATGGCGGAGCAGGGGGCATGGTACGTAGGTAAAGCAGGGGAGGGGCTGGTGGTGCTAAAGATCACGAGGGGGCATTGTGTGTCAGGCGGCAACGAGGAAGGGGGGTCCCCTTTTAAATTCGGGAGGGGGTGGTTTATGGGGGGGGAGACGGCTGTTTAACGGCCGCCACCCCTCCAACTGGGGGGTGCATGCCCCCCTCTCCCTCTCTTAACTCCCTCTCTCTCTCTCTCTCTCTCTCCCCGACATGCTGTCGATGGGGAGAGAGAGAGAGAGGCAAAAAATTTTAAGTTAATTTTAAATTTTTTTAAAGGGGGGGCGTTCTTATGCATGGGGGGGATGCTACACAAAGAGAGTGAGAAACAAGGGGGAGTGATGTGCATCAAACCCTCTATCCATAGGGTAAAGTCTCAACTCTAACCCCCTAAAATGGAATTGGTTGGGTTCTAATGATAACAACTAGGATAGTCAACATTTTTCCCTTCCTGGACTTACTGTAAAGTGCTGCCTATCGGCTATCCAAGCACGTTTTAGCCGTCCATCAAGAAACAAATCTAAGTGTCGCCGGTTCGATACTCCCAAGGAATGTTCTAGGGTTTTTTGCCTAGGGTTTCCCTAGTCCACCTTGCAATAGAACTTTCATGGCCAAACCCACTAGGATTGACCTAAAATCTAGGTTCCTAGGGCAAAGGTCTCCTAGCAACATTCTAGCGTTAGGTTTTGGACATCCTACTTTACACATAGATACCCAATCCGAAGTAGATCCATACCGCACTTGATTCAAAGAGAATGGGAAATGAGAGGGATGCACTGCTCAACCTCTCTGCCCGTAGGGCATAGTCCCATTCCAGTCCCTTAAAACAGCATGAATCGGGCTCTAACTCAACAATACCTAGATTCAAACAATGGTAAAACCTTGTGAGAAGCCTCTTAGTTCTCTAGGACCACCCTACCGTAGGACAGACTCGTTGGGGTTTTGCCCACCCGCTTCCCTAGATAGCTCTAGTTTCCTAATTAAGTCATATCACATTTATGTGTGACACTCAAAATCAGCTTCATTAATTAAGCTTTTTAGGGAACAAGGTTCTTCGCGTAACTCATGGCATAGACACAAAAATAGTGCAAGTAGTCCTTTTGACAAACAAGTTAACTTATTTTCCAATTAATCTTTGTTTCTTGACCATACATGATAATTCTATATCCCTTCTATCCAACAGAAGTACCTGGTCCAAATCAAATGGCACCATAATTTCTATAATTTATCTAGAATAGGGTCTTCCAACACCTTAGACATTGGGGCTCACGGCAGTCTATAGTTCTGTTCCGGTCTAGGCAAGGGGTGTCTAGAGCTTCACAGACCCCAAGCGACATAGGAGTGAGACACAACTTCCATGGTTGGCCTTTTCACCACTCAACCTTCGGCCGGTGAATCGAGCAGTGCCTTCTCGAGGTAATCTGTGGTGTGATCTTGGAGATGATCCATCCGTGCAAAATATCTGCGAGCGGAGTTTTGAGCCCGGGATGTGCATAAAATTTGCCAAAAAATCTGGAATTTAGGGGAAAACATTTTAACATCGAAAGTGGCGGCTACAACTAGGACAATTTTAAGCACCAAGTGAAAGACGACTTTTAAAAGGCGCTCGAGCAACACTTGTGGATTTTTGATAATTTTTATGAGTGCCGTGTAGGATGCCAGGAGCTGCTAGTCAGTGCGGGATGTCAAGACGGACGCGCAGGATTTTTCAGAGGCAGAAACGAAGCCCAGATGCGGAAGAGGAAAAAAATGGGCAAGATTTGAAGAGGTGGACATTGAGAGGACCAAAGGGGGGGTGCCCTTTGGGATTTTTAGCCCCCCCTCTCAAATTTTATGAAAGAAATGTGAAGAATCGTGGATGAAAAATGCGCCCTCCCCCTCATGGATCATGCATGGAGGCTGAAAGCAACCTATCTAACAAACATTGGGCCTCAACTTCTCCCTCTTGGCTGATCATATTGTCGGTCTTCGCGCAAGATATGGCTGTTTGGATGAAGAGATCAGAATCTAGTCTTTCTCTCTCCTCCCTCTCTCTCCCCTTTATGGGCTGTTCATGTGTACCATCTTGAAGGAGGAACCGAGGAGGGAGAATGAAGGAAACGGTGATGGAGATTGATGGAGATGCTGAAGATTGAAGTGCAGCGTTGGATTGAGAGCAATGGAGGCTCCGTTTGCTGATTATGCAGTTATTCAAGGCGTCTCGGGTTACGTAAAAATACGGTATGACAATTTTTATGAAGAAAATGAAGGATTTTTGATAGTTTATGATGATAGTTATGTTCTTATTGGATGAAAATTTGTTTGTGTGCTGGTTGCATTATGGATAATTGCTGTTTATCATAAAATCTTGGTTTTGCAATGATTTATATGCTCTATTTAATTTCCATAAACCCGAAATGCGGTTTTTAAGTGGTAAAATTATAGTTTTTCCGTTTCGGATGGGTAAATAGTGTTCCCATGGGAAGAATATGGAAGATAAATTGAATGTTAATATGTTGAAGTGAATGGAATGAGAAAAATTAGAAAATAGCATATTTATTACCAAATAAATCAAGAAAATGGAGAAAATAAGGGAAAAAATAAAAATACGTCTTGGAAAAATAAGGAAAAATATAATGATTGTTTGTAAATGTATGGTAGTGGCAAAGCATGAGGTTTAGCCTCAGTTTGCCCTATCTCTTTGTCAAAGTTTGTGATTTATTGCTTTTTATACATCAAAATATGACAAAATGAACCTCTACACCTATGCAACGAAAGCAATACCTAAACGTAGAGGGTTGGGAGGTTTGAATAGTGTGATTTGCGTGCTGATTGTTGCTGATTTTCTGATGCGTATCATGACATAGAGTTCCTTTGTGTTTTAATTAAGAGGATAGTAGCACGAGTGTTGTCTCGATGCTATCCTTGCATCACTGCAACGGGCAACGGGGTAGTGAATAAGCATTTGAAAGCCTGGTTGTGCACACCACGTGTATGATTTGAAAATTATGTTTGAGCACTTTAGGATCATTCACCTTTACATGTGCATGTAAACCATGGTATTAAGAAAAAAAATTGGATGCATAGCACATGTTTTCGATAATCCTAACATTTCATGGATGTGGGTAGGACCCTTGAAGTATTAAGTAGGCAACCCAAGTGCATTGTTAGGCAGAATTCTATCATAGGTTAACCCTACCTAGCACATTGAGGTGATCGTCATATGCTAACTAATCATATCCTTATGATTCTCATGTAAGCTATTCAATTATATGCGAATTACTTAGGTGATCTAACCAACCCATGATTTAAGATGATCTTCCCTTTTTAAAGATGCAAATACTTCATTCTAAATTTGCAAGTACTTTCCCCTAAAAGATGTAAGTAACTGCAAGATTCAGTTATAAGATCTACAATGATCGTTTATTTTCCTTGCCCTAAACGGTATTAGTTGACATCCAGAAGTACTTATTGTAAATCCCACATATATGCATCAAATTCAAAGCTTTAGTATTTTAATGAAAATGCATCCTTTCACAATTTCGAACCTTGGCAAAAGAGCTTCATGCATGAGTGAATGCCATGAGTCCATCATTGATTTTAATCCGTCCTTTATCACATAACCCAATCTAAATTGTAACTATTCATTGCATGCAAATTGGATTATATCAGTTTTATTGACAAAGTTCATAAATCTTTTTTTTTTCCTTTCCATGCAACTTTTTAGACAACATTTAACGTCTGTCTACGATTTCCTTAATCATGAGACACAACCAAGAATTTATTACCTAAATGCGTTATGTGTTAAAAATGCAGCTACTCTTGAACACGGAAGTGCAAGAAAATGCAAGTGTTCGACATGCCACTAAACTTTGTAAATCGAATGGATAAATGCATTTAAATTTCCCGACGTGAATTAAAAACATGCTTAATGCATCCTTTTCATGTGGGAATATTATCAAAACCTGGGCATTAAGAATCAGGGCGTTGTCCACTCGCGTACTCGGGGTGGAAGCTCCCACCACGTGCGCTCCTCTCGACTTTTGCGTAGGAGCCATTGGCGCAAAAGACTTCAACTCCGTGAACTCTCCTTGCCCTTTATCCAATTTCCAGAACTTCCTACTAGGCCGAAATTTCTTCCCCGCGTAGAAATTGGGTCTTGCAAGACAGGGTTTTTAAAAATCAGGGAAGGCACGAGTGAACAGAGCCTATGGAAGCTTCAATAGAAGCTTCCAAATTAGAAGCTTCCAAGCTCTGAATGCAAGGATACTGTGGATGAATGATTGGAGAGGAGGAAGATTTTGGTCATCCATGTCTTCCAGCATCTACTTTGAAGCTTCAACCCTTAAGGTTGGATCTGAAAAGCTTAAAGGAGTACGACAATCATGCCCACACAATGCTTGGAAAGGGGTCATCTGAATGCCTTGTTGGTAAGAAGCATTGTTGTAGGCAAACTCAACCAGTGGAAAATATTGAATCCACTTTTTGGGTTCGCGACAGCAGTGTGCCCTAAGCATATCTTCAATGACTTGGTTGACTCGTTCTACATGACCATCAGTTTGGGGATGATAAGCTATACTGAAACAGAGTTGAGTCCCAATGGCGTCAAAGATAGCCCTCCAAAAGTGTGATGTGAAGAGAGAGTCATGATCACTAATGATTCTTATGGGTAACCCATGCAATTTGAATATTTCCTTGATGAATAACCTTGTGATGTTTGAGGCTTTATAGTTTGTCTTAACATGGATAAGATGTGCAACCTTGGTGAGCATATCCACCACGACCATAATGGAGTTGTATCCTCCCTTAACTTGGGGCAGGCTAGCAAGAAAGTCCATACTAATGAATTCCCATCATTAGGGCCAAAAACGCTTCAAAAATGGCACTTGTAAGAAAGTGATTAAGTTGCTAATTAGTTGAGGTTTAGGAAGAATAAAATCTCTAAATTTGGTTGTCCAGATGTGATTAATGAGAGAATATTTGGTTCATTGAAGAGGTCGGCCATTAATTGCCCTCATCTTTTAATCCAAGTCAGGGGTCACCTTTTCGGCCGTTTTTGTCTTGGAACTCGAGAGATTTTTTATTTTCAAGATTTTCGTACGAACTTCGCATTTGTTTGCTCCCGCGTTTTCTTTCTACACACTATTCTCTTTTACCATTCCTTTTGTTGCACTTGCTTCATATCACTGTGAGATTCTTGCTCGGTTCATTTGCTAGAATTTCTAGCAATACTACTTCAAATAACACAGGCGCAAGCACACGTAAATACAAGCTATCTATTCAGCTAGATCCGATTTACACATCTTGGAGAAGTATACATCATCGAGTATTGATAGATGAGATTGAAGCCAACAGGTTGCGAACACAAGGAATGAAGCATATAGATTTGTGGGTGGACGGAAATATTTATCCCAGGGATCCTTCTACAGGTAAACCACCTCCTTTTTTCAATGTCCATGACTATATAAGATATGCTGGAGAAGGTTACAATGGAATGCTTGGCTACTGTATGAGGTTATACTCTGCATCTTACACATATATAGCTCAAATGCACGAAATGAAAAAAGCACTAGAAACTACACAAACAAATATTTTAGAGTTGACAAGTCAGATTGATATTTTGAAAAATGTTAACAAGTCATTGCAGGATAAGCTAACATGCTTGAGAGAAACTCCAGTAGGATTTAGAGAGAGGAAGAGACCATTAAAAAATATAACCAGCTTGTGTGAGAGAGCAAAGAAAAGGAGACTAAATCTTACAAAGAAATATGTCTCTAACATTTTAGGCATAAATATCCGAGAGAATGAGGAAAGAATCAAACTTTTGAAGGAAACCATGAATAAGAAAGATATTTTGAGGATTCTTAAGTCACCCGAAAATGTGGATTTGAGAGGTCCAACTCTCAAAGAGTTACTGAAGGATTTAAAAGGCACGGTGAAAGCAAATGAAATCGTAGAGACATGTGATACTGTGGGTATAAGTCGAAAAGGTTATCGTGCTATCTCTGGATTATGGTTTAAAAATCTTAAACGCAATAGGGTAACTATATTTGGATTGCCCCGAGCCCTTGTAGTTTCGACTGCAAGAATTGCCATGAATCGCAAGATTCCACATGTTTTTGGAGATTACATTCACATCGAAAGGTCTATGTCCTATGAAAAACAATGATACCAAGTGTGATGGTCCAACCCTCAGAGACCCTTCCGGGACCCTTTCGGGACCCCGTCTAGGCCCCGGGGCGGCTCTAGACCCTTTCTGGAAACTTTGCATTTTGACCCCGGAACGCGTCACGGGGCACCTCAACACGTCACGGAACACGTCACGGAACGCGACACGGAATGGAACACAACGCGAGGATTTACCAAAGGGCCCATCTTGGGGGCTTCACTTCATATTCATAGATAGAAAGCATTTACAAGCTTGCACGGGCTCAGCAAGGGACCATGTCACGGAGGGTGGGTGGAGCTATCAACGCGCATCAACACGACGCCCAAACCGTGGGTGAGGGAGCTACAAGGAGTAAAATCAGGCAATTTTTTATTACAATGCGTTTAACAATATATGGGTTGATCTAAAAAAGGTGCAAATTGCAATGGTTCACATGTATAAAATCACAGTAGAAGAAAGTTATGGTGTTCTAAAGTTTGCCTTGAAGTTGGATGAAGCACAAATTCAAAAGGGACAGAAGATGGAAAGAATTAGCATTTGCCTCATGAACATGGCATTGGACCATAGCAATGGTGAGGGCCAAGATCCATTGCATACGATCCAATCCGAGATGGAGATTTGGTGGATTGGTGCAACCCAGGTACCAATTGAAAATCATCAAACGTTGAAATGGTTGTTCAACCATACAGGTATTCCAAATATCATTAAGTCTCAAAGTGAAGGCGAAATGTTGGTAGTTGATGGGGTTGGTAAATTTAATGTGGAATGGCATATGAGTGCTGATTTGAAAACTATCAAATGTATGCTTGGAATATGTAATGGTGCAAATGCAAAATATCCTTGCATTTATTGCATGGAAAGTATTGGATCCAAAGATTGGAGTAGTTTGCGACCAGTAAGAAGAGCCCCAAATAGAGACTCTATAGATTTGAGTAAATTTAAAAACATAGAAGACATATGGGATCCCATTCTTTCCATCTCTCTTAAGAATGTTCATATTTGTACTTTGCATGCAGAGATTAGAATAATCGATAAGCTTCTCAGGTTGCATCTTGACTACGCATATTCCATCAAGCCATTATCTTTATCAGATGAGTGTATTGATAAATGCGAGGCATTACTATCAAAAATGGGATTTCATGGGGGCCAAGTTCACTTGAGAAAGGATCCAATACTTTCAGGAAAAACAAGAGATATCTTGGCCGGTGTCTCTATGGGAGGCTCAAAAGCTAGACGATTCTTAGGAAACCATTCAGGAAAGCAGGTGAATGCGGCTTGGGAGTGTTGGAGAGAGCTATGTGAGATCACAAAAAATGTTGCAAGCATGCCGAGGCTTGCGTTTCTTAGAATGGAGGTCTGGATAAACCTTGATGTTTTTCTGAAACTCCTCAGGCAACATAAGACAACATATACATATGCGGAAGAGTTCAAAAGATCAATCACAAACCTTGTTCAGGCGATAAAAGAGGCATGGGGAGAAAAAGATATCACTTTTTATCTAGTAAAGTAACAATTATTTAATATGGGCTTATTTTGACAGGTTTTTCAATTGGTATAAAATTAGTGTTACTTTGTATTACAGCATATTCTTCATATTCATGGACCTTACTTTGTGGAGGAGCATGGCCCCTTAGCAACTTATAGTAACCAAGGCATGGAAAAATCCCACTATCAAGCACGCACAAGTTATTTTAGAAGCACAAGGCATGGGGGAGGAGTTACAAAAAGCAATGCTTTGGAGGAGCTATTCAATTGGTTTTTTTGACGACAACTTCAAAGAATGCAGATAAAAGACGGCAATGACACATGAGCAATCGCACTTTTATATATAAGAAAGAATATATACAAAGCTAGTTTTCCAAAACTCTCAATTCTCTTCCTCCTCAGGAATCTTTCCTCTATAACGTAGAAATTTTTTTCTCTTGTAGCTAGCTATAGATTTTACATCAGTTCGGTTTGCAGCCAAGGCGTAGGATGTGAACGCCAAAAAGTATCTTGCTCTAGAAGCAGAGTAACCTGGGCTGTAGCCAAAAATCCTAATTGCTGCATTCTTTTCCAAAAACATTACTTTGTGGGCATTATATTGTAATCCTAAGAAACCTAGAAGCCTTGTAAGAGCTTTAATACAAAGTATGGGCCATGCTGCATCCTCTGAGAAACTACTATGAAGTACAGGAATCAGGGTCAATCCTAGCCAAGTAGTGGCCGAGTGCAATGTCTTTGAATATACTACCACCAGCTCTCGATCCTTTGCCACGTCCCAAGAAGTTATCTGTATCAGCAATCTCCAACTGCAAATAAAACCCATACTGAATGAGCATGAAATGTAAACCTATCAATGTGTAAAAGCAAATTCAAAATTATCTTACCACTTGATTTTCATCGTACTCCAATTTAACTGGATTCCATAAATTTATTGATGATAATGTCTCATTGGTGTTAATCAATTCTTTAACATATTTAGAATCCTCTCTTCCAAAATTGGAAATCCCAAGTTGGCTTTGAATGCAATCGAAGTCCTCATCAATAATACTCAACTCTTTCTCAGCTTCTTTGGCCTTTTCAAAACAAAGAGAGAGGGCCTCACCAGCATCAATAAACTTATCGTCTAGAGTTTCTTTATCAAGTTTGAGTATCTCTTCCTTTGATTCATTCTCTGTGTCAATTATCCCCTTTGCAGCATCAGAAGCCTCTACAATAATTGCTAGATAATAATCTTCCCTGAGATTGAAAAGTTTTTGAATATCTGACAGTAAAATGTACTCCTTGTCCTTGAAAGGTGTAGATGGTAGAGAAGGAACAGTATGGTGAGAACTCTCATCAGTTGGAGGGTCTGTATCTCCTTGGCTCTCCTCAATGATAGTCTCAGCTTTGAAGTGAGCAACATCCAAATTCTCAGCAATAGAAGCCTCAAAATCTGCATCTACAACCTCCTCTGTTTCCTTTTCATCTGCCAGGTCATCTAACATGCAAAAGCTGGCAGACTTTGCTCCTTCCAACTGTTGCTCATCAGCTTTCACAGGATATTTGACAAGGGTGAAAACAATAAAAGCAGCTGATTTTCTCATCATCTTGTAGTTTTTGGAATGAGTGGAGCACAATATGTCTCTTGAATAAAACCTCTCCAGAGAGTGGGCACCACACTTCTTAGTAAACACTGACTTTTCATTTCCTGTTGACCCAATGGGAACATGGACATATTCAATTGTGCCAACTTCAATAGAAGGACCTGCAAGATTTTCAAACTCCAAAAAGTCCTCCAAAATATATTTTTTACAAGATTTCAAAACACTGTCAAGGTCCCAATCAGGATTAAAGACATTCTTCACAACTCCATAGAATGAGAGATCCATTCCATTCTGAAGGATAAAATCAAGAAGCCTCTCTGATGGAGTGATATCAGTAAGCTCTGATACTCCTTGACCTCTCATTACCGACTTTCGCTTCCCTGGAGATGTACTTGGCATTCTCACACTGGTGGCAGAGCATGGAGAAGAAACCAAATGCACAGGCTCATCACATGTTGATGCCCTTGAGCCTTTTGAAAGCCTTCTTCTTTTACCAGTTCCTGGAAAAACCTTGGAGCCTAGGAATTCTGTGGGTTCAAACATGTTTCCAACTTGTGCCGATACGGCGCGATAAGACTGAAACGCTTGACACAGATGTGCCTCCTCACGCTGTATTGGTGATTCCAGCAAGAACCTTAACGAAAGAGCCGCAACCGTAAGGACGGGAGAAGAGAGAGCCAGAATCAGTGATCACCCGACCTCGGGCATTATGAGCTTAGGAGGAAAGCTGAAGGAAGACTCTGCAGAACACCCAAAACGACGTGAACAGACAAAAGTCCAGAAGACAAACACTCGCTCTCACCTGTATTAGGAGAAGAGATAGAGGTCCACAAAGAAACCGAAAAAAGCCGTATGGATTAGGGACACACCCTTATGTAGGTGCGCAATAATGCCACCTAGCACTATCCGTTGGGCTTCAACACGTGGCAGTAACCGTTGGCCAACACGTGGCCGATAAACACGTGGCAAACACGTGGACCGGTCATTAGTCCACACGTAGCATATGCACGATATGCGCAGACACATGGCACAATCAGCATCAGACACGTGTCTGACACGTGCCATGATTGACGTGGGTATATAAGGGGTTATTTTTCCTACGTGTACACTTTACATTTCTCGAGCTCTTCCGCCTTGCTTGTCAATGCACTGCTATCCAAGTCTTGCATCTTCTGCGTTTCTATTCTCTCGCGTTGTATCGGTGGTCTTTTTGTTGATTTCTTTGCTTCGGTGGTCAAAACAAGGTGTGCCAATACGGAGCGAGGACGTTCGTCTGAGGCTTTCGTAACCTCCCCCTCGCATCATATCGGCCTTGTGTCATTTCCAATACGAAGCGAGGGCTTCTTTACGTAGTCTTCGTTTTCTCCATATCGCGCCATATCGGCATTTTTCATCTCGTCTTTGATACGACACGATTGTCGTCTCCAATACGGAGCGAGGGTGTGCTTTCATTGTCTTCGTATTCCTCCTATCGCACCATTTTGCATTTCTCTTCTTGGCATTTCTCCTCTTGTAATCTCCAATACGGAGCGAGGGCGCGCTTCCATACTGTTCATATTCTTCATATCGCGCCGTATTGGCATTTCTCTTTTCGTCCCTTCTCGCACCGTATAAGGCCTGTTGCGTTTACAGATTTTTGCTATTTCACTTTTTGTCCTTCTGGTTCTTGTATTTGCTTCTCTGGATGGCAAGGACAAAGCAAACTGCAAGAAGAGTGTATCTGGATAGGAAGGACAGTGGGGGTAGAAGAAAGTTACAATTTGATGAATCTGAGGAGGAGCCCTCTTCAAATTTTGCTGAAGCTGGGCCATCACAGGCCCCAGAGCAGTTTACCACAGAAATCCCCCCTACACCAGGTGTTGGCCTAACATCTTCCATGGAGTTCAAGAATTTCAGTGCAGTGAATGTTTCTTCTCTTGAAGTTGAGGAAGCAAAGGGTGAGACTTGCCCTGTAAAAGATTCATCCCCTGCAATTGCACCTGAGCCTACATCTGCTGAAGCCACTGAACCTCCCAAGCCACAAAAGAGAAAGATGAAGTCCCAGTTCTTCTATATGCAGAGATGTTTCAGTGAGATCAGGAAAGCCTAGAGAGCTACACAGCATGTCATTCCAAAGGCTGCTTTTATAAGAGTCGTTAAAGAGATCTCTGATAAATTGTCTCAAGTGGAAATTGTCTCTGGTCTAAATAAGAAGTGGCAACTCTCAGCCATTCTTGCCCTACAAGAGGCTGCAGAGGATTTTGTTATTGATTTCATGAACGATGCTTAAATTGCTTCCGCCCATGCTCATAGAATCACCCTTATGAATAAGGATTTTAGCATCATCAGCAGAATCAGGTATAGGTTCGATAAAGTGCTGAGGCCCTTGCCTTCCAACGATAAAAAAGCCCTTGAAATCCTTAACATTCCCCCGAAATTGTCCAGGAAAGGGAAAAAGCTTAATGTTGAGGATGTAACTCACCTTTACTCTACAAGGGGTGCCACCCAGCAGGAGTCTTTCTTGAGTGAAAAAAATCAAGAGGTGTTGGAAACTGAAGACGAAGTTTACAAGAGGAAAGCCGCATCACTTGCTCCCGTCAACAGCAAGAGGATGGGCAAAGTGTATGGGCAGATACTTGTGAATGTTTCTGCAGAACCTGAGGAGAAATATCTTAGTATATCTCCGGAGGACAAGCCCATGTTGGAAAAAAGGGATGTCCAACTATCTGACTCCGTTGTTTTTTGTTGCATAAGGTAAGGCTTATATTTTTTGTTTTTTTTGCGTAAGGAAAGTCTTATAGGTTCAAGTATATTTTAGATGTAATTTGTATTGAATAGCTTTTGCTATTGACTGTAGGGCATTGGTCTCCTCTCTCACTCTCGATATCCGTAGAACCATATATATTGTTGGTCCACTTCTCTCTGTGGAACTATTTGCAAAATCTGGGTCTAATATTTCACAATTTTTTCGTAGCTTCGATAGTGTGACAAATTACCACATCTTTTTCCCTTATGTAGAAATGTATTTTTCTTTTTCTATAGAGGAAAATTTATATTCATTTGCTTTCACCCTTCTACTCACCTCTATTATGAATTTGCAGAGGGCATTGGAGTCTCATCTATATTAATTGTCTTACAAGAGAAATTATCTTTATGAACTCTCTCAGCGGTTGTGAGGTGCCCGCCCATTGGCTTTCCAGGCACTCTTTTAGCGGTCTATCGAGAAATGAATCTAAGCGTCGCTGCCCGGCACTCCTAGGGAATGTTCCGAGTTTTGTCGCCTAGGGTTTCCCGAATTCGCCTTGCAACAGAACGTTCACAACCGAACCCACTAGGATCGACCTGAAATTTGGGTTCCTAGTTGTCAAGGTCTCCTGTTAGCATTCTAGCGTCGGGTATTGGACATCCCACTTTACGCAAAGATACCAAACCCGAAGCAGATCTATGCCGCACTTGGTTCAAAGAGAATGGGAAACGAGAGGGATGCGTTGCTCAACCTCTCTGCCCATAGGGCATAGTCCCAGTCCGGTCCCCTAAAACGGCATGAATTGGGTTCTAACCTATCAATACCTAAAGGTCAAATGACGATAAAAACTTGTGAGAAGCCTCCCAGTTCTCTGGGACCACCCTGCCATAGGACGGACCCGTCGGGGGTTCCGCCCACCCGCTTCCCTTAATAGCTTTAGTTTTCTAATTAGGTCCTACCACATTTATGTGTGACACTTAAAATCAGCTTCATTAATTAAGCCTTTTAGGGAACAAGGTTCGTTCGCGTAAATTATAGCACAGACACGAAAACATAGCAAAGCAATCTATTGACAAACAAGATCAAACAAGTTCCTTAACTTATCTTCAAGTTAATCTTTGTCTCCCGCCCATACAGGAGAAATTATGTTTCGCTTTTGTCCAACAGAAGTATCCCTTCTGCCCTGCAGAAGTAACTCGTCCAATTCACATGGCACCAAAAACTCAATCCTTTATCTAGAATAGGATCTCCCAACATGCCCAGATGTTGGGGGCCACGGAGGTCTTCAACTCCATTCTCGACCTAGCAAGGGGTGTCCAGAGCTCCAACTGACCCGCAAGCTGTCTAGGAGCGACACATCATTCCCGTGGTTGGCCTTTTCACCACTCGACCTTCGGCCCATGAATCGAGCAGTGCCCTCTCGGGTTACTACGCGGTGCGACCATGGAGGCGATCCACCCGTACAATATATCATTCCTTAATTAAATCCTTTAAGAATCAAGCACAAACAAGGCATTTAGTCTAATATCATTTTCCAAGAAAACATTCCTTTATTCCCATGGCAACTTGTCATCATAGACCCTTGCCATGCATTTACCATAAATCACAAGCACTTGGAATAATCATCCAAACAACAACTAACAACCAGTTGAATATAAAAGCATTTAGGATGTTGCTCGATCAATCAATAAAACCAATTGTATTCTTTCCAACCAATGCAAAAATAGACGATATAACATTTTCATCATATATTTGCTCTCCCCTTGGGATCTAAGAGCAATACCATGCAAACATGATCTTAACACTTCCTTCCTTTGGCTAGGGCATATGTTAAGGGTTCAAACACTATTCATGATGTAAGTTCTATAGGTCACTTACCTTGATCGATAACCCAACCCTGAATTTGGATTGGCAAAAGTCATCGTTATCCAACGGATCTCAAGACATCCTAGCTTTAACCCTTATGATTAATTTCTTGTACTAGCTCTTAGTCAAGTCATGAGGCAAATAGAAAATTATCCTCATATATCAAACATGTCATATGCGTAACGTATAAATACTTGATAAGATAAGTGTGAGATTATCTCAAGTAATTAGACTTTAACATGCCTTGCCTTGAGCTAGAATATAATTCTTCTTAATATTTGGGCTCTTAAGCTAAGTACTTTTGAAGTATCTAAACTTTAAACTAGTACTTCTCTATTCATGATTCTTAATGTCATATTCTTTTAGCAATCATGCTAGTTATAACCCTTGACTATACTTTAATCTAGCACTTGTATGCCCAATCTTTTAATGTCGTTCTTTTGACGACTATGCCATTCACAACGCTTGACTAATTCTTCCTTGTAATTGCTCTACTAGCAAATAAGTCATATGTAACTAGGTGCAATTATCTTCCCTTGATATATGCACTTCACAAACTCCATCTTCCGAGTAGGCGAGATGAAATTTATCCTTCCCATGACCTATTCTCGTGCAATAGTATGGGGCCTAACGTATCTCATACGAGAATCAAAGCAAGCATCTATCAATTTGAAAATACATTACTTACGACCGGAACTATAGTTGGATTGATAGTGATGCCTTTGCTCGAAGCCTTGTTGTTGGTTGCGGGATTGTCATCCGCACGCGACATTCTTCGGTTAGAGGCCATCGTCCGTAGGTAGACTCAAGAGATTAAGAAGGTGGAGTAGATTCAAGATGGAGAGCGTAAGAGAAGATGGTTAAGTCGAGGATCGAGATAGAGGGAATTGAGCTAATTCTCTTCCTTGCAACCTCTCGGGGTGACTCTTCTCTCTCTCTCTCTCTCAAGCTCTCTTTCAAGCTCTTCCTCACAATCTCTTGGAGGAGTATCCTCTTCTCTACCTCTCTCTCGCAGCCTCTCGGTGTCTCCTTATGCTTTCTATGCCTCTCCCATGACTCATATTTATAGTGAATTAGAGAAGAGGGCTTGTGGTTGAGAAGTAGAGCTCTTTGTGGGGGGGGATCTTGGAAAGATCAATGATCTGATGCTCAGATCATAAATCTGATGGTTCCATTGGCTCCGAAAGGGGGGTAAAACCCCAAGATACTTGCTTAGAAAGCTCTCAGTTTACTCCTTTTTCTTTTCTCTGTTCGAAGTGCTGACTACTGCCTGTAAACTGCGATCACGGCGCGCGCGATTTCGCTAGTCACTTTTCTTTATTTTTCTTTTTATAAAATCTTCAAACTAACTAAAATATCACTTGTCTTTTCTTTTAAATGACATCTAGTTCCATATCGTTTTTTTAGGATAATATCTAAAATATCTAAAATATACTAGCTTTGCCCAAAATCTAATGTTTTTGGACCTTCCAAACTATACACATGAACTTAGTGATTAATATAACTCATAAGTCTCGTTCACGTTGTAATTTACGTGAAGGGTAGCTAGGTCTTTGCCAATTCGAGAAAAATATCGAATTTACGACTCTTTATTTTTCTAAATAAAATATTTTAAATTAAATAAAAATTATCAATAATTAATGTTAGTTAGTTTTTACCTTAGTTAGTCTTTAGTTAGTAATCTTACTAACTTATTAATTGACTAAGTAACGTACGAACCAACCAACTAACTTTTATTATGCGGAGATATTACATCCTCCTCCCCTTAAAGAAATCGAGATGTCCTCATCTCGAGAGAAACAGGGGGTATCATCTTGGAATATGTGGGTTATGGAACACCACGCTTCTGCTGCGCAACTTTGATCTCTCACAGACATACGGTCTTTTGAAAAAAAACAACCTATGGTATTTAATATATTTGAGTCTTGGTTACAATAGAAAATTTATTGTAGTTACATCTCATGGATATCTTCTAGGTTTTTCCTAAGCCCTTGGTATATTCTAGATCATTGGAGCTTGTACGGCTTATTTCTTGTAAGCTCAAGTTCTCTTCGAGTTCCATTGGGACAATTGATATAGTTATGTCCAATGTTGTGGCACTCAGAGCATCGGTATTTAGGGTGCTATGGACACTCCCTTTTGAAATGACCTAACTCCCTACAATAGAAACAATGCAGAGCTTTATCACTTGTGGTCACAAGATTCTTGGTTGTCCTTTGGTAGGATTTTTTCTTTTGACCAAAGTGTCCTAGGATTCTTTTAGCATATTGGAGTGGTCCTTTATCTTGGAAACTACATTTCCAAATTGTCCTGCCCTTAGTTCGGGACTGAGCTCCATGGACAATTGGCTTTGCTTGTAATACTAAAGAATACTTCCAAGCTTCGACATTCTGGTAAGACCCAATCTATATTAGTTGAGAAGAAATGACTTAAGAGAAATTCATTGCACATTATGACTATCATTCCTTGCCAGAGTATCTCTAATCATTTGCAAGTTCTAGGCTCAAAATAGATGCAACTTATATTACTCAAGTTAACTATAGTCACAAGAGTAAGGTTTATTCCAATACAAGCTGTATTTCATGTCGACAAAATTTCTAGGATTTCTAATAATCCTGAAGTGGGGTAGTAGGTTCTAAGTCTTCGTCTTCATCTGATTCCTCTATATATCCGAAGACTGCACTTGTGTAGCTTCGTTTTCTTGGAGGCTCCGTATCTTTTGGACTTAAGTCAGGGCAGTCTACTTGGACATGTCCTAGCTCATTGCAATGGAAACATTGACAGTAGGGACAATATGAACACAAATGAATATGAACACAAATGAGTATGTATTGGGCGCCAAAAACAATATTGAAAGATCTCTCGACTTTCAAAAAACTCATTATTAATTTCATCACATCTCTGTCACGTATTTTGTCAGATTTGTAAGTAAATAACGTCTTTGGGACTCCAAAACATGTCAGACTTTAGGGGTTTTGGCTAAAAAAGAAGAGAGAATCACGAAATGGACTCCACTATCTCTAAAAAAGAGGAGACAAGAATACCATATTCTTGCACACGTGGCAAACTCTCTTTGGCCCTTTTCTTAATCACATGATTAACAAAAGTGCATTTTTTGAAGCGTTTTTGGCCCTAATGTTTCATTTGGGGAATGTCAAGTGGTTGCAATTTCCCAGGCATTTTGACATGTTTGGCCTTAATGCGTTGACAAGATAAACATTCGGTTACATAATTGAGAACGTCAACCTTGAGCCTATCCCAATAATAGCTCTTCCTGATCGCATTAAGGGTCTTGGCATAGCCAGGATGTCCTGAGAAAGGGGGGTCATGGGCTTCCCAAAGTTTCTTCTGCTTGAGTGATTGGCTTGCCATTATACATAATCTTATCCTATAGTAGACAAGTCCATTATTGATAGAGAATTCTTGATACTTTGCTTGTAGCTTCGGGTCTTGATCTTTGATGGGGATCTCCCTTAGCAATTTCTGATAGGTTGGGTCATGACATGCCTCTTTTCTAGCTAGCTAAAGAATTGGGTTGTTTGGCATGGATACCTTTGTGGCTAGAGATTTGGCTGTTGATGGATCTTGCAAAATTATAGAATTCAAAAAAAGCCTTGCGCGACTGAGTGCATTGGCAATGACATTCTCCTTTCCAGGCCGGTATTTGCTTTCAAAATCATATTCTTCCAACACTTCAATCCTTTGACATTGCCTCATCTTCAGCTCATTCTGGGTGAAAATCCATTTAAGACTCTTGTGGTCCGTCACTAAGGTAAATTTGTTACCCAACAAGTAGTGTCTCCAAAGTTTGAGAGCATGGATGATAGCCAATAGCTCCAGATCGTGGGTAGTATAGTTCCTTTCATGGCTCTTCAGTTTCCTTGAAGAGTATGCTACGAGATGACCTTCTTGCATAAGCACACATCCTAAGGCAAGTGCGCTAGCATCAATTATCACTTCAAACTTCTTACTAAGATCAGAAAGTTTCAGGATGGGTGTTGATACCAAGCTTTTCTTTAGTTTGTCAAAGTTGGTCTATTCAGCAGGTGACCATACAATTGATACTTGCTTCTTTAGTAGATCGGTCAGAGGTGCTGCAATGAAAGCATAGTTTTTGATAAAGACCCTGTACCATCCTGTCAATCCAAGAAAACTACGTATTTCTTTGACAAAAGTTGGTGTTGGCCACTCTAGAACGTCTCTAAACTTGGCCGGATCTACTGAAATTCTTTTCGCTGATACAATGAATCCCAGATATTCAATCTGCCACTTGAAAAATGCACACTTCTTCTTGGCATAAAGCTTGTGTGCTCTCATTGTTTCAAGAACAATGCGAAGCTGGGGTTCATGATCTTCTTCCTGTTTGGAGTAGACTAGGGTATCATCAAAGAAGACGAGTACGAAGTCATCAAGATAGGGCCTAAAGATATCCTGCATTAACCTGTTGAGGTAGCAGGAGAATTTGTCAGCCCGAATGACATGACTAGGAATTCGAAGTGTCCATACCTTGTGCTGAATGCCATGTTTGGGATATCCTCTTCCTTGATCCTTATCTGATAATATCCAAACCTGAGATCAAACTTAGAGAAGATCTTTGCACCTTGAAGACGGTCAAGAAGTTCATATATTCTTGGAATGGGGTATTTGTTTTTAATGGTTCATTGATTCAACCCTCTGTAGTCAATGCATAGCCGAAGCGTTCCATCTTTCTTCTTCTGGAACAGCACTAGAGCTCCCCATTGTGAACTGCTAGGAGGGATGTAGCCTTGGTCTAACAATTGCTTGAGTTGCTCCTTCAGCTCAATGGCTTCCGGGATGGACATCCTATATGGTCTCTTTGCGATTGGTGTAGCTCTTGGTGCTAGCTTGATTTCATGATTGAATTTCCTTTGAGGAGGAAGTTTTGTCAACCCTTCAGGAAATACATCTGTGTATTCCTTTAACCATGAAGGTTCTTCCCTAGACTCGTGATTCTGATCTAGTTTATTTATCTTAATCAAATAGACACGTAGCCCCTTACTCCTTTTATTATCCGCAATGCTTTGGCCAGTTGTAGTTTTGGCTTCCCAACCTCCCCTTGAGTCGTGACCAGTTCCCCTTCAGAATTTCAAAAGGAGACTTGGCCCTTTCCACAATGAATGTGGGCATCATTGGGTATTAGTCAATCCATTCCGAGCAAGCATTCATGGACACCTAGGTTCATTATCTTGAATCTGACCAAAGTCCAGTAGGAATTTCACCTTAGTAGTTTGCCTGGTACAAGAGACCTCACGACCGTTTGCTAATTCCACGAGGTAGACACATCTATTGTGTCTATTCATAATCTTTTTGCACAGACTAGCGAAATGAAGGAATGTGTATTGCCACAATCAATCAAGGTTTTGAAGCTTTTACCTTGATGATCTGATGGTGTTTGAATCACTGAGAATTGGCGATTTAGGCCTTTCTTGTGAAGAGTGGCATGAACTATTGCCCTCTCAATGTCAGCTTCCATGGATGGATCTTCTTCATCACACAACTCCTTGCTGGCAACACTGGAGGTTGTCCTTTGTGGCCATGACGGTGGCTCCTTGGCCATGGACGGCACCTTGGGATGGCCCTTGACATTGTCCTCTGCTAAGCTTGGGACACTGCCTTTTAAAGTGACCAGGCTCATTGCAATGGAAGTAACGGAGATTGTGGCCATTACCTTGGGTAGGAAAGAAATTTTTGACAGTGTTGGCCCTAGGTTTCTTCCTTTGTGCCTGATTTTGTCCTTGCGCTCTCTTAGCCTGAGACTTATACATTCCCTTGTGTTGATCCTTCTAAGATCAAGTCTTGTTATTCCTTGGCTTGGTCTGTACCTCCTATATTATGGGTGCAGCTCGAATGAGCGCGTCTTGAAGGTCTATTGGGCGCATTGATTCCAGGTGGGTGTTTATGGGTGGGTTTAATCTGGCACAAAACTTTGAGACCTATTGTATCATATCCATTTGTGGCGCGTACTTCATGTTGAGATATCGAGCTCCACTCGTGATACGCCAGGGTGACCGTTGTATATTTATGTCACCGACTTGTCAGTTGCAGACGCGGTTGGTACACCGCCCATGAATAATAGCTACATGATAGCTATCCTTATCTACTCTAGTTCGTGGCTCAGTTAGTATGCCACCTTAGTTAGTTGAGTTTGGTTTGAGACCCATATATAGGGTTCTTCTATTTCTTTGTACTTGAGTTCTTTTGGCTTACACAACTAAGAAGAGGAAAACTGTTTTCAGCCTCCACCCTTGTGTGTCTTCCCCCATTGTGCAAGCAAGAAAGCTTCAAGCGAGACTCCTTCCTTCTCTCCCACAATCTTGACATGGTATCAGAGCCTTGTTCGTGGTAAGGAGCTCAAGAAAGCAAGCCAAGCTCGCGGTGGTCTGGTAAGAGGAGCAGTGTTGCTTTCATTTCCTGTTTTGGGAGCAGATCTCTGCAGGTAGCACAGCCGGAAATTGCAGGAGTGCATTGTCTCAGGTTGAGACGCCCTTCGCGGTGAAGCAAGAGGGCAGTATATGCTGCGGGAAAGGGCTTTAGCCCTTGGCGACCTTGTTTTTTTGATTTGAGGCCATTTCGGGGCCTGTTTTGCAGACGGAAGTTTTCTGCACGCACTCAAGAAAAGGCTCAGTTTTATGCTGTGCGACCACTGTTCTACAGGTCAGTGAAAAGTTACTGTAGAAATTGCATCGTATGCTTGTGCGCAGAGACATTGGGAGTTTCAGAATCATCCTTGGTTCCTGTTTATGCAAAATCGTCACTAGGAAGTGACTGTGTGGTCAAATACCACTTTCGCCAGTTTTGCAGATTTGCCCTTGTGAGGGTGAAGCTGTGTTTTTTGCAGTGACAGAATTTCTTGCAGTATTCTGTAATGGCGTCTGATTCTCTTTCACAGATTGTCACTGAAAAGCTTGACAAGAACAACTTCCAGGCATGGAAGTTTAGAATGACGAATTTCCTTATGGGAAAAGGATATTGGGAATTTGTTGCAGGAAATGAAGAAGAACCAGTTCTTCCTGATGTTCCCAATCAACAACAAATGCAGGCATTTAAAACATGGCATGAGAGAGCCAGGAAAGTTATGTATTGGCTGTCTATCAGTATTTCAGACTCTATGATTGTGCATATTCAGGATGCAAGTACGCCAAAGGAGGCATGGGATACTTTGTCAAAAATGTATAGCACAAATACGCAAGCCAGAAAAATGCAGCTCAAGCAAGAGTTGCATAATGTGCAAAGAGAAAGTATGAGCATCAACGACTACCACATGAAGGTGAAGAAGATTGCAGATGCACTTGCTTCCATTGGGTCGCCAGTGGAAGATGATGATTTAGTTTCCGTGACCTTGAATGGTCTAGGAAAGGATTATGCACAGTTTCGGACATCCATTTCAGTTCGTGAAAGATTTCCTGATTTTGAGGAGTTGATTGCTCTTCTAATTTCTGAGGAACAGAGAAATGGTGGTGCATCTTCTTCAGGAGGAACTTCAAAAGAAGCTGTCTTCTACTCAAATGCTGGAAGAGGTAGAGGCAGAGGTAGAGGAGGCCGATTTGGAGGCCGTGGCAGAAATCAGAATATGCAGCAAACTCAAGAAAACCAGTCCTATGGAGGAGGACGTGGTAACTCTAGAGGCAGGGGGAGCCAAAGAGGTCGTGGTGGATGGCAAAGAGGCCAAAATGCAAACAGTAATGTTGAATGCTACTACTGTGGTAAAATGGGTCATATGGCTAAAGACTGCTATAAAAAGCAGAATGACATCATGAATGGAAAACTGCAACAAGGGAATTATGCATCTTCTAGTAGACAGGGTGATGACAGAAATGAGCATTTGTTCATGGTGCAGCACATGAACAATTCTATGACAAGTGCAGAAGAAAGCAATGATGTATGGTATGTTGACTCAGGTGCATCAAACCACATGACAGGTCATGCAGAATGGATGGAGGATGCAAGGAAAATGGAAAAACCAGGATTTGTGGAGACTGGTGATGATACTGCACATCCTATTGTGCAGATTGGAAAAATTCCCTTGTCTATGCAGGGTGGGAAAAAAAAATACCTGTCCGATGTATTTCATGTCCCGAATATCACCAAGAATCTGGTTTCAGTTGGTCAAATGGTTGAACAGGGCTTGCAGGTCAGATTTAATCCTCATGGATGCTTTGTTGAGGATATGAAAAATAAAGGTCGCTTGATAGCAAAAGGAAAGAAGAAGGGCAGAATGTTTACATTGGATGCAGACATGTCTGAATTGAGTGCAGCAATGTTTGCACATGGGACCGGTGTAGTTGCAGATATTGATATCTGGCATAAACGCATTGGTCATGTTAATGTACAGCGACTTAAATCAATGCAGGCCCAAAATATTGTTGCAGGATTGCCCAAATTCAAGGTTGCAGAAATGCATAAGGTATGTGAAGCCTGTCAGTTTGGAAAACAGGCAAGGAAACCATTTCCTAGACATGTTCAAGAGAGTGAGAAGCCATTGGAATTAATTCACTCTGATGTGTGGACAACTAAAGCTGCATCTCTTGGAGGCTGTCATTATTTTGTCAGTTTTATTGATGACTATAGCAGAAAAGTTTGGGTGTATTTTATGAAAAAGAAAAGTGAAGTTTTTGGGCATTTCAAAACTCTTAAAGCTATGGTTGAAAAAGAAACAGGCTTGCAGATAAAATGCCTAAGGTCAGATGGAGGGGGAGAGTACCTCTCAAATGAGTTTGCAAAGTTCTTGCAGGAGCATGGCATAAAGCAGCAATATTCATGCAGTTATACCCCACAACAAAATGGAATTGCAGAAAGGAAAAACAGGCATATTGGAGAGGTATCTCGTGCCATGCTCAATGAAAAAGACTTGCCAGATTTTTATTGGGCTGAAGCAGTTGCTACAGCAGTCTACATAATGAACAGGACTCCCACTGCAGCAATACATGGAATGACTCCAGAAGAGAGGTATACTGGTAGGAAACCAGATATTTCTCATTTGAAAATTTTTGGTTGCATTGCGTATGTACATGTGCCAGATGAGCTGAGATCCAAGTTGGATCCAAAAGCTGAGAAGTGCATCTTTATTGGTTACTCTCTGCAGCAAAAAGGGTATAGATGCTATAACCCTTCTACTCGTAAGTTTACAGTGAGCAGAGATGTTGTTTTTGATGAGATGAGTAGCTGGTATAAACCAGTAAATGTGATTGATGATGAAGATGTGTCAAGATTGTGGGAGAGAAGGAAGGAGTCTCGCTTGAAGCTTTCTTGCTTGCACAATGGGGGAAGACACACAAGGGTGGAGGCTGAAAACAGTTTTCCTCTTCTTAGTTGTGTAAGCCAAAAGAACTCTAGTACAAAGAAATAGAAGAACCCTCTATATGGGTCTCAAACCAAACTCAACTAACTAAGGTGGCATACTAACTGAGCCACGAACTAGAGTAGATAAGGATAGCTATCATGTGGCTATTATTCATGGGCGGTGTACCAACCGCATCTGCAACTGACAAGTCGGTGACATAAATACACAATGGTCACCCTGGCGTATCACGAGTGGAGCTCGATATCTCAACACTCCCCCTCGAGCTCAATCCCAATTCCTGCACACCAAGCAGGTCTCTGAACTTGCACAGCTTCTCTGCGCCCAATGCCTTCGTGAATATGTCAGCTACCTGATCCTCTGTGCTGACATAAACTAGATCAATAAGACCTAGTAAAACCCTCTCTCGCACATAGTGATAATGCACCTCAATGTGCTTTGTTCTAGCATGATAGACTGGGTTATTTGCCAAGTGTATACTACTCATGTTGTCACAATAAATGACAACTGGCCCATCTGTAGACTGATGCATATCATAAAGTAGCTTATGCAACCAAGCTACCTCACATGCAGCCATTGCTGCACCCCTGTACTCAGCCTCTGTGCTCGACAAGGCAACTGTAGGTTGTTTCTTGCTGCTCCAAGTGACTGCAGCACTCCCAAAAGAGAACACATATCCACTGGTAGATCGTCTATCAGAAATACTACCAGCCCAATCAGCATCAGTGTATCCATGCAACTGTATCTGAACCCCAGTCTCATAAAATAGTCCATACTGCAATGTGGACTTCACATACCTGAGTATGCGTCTAGCCGCATCCAAATGTGGTTTCCTTGGAGCCTGCATAAACTGACTTACCAATCCAACAGCATAGCTCAAATCTGGCCTGGTAATAGTCATATAAATCAAACTTCCTACTATGCGTCTGTACATAGTAGGGTCTTCTAGTGGCTCACCTGCATCTGTGCTCAGCTTCACATTCTGCTCCAAAGGAACTGAAATAGGCTTACAGCCTGTCATCCCATATTTGGACACCATGTCCAATCCATACTGCCTCTGCAAAAGCTGTATCCCACTTGGTGATCTAATCACCTCAATGCCCAAGAAATAACGCAGCTCTCCCAAATCCTTCATCTCAAACTTCTGCTTCAATAGCATTTTCACATGAAGGATATCTTCATCACTGTCACCTGTCATAATCAAATCATCAACATAAATGACAAGTAGCATGATACCTTTCTCTGTTTTTCTCACATAAAGTGAGAAATCTGCCTTGGAAATCTGAAAGCCAATAGTGACAAGATACTGTCCTATCTTGTCAGACCATGCTCTAGGTGCTTGCTTCAATCCATACAAGGCTTTCTTCAACCTGCAAACAAACTCAGGATGAACAGCATGCACATAACCTAGTGGCTGCTCCATATAGACCTCTTCTTGCAAATCACCATGCAAGAAGGCATTCTTTACATCCATCTGATGTAAAGACCATCCCTTTGATGCAGCCAAAGCAATGACTGCTCTTACAGTTGCCATCCTTGCAACTGGACTGAATGTTTCTTCATAGTCAATGCCATATGTTTGTGCATACCCCTTGACTACTAATCTTGCCTTGTATCTGTTCACGGAACCATCTGCATTGTGCTTCACCTTATAAACCCACTTACAGCCAATTGCATTCTTACCTTTAGGCAAAGGTACTAACTCCCATGTAGCATTTGCTTCCAAGGCATCCATTTCTTCATCCATGGCTTTCTCCCATTTTTCTTTTCCCATAGCTTGCTCAAAAGAAGTGGGTTCTGGTTCCTGTATCACCTTCACCATATATGCATAGTGAGTGGCTGTAAATCCATCATATTTCAGCCTATCCACAGGATACCTAGTTCTCGTAGACCTGCGCAAAGTAGGTTCACTCCCAGGTGCTCTCAAAACATCCCTGGTCTTCCTTACTCCAGGTGTAACAATAGAAGGAATACCCAACTCATCATCAATACTGTGTTCTGAGCCACTGGATTCACCATCCACATAAGAGTGACCTGCATTCACATCAAACATGGGCTGATCAACCTTCTCTTTTCCTTTTCGTGATACCTGCATACCACTATCTGCATTACTTTGAGAAGATTCTCTTGATCTCAATCTGCCTGTCCATGGCGAAGAATGTGAACCAATACTAGAGGACGCTCCAGGTCCACTAATATTTTGTGACTGCTGCTGTGAATTTTGTGCAGCATTACCATTTTGTGCATCTACATCATCAATCACATTTACTGGTTTATACCAGCTACTCATCTCATCAAAAACAACATCTCTGCTCACTGTAAACTTACGAGTAGAAGGGTTATAGCATCTATACCCTTTTTGCTGCAGAGAGTAACCAATAAATATGCACTTCTCAGCTTTTGGATCCAACTTGGATCTCAACTCATCTGGCACATGTACATAGGCAATGCAACCAAAAATTTTCAAATGAGAAATATCTGGTTTCCTACCAGTATACCTCTCCTCTGGAGTCATCCCATGTATTGCTGCAGTGGGAGTCCTGTTCATTATATAGACTGCTGTAGCAACTGCTTCAGCCCAATAAAAATCTGGCAAGTCTTTTTCATTGAGCATGGCACGAGATACCTCTCCAATATGCCTGTTTTTCCTTTCTGCAATTCCATTTTGTTGTGGGGTATAACTGCATGAATATTGCTGCTTTATGCCATGCTCCTGCAAGAACTTTGCAAACTCATTTGAGAGGTACTCTCCCCCTCCATCTGACCTTAGGCATTTTATTTGCAGACCTGTTTCTTTTTCAGCCATAGCTTTAAGGGTTTTGAAATGCCCAAACACTTCACTTTTCTTTTTCATAAAATACACCCAAACTTTTCTGCTATAGTCATCAATAAACGTGACAAAATAATGACAGCCTCCAAGAGATGCAGCTTTCGTAGTCCACACATCAGAGTGGATTAATTCCAATGGCTTCTTACTCTCTTGAACATGTCTAGGAAATGGTTTCCTTGCCTGTTTTCCAAACTGACAGGCTTCACATACCTTATGCATTTCTGCAACCTTGAATTTTGGCAAACCTGCAACAATATTTTGGGCCTGCATTGATTTAAGTCGCTGTATATTAACGTGACCAATGCGTTTATGCCAGATATCAATATCTGCAACTACACCGGTCCCATGTGCAAACATTGCTGCACTCAATTCAGACATGTCTGCATCCAGTGTAAACATTCTGCCCTTCTTCTTTCCTTTTGCTATCAAGCGACCTTTATTTTTCATATCCTCAACAAAGCATCCATGAGGATTAAATCTGACCTGCAAGCCCTGCTCAACCATTTGACCGACAGAAACCAGATTCTTGGTGATATTCGGGACATGAAATACATCGGACAAGTATTTCTTTTTTCCATCCTGCATAGACAATGGAATTTTTCCAATCTGCACAATAGGATGTGCAGTATCATCACCAGTCTCCACAAATCGTGGTTTTTTCATTTCCCTTGCATCCTCCATCCATTCTGCATGACCTGTCATGTGGTTTGATGCACCTGAGTCAACATACCATACATCATTTCTTTCTTTTGCACTTGTCACAGAATTGTTCATGTGCTGCACCATGAACAAATGCTCATTTCTGTCATCACCCTGTCTGCTAGAAGATGCATAATTCCCTTGTTGCAGTTTTCCATTCATGATGTCATTCTGCTTTTTATAGCAGTCTTTAGCCATATGACCCATTTTACCACAATAGTAGCATTCAACATTACTGTTTGCATTTTGGCCTCTTTGCCATCCACCACGACCTCTTTGGCTCCCCCTGCCTCTAGAGTTACCACGTCCTCCTCCATAGGACTGGTTTTCTTGAGTTTGCTGCATACTCTGATTTCTACCACGGCCTCCAAATCGGCCTCCTCTACCTCTGCCTCTACCTCTTCCAGCATTTGAGTAGAAGACAGCTTCTTTTGAAGTTCCTCCTGAAGAAGATGCACCACCATTTCTCTGCTCCTCAGAAATTAGAAGAGCAATCAACTCCTCAAAATCAGGAAATCTTTCACGAACTGAAATGGATGTCCGAAACTGTGCATAATCCTTTCCTAGACCATTCAAGGTCACGGAAACTAAATCATCATCTTCCACTGGCGACCCAATGGAAGCAAGTGCATCTGCAATCTTCTTCACCTTCATGTGGTAGTCGTTGATGCTCATACTTTCTCTCTGCACATTATGCAACTCTTGCTTGAGCTGCATTTTCCTGGCTTGCGTATTTGTGCTATACATTTTTGACAAAGTATCCCATGCCTCCTTTGGCGTACTTGCATCCTGAATATGCACAATCATAGAGTCCGAAATACTGATAGACAGCCAGTACATAACTTTCCTGGCTCTCTCATGCCATGCTTTGAATGCCTGCATTTGCTGTTGATTGGGAACATCAGGAAGAATTGGTTCTTCTTCATTTCCTGCAACAAATTCCCAATATCCTTTTCCCATAAGGAAATTCGTCATTCTAAACTTCCATGCTTGGAAGTTGTTCTTGTCAAGTTTTTCAGTGACAATCTGGGAAAGAGAATCAGATGCCATTACAGAAGACTGCAAAAAATTCTGTCACTGCAAAAACCACAGCTTCACCCTCACAAGGGAAAAACTGTAAAACTGGCAAAAGTGGTATTTGACCACACAGTCACTTTCTAGTGACGATTTTGCATAAACAGGAACCAAGGATGATTCTGTAACCCAATGTCTTTGCACACAAGCATACGATGCAATTTTTGTGGTAACTTTTCACCAACCTGTAGAGCAGTGGTTGCAAAGCATAAAACAGGGCTTTCTTCTGAGTGCGTGCAGAAAACTTCCGCCTCCAAAACAGGCCCCGAAATGGCCTCAAATCAAAAAAACAGGGTCGCCAAGGGCTAAAGCCCTTTCCCGCAGTATATACTACCTTCTTGCTTCACCGCGAAGGGCGTCTCAACCTGAGACAATGCACTCCTGCAATTTCCGGTTGTGCTGCCTGCACAGATCTGCTCCCAAAACAGAAAATGAAAGCAACACTGCTCCTCTTACCAGAACACCGCGAGCTTGGCTTGCTTTCTTGAGCTCCTTACCACGAACAAGGCTCTGATACCATGTCAAGATTGTGGGAGAGAAGAAAGGAGTCTCGCTTGAAGCTTTCTTGCTTGCACAATGGGGGAAGACACACAAGGGTGGAGGCTGAAAACAGTTTTCCTCTTCTTAGTTGTGTAAGCCAAAAGAACTCTAGTACAAAGAAATAGAAGAACCCTCTATATGGGTCTCAAACCAAACTCAACTAACTAAGGTGGCATACTAACTGAGCCACGAACTAGAGTAGATAAGGATAGCTATCATGTGGCTATTATTCATGGGCGGTGTACCAACCGCATCTGCAACTGACAAGTCGGTGACATAAATACACAATGGTCACCCTGGCGTATCACGAGTGGAGCTCGATATCTCAACAAGATGCACAAAATGGTAATGCTACACAGAATTCACAGCAGCAGTCACAAAATATTAGTGGACCTGGAGCGTCCTCTAGCAGTGGTTCACATTCTTCGCCATGGACAGGCAGATTGAGATCAGGAGAATCTTCTCAAAGCAATGCAGATAGTGGTATGCAGGTATCACGAAAAGGAAAAGAGAAGGTTGATCAGCCCATGTTTGATGTGAATGCAGGTCACTCTTATGTGGATGGTGAATCCAGTGGCTCAGAACAGAGCATTGATGATGAGTTGGGTATTCCTTCTATTGTTACACCTGGAGTAAGGAAGACCAGGGATGTTTTGAGAGCACCTGGGAGTGAACCTACTTTGCGCAGGTCTACAAGAGCTAGGTATCCTGTGGATAGGCTGAAATATGATGGATTTACAGCCATTCACTATGCATATATGGTCAAAGTGATACAGGAACCAGAACCCACATCTTTTGAGCAAGCCATGGGAAAAGAAAAATGGGAGAAAGCCATGGATGAAGAAATGGATGCCTTGGAAGCAAATGCTACATGGGAGTTAGTACCTTTGCCTAAAGGTAAGAATGCAATTGGCTGTAAGTGGGTTTATAAGGTGAAGCACAATGCTGATGGTTCTGTGAACAGATACAAGGCAAGATTAGTAGTCAAGGGGTATGCACAAACATATGGCATTGACTATGAAGAAACATTTAGTCCGGTTGCAAGGATGGCAACCGTAAGAGCAGTCAATGCTATGGCTGCATCAAAGGGATGGTCTTTACATCAGATGGATGTAAAGAATGCCTTCTTGCATGGTGATTTGCAAGAAGAGGTCTATATGGAGCAGCCACCAGGTTATGTGCATGTTGTTCATCCTGAGTTTGTTTGCAGGTTGAAGAAAGCCTTGTATGGCTTGAAGCAAGCACCTAGAGCATGGTCTGACAAGATAGGACAGTATCTTGTCACTATTGGCTTTCAGATTTCCAAGGCAGATTTCTCACTTTATGTGAGAAAAACAGAGAAAGGTATTATGCTGCTTGTCATTTATGTTGATGATTTGATTATGACAGGTGACAGTGATGAAGATATCCTTCATGTGAAAATGCTATTGAAGTAGAAGTTTGAGATGAAGGATTTGGGAGAGCTGCGTTATTTCTTGGGCATTGAGGTGATTAGATCACCAAGTGGGATACAGCTCTTGCAGAGGCAGTATGGATTGGACATGCTGTCCAAATATGGGATGACAGGCTGTAAGCCTATTTCAGTTCCTTTGGAGCAAAATGTGAAGCTGAGCACAGATGCAGGTGAGCTTCTAGAAGACCCTACTATGTACAGACGCATAGTAGGAAGTTTGATTTATATGACTATTACCAGGCCAGATTTGAGCTATGCTGTTGGATTGGTAAGTCAGTTTATGCAGGCTCCAAGAAAACCACATTTGGATGCGGCTAGACGCATACTTAGGTATGTGAAGTCCACATTGCAGTATGGACTATTTTATGAGACTGGGGTTCAGATACAGTTGCATGGATACACTGATGCTGATTGGGCTGGTAGTATTTCTGATAGACGATCTACCAGTGGATATGTATTCTCTTTTGGGAGTGCTGCAGTCACTTGGAGCAGCAAGAAACAGCCTACAGTTGCCTTGTCGAGCACAGAGGCTGAGTACAGGGGTGCAGCAATGGCTGCATGTGAGGTAGCTTGGTTGCATAAGCTACTTTATGATATGCATCAGTCTACAGATGGGCCAGTTGTCATTTATTGTGACAACATGAGTAGTATACACTTGGCAAATAACCCAGTCTATCATGTTAGAACAAAGCACATTGAGGTGCATTATCACTATGTGCGAGAGAGGGTTTTACTAGGTCTTATTGATCTAGTTTATGTCAGCATAGAAGATCAGGTAGCTGACATATTCACGAAGGCATTGGGCGTAGAGAAGCTGCGCAAGTTCAGAGACCTGCTTGGTGTGCAGGAATTGGGATTGAGCTCGAGGGGGAGTGTTGAGATATCGAGCTCCACTCGTGATACGCCAGGGTGACCGTTGTATATTTATGTCACCGACTTGTCAGTTGTAGACGCGGTTGGTACACCGCCCATGAATAATAGCTACATGATAGCTATCCTTATCTACTCTAGTTCGTGGCTCAGTTAGTATGCCACCTTAGTTAGTTGAGTTTGGTTTGAGACCCATATATAGGGTTCTTCTATTTCTTTGTACTTGAGTTCTTTTGGCTTACACAACTAAGAAGAGGAAAACTGTTTTCAGCCTCCACCCTTGTGTGTCTTCCCCCATTGTGCAAGCAAGAAAGCTTCAAGCGAGACTCCTTCCTTCTCTCCCACAATCTTGACACTTCAAGAGAGAGATGAAATTTGAATGGTATGCATCGTTCGTCCTACGGAAGGGTTGTCGTGGTCCGTCCTACGGAAGGGTGGTCATGGTTGGCCGAGAACTTTTCTCAAAGGAATTGACAGCAATGTAAATGATGACCTAGAATCATTAGGGCTAGAGTCCCGATTTATGCTATTTTAAGGGAATGGAATGGGACTATGCCTTATGGGCAGAGAGGTCGAGCTTCGCATCCCTCTCATTTTCCATTCTCCTTGAACCAAGTGCAATATAAATCCGCTTTGACCCTGATGTTTCTACATAAAGTAGTTTGTTTGGGGCTCGACGCTAGTTACCTCCTAGTAACTTGACCATTAGGGAAACCCTGATTCAGGTCGGTCCTAAGTGGGAACGGTCAGAATGCTTCCACTTCGTGGCAAACTCGGGAAGACCTAGATCGCAAACCCGATGACATTCCTTGAGAGTGCCGGTGGGCGACGCTTTCTGGACTCTCTTCCCGACATGGGCTGCTAAGACATGTCCCACAAGCGGAAAGGGAGACACGTTACAGTTGTATCATATTAAACCAACGGATATAATGATTTTTAGGGGAACTTAATGAGGGGAAATAAAGCAATGTTGCCGTTAAGAACATTCCCTTACTTACTTATCAATGTTGGCCTGCAGAGTCGCGAAGCGTGGAACAAATTCTTGGTGTTCCAGGTTATGTTTATGACTGCAATGCATGCTTCGGATTATCGACAGAGGCTAGGCATGATGAATATTCTAGACTGTATCTACAATCCTTCACCCCTGTACGTGGAACGGAGATGGATGGGTGAATCGGGAATTTATTACATAGTGGCCCACCAACTTGCGTACCTTTAGACCAACTTGAAGAGAGTCAATTGGATGGAGGACTTAAAGATCGTGAAGCTGTTCATCTTTGTCGAGGCTCACGCAAACGCAACCCTACATGTTGGCAGTCGAAAGGTCAAGAAGAACAAGTATGTGTACGAGGAAGTGACTTGAATAATCCCTACCGACAAAATCAAGGTGTTGGGACGTTATGAGAAGAACGGGTATCAAAGGAAGGGATACCCCAAGCTTCCTGTGACCTATCGATTCCTGAAAATCCATGACCCCACTCCATATTACTACTCAGTCCCCATAGCCGAATGTAACACAATTTTATTTTTCCCAAATTGATGTATCAGCGTGTTCTACCTTCCCAAAATAAATGTACTTGAAAGGGCTATGCCCACATGAATGAATAAGATTTTTATCAGTGTCTGTCATGGCTATAAGTGTTGATAAAGGAGATAAATAAATTAGGTCACTTGGCTAAAAGCTGAATTGGGCATGTAATGTAATGTGAGAAACATTTAGCAAGTTTTAACGTAGAGAATCTTATTACCTAGGCACAACCTCAAGTGCAGGTTCTTAGTCCGACCCCTGCACCAAGTACAGCTGTAATTCAAGAGAAGAACTTTCTTCTCAAACAAATCAAGCCACCAGAATTTGATGGTAAGGGAAGGACCATCCAAATAGATGCTGAGATCTGGATCAAATCCATGGAGGATTACTTCGAAGTAGCAGCTACTGCACCCGCTAAACCAAGCTATGCTCGCCAAATTAAAGCTTACTGGCGAAGCAAGACTTTGGTGGAAATAATGATGCAGAGACCAAGGGATCTCGAAAGGGTCAATTACTTGGGAGAAGCTTAAAAAAGCCGTGCGAGGGAGGTATCTGACACCTACCTATTGCACACAGAAGATAAACGAATTTTATGAATTAAAATAGCTTGGACTATTTTCCCTACGTGAATTAAAAGCATGCTTAATGCATCATTTTCATGCGGGAATATTATCGGAACCTAGGCATTAAGAATCGGCCACTCACATACTCGGGGTGGAAGCTCCCATGTGCGCTCCTCTCGACTTTTGCTTAGAAGCCATTGGCACAGTAGACTTCGACTCCGCGAACTCTCCTTGCCCTTTATCCGATTTCCAAAACTACCTACTAGGCCGAGATTTCTTCCCCACGCAGAAATTGGGTCTTGCAAGACACGAGTTTTAAAAACTTGGGAAGGCACGGGTAAACAAGGCCTATGGAAGCTTCAATAGAAGCTTCCAAATTAGAAGCTTCCAAGCTCTGAACACAAGGATGACGTGGATGAATGATTGGAGAGGAGGAAGATAACGATGAGGACAAAGATGATGATGATAATGATGATCATGATGATGATGATGAAGGCAGCGGGTGCAGTAGCGTGAGGGGCAATGATGGCGGGCACCTTCCACAGGCAACGGGACAGCATGGCATGATCCTTCCCTCCCCCTTAAGCTTGAGGGAGGGGGGGTTCATATATAGTGTGAAGGGGGGGGTAGCCACACAAGTGGCAAGCAGCATGTTCCCCTGCCCATGCTCCTCCCTACTCCACACATACTCCCTCTCCCCGCCATGTAATGCTTGAAGGGGAGGGAGTTAATACATAAAAAAATTTCCAAAATTTATCCTTTTTTTGTCCCTTGAAGTGGTGTTCCCGCGTGGAACTATGGCTTATGAGCCACGACTTCCTATACGCGACACGGAGCTGATGTTTATGAACTTTTTAGGTTTTCAGGGAGTTGAAGTCTGTAAGTATTAGGCCCTAGGCACTTGAGAATCTTGTAGGGTCCACAATACTTTGGACTTAGCTTTTTGCATTCACCCAAGGATAGGCAACTTTTCTTTGGACGTACGTGAATGAAGACCATATCACCTTCAACGAAGGATCTGTCTTGACGTTTCAAGTCCACGTAAGCCTTCTGTCTATCCTTGGCTGCTTGGATGTCCTATCTTATTGACTTGATTTGGTCATCCATGTCTTCCAGCATCTACTTTGAAGCTTCAACCCTTAAGGTTGGATCCGAAAAGCTTAAAGGAGTACGACAATCATGCCCATACAATGCTTGAAAAGGGGTCATCTGAATGCCTTGTTGGTAAGAAGCATTGTTGTAGGCAAACTCAACCAGTGGAAAATATTGAATCCACTTTTTGGGTTTGCGACAGCAGTGTGCCCTAAGCATATCTTCAATGACTTGGTTGACTCGTTCTGCATGACCATCAGTTTGGGGATGATAAGCTGTACTGAAACATAGTTGAGTCCCAATGGCATCAAAGATAACCCTCCAAAAGTGTGATGTGAAGAGAGAGTCACGATCACTAATGATTCTTCTGGGTAACCCACGCAGTTTGAATATTTCCTTGATGAATAACCTTGCGATGTTTGAGGATTTATAGTTTGTCTTAACAGGGATAAGATGTGCAACCTTGGTGAGCATATCCACCACGACCATAATGGAGTTGTATCCTCCCTGAACTTGGGGCATGCCAACAAGAAAGTCCATACTAATGAATTCCCATTTCATTTGGGGAATGTCAAGTGGTTGCAATTTCCCAAGCATTTTGACATGTTTGGCCTTAATGCGTTGACAAGATAAACATTTGGTTACATATTTGAGAACATCAACCTTGAGCCTATCCCAATAATAGCTCTTCTTGATCGCATTAAGGGACTTGGCATAGCCAGGAGGTCCTAAGAAAGGGGAGTCATGTGCTTCCCAAAGTATCTTCTGCTTGAGTGATTGGCTTGCCAATATACATAATCTTGTCCTATAGTAGACAAGTCCATTATTGATAGAGAATTCTTGATACTTTGCTTGTAGCTTTGGGTCTTGATCTTTGATGGGGATCTCCCTTAGCAATTTCTGATAGGTTGGGTCATGACATGCCTCTTCTCTAGCTAGCTAAAGAATTGGGTTGTTAGCAATTCAGAAATGCCTTGCGCGACTGAGTGCGTCGGCAACGACATTCTCCTTTCCAGGCCGGTATTTGCTTTCAAAATCATATTCTTCCAGCACTTCAATCCTTCGACATTGCCTCATCTTCAGCTCATTCTGGGTGAAAATCCATTTAAGACTCTTGTGGTCCGTCACTAAGGTAAATTTGTTACCCAACAAGTCGTGTCTCCAAAGTTTGAGAGCATGGATGATAGCCAACAGCTCCAGATCGTAGGTAGTATAGTTCCTTTCATGGCTCTTCAGTTTCCTTGAAGATTATGCTATGTGATGACCTTCTTGCATAAGCAGACATCCTAAGGCAAGTGCGCTAGCACCAGTTATCACTTCAAACTTCTTACTAAGATCAGGAAGCTTCAGGATGGGTGTTGATACCAAGCTTTTCTTTAGTTTGTCAAAGTTGGTCTGTTCAGAAGGTGACCATACAATTGATACTTGCTTCTTTAGTAGATCGGTCAGAGGTGCTGCAATGAAAGCATAGTTTTTGATAAAGACCCTGTACCATCCTATAAATCCAAGAAAACTACGTATTTCTTTGACAGAAGTTGGTGTTGGCCACTCCAGAACATCTCCGGATCTACTGAAATTACTTCCGTTGATACAATGAATCCCAAATATTCAATCTGCCGCTTGAAAAATGCACACTTCTTCTTCTTGGCATAAAGCTTGTGTGCTCTCATTGTTTCAAGAACAATGCAAAGATGGGGTTCATGATCTTCTTCCTGTTTGGAGTAGACTAGGGTATCATCAAAGAAGACGAGTACGAAGTCATCAAGATAGGGCCTAAAGATATCCTGCATTAACCTGTTGAGGTAGCAGGAGCATTTGTCAGCCCGAATGACATGACTAGGAATTCAAAGTGTCCATACCTTGTGCTGAGTACCATCTTTGGGATATCCTCTTCCTTGATCCTTATCTGATAATATCCAGACCTGAGATCAATCTTAGAGAAGATCTTGTCACCTTGAAGACAGTCAAGAAGTTCATCTATTCTTGGAATGGGGTATTTGTTTTTAATGGTTGATTGATTCAACCCTCTGTAGTCAATGCATAGCTGAAGTGTTCCATCTTTCTTATTCTGGAATAGCACTAGAGCTCCCCATGGTGAATTGCTAGGACGGATGTAGCCTTGGTCTAACAGTTGCTTGAGTTGCTCCTTCAACTCAATCGCTTCTAGGATGGACATCCTATATGGTCTCTTTGCGATTGGTGCATCTCCTGGTGCTAGCTTGATTTCGTGATCGACTTTCCTTTGAGGACGAAGTTCTGCCAACTCTTCAGGAAATACGTCTGTGTATTCCTTTAACCATGAAGGTTCTTCCCTAGACTCCTGATTCTGATCTAGTTTATTTACCTTAATCAAATAGACACGTAGCCCCTTTCTTACTCCTTTTATTATCCATGATGCTTTGGCCTGTTGTATTTTTGGCTTCCTAGCCTCCCCTTGAGTTGTGACCAGTTCCCCTTCAAAATTTTGAAAGGAGACTTGGCCCTTTCCACAATGAATGTGGGCATCATTGGGTATTAGTCAATCCATTCCGAGCAAGCATTCTTGGACACCTAGGTTCATTATCCTGAATCTTACCGAAGTCGACTTTCCACCCAGTAGGAATTTCACCTTAGCAGTTTTCCTAGTACAAGAGACCTCACGACCATTTGCTAATTCCACAAGTAAGATAGGTGTATCTATTGTTGCTATTCCTAATCTTTTTGCATAGATTGGTGAAATAAAGGAATGTGTATTGCCACAATCAATCAAGGTTTTGAAACTTTTACCTTGATAATCCAATGGTGTTTGAATCACCGAAAATTGGCGATTCAGGCCTTTCTTGTGAAGAGCGGCATGAACTGTTGCCCTCTCAATGTCAGCTTCCATAGATGGATCTTCTTCATCACACAGCTCCTTGTTGGCAACACTGGAGGTTCTCCCTCTGGCCATGACGGTGGCTCCTTGGCCATGGACGGCACCTTGGGATGGCCCTTGACGTTGTCCTCTGCTACGCTTGGGACACTGCCTTTTAAACTGACCAGGCTCGTTGCAATGGAAGCAACAAAGATTGCGGCCATTACCTTGGGTAGGAACGAAATTGTTGACAGCGTTGGCCCTAGGTTTCTTCCTTTGTGCCTGATTTTGGCCCTACGCTCTCTTAGCCTGAGACTTATACATTCCCTTATTTTGATCCTTGTAAGATCAAGTTGTGTTATTCCTTGGCTTGGTCTGTAGCTCCTATATTATGGGTGCAGCTCGAATGAGCACGTCTTGAAGGTCTGTTGGGTGCATTGATTCCAGGCGGGTGTTTATGGGTGGGTTTAATCTGGCAAAAAACTTTGACACCTATTGTGTCATATCCATTTGTGGCGCGTACTTCAAGAGAGAGACGAACTTTGAATAGTATGCATCCAGGGATAGTCCAAGTTGTTTTAATTCATAAAATTCATTCATTTTCTGTGTGCGATAGGCAAGTGGTAGATACCTCTCTCGCACGGCTTTTTTAAGCTTCTCCCAAGTAACTCACACTTCCGAGATGCCTTGGTCTCTGCACCATTGTTTCCACCAAAGTCTTGCTTCACCAGTAAGCTTTAGTTTGGCAAGCATAGCTTGGTTAATGGGTGCAGTACCTGCTGCTTCAAAGTAATCCTCCATGGATTCGATCCAAATCTCGGCATCAGTTTGGACGATCCTTCCCTTACCATCGAATTCTGGTGGCTTGATTTGTTTGAGAAGAAACTTCTTCTCCTGAATTACGGTTGTACTTGGTGCAAGGGTCGGACAAGGAATCTGCACTTGAGGTTGCGTGTGGGTAATAAGATTCTCTATGTTAAAACTTGCTAAATACTTCTCACATTACATTACATGCCCAATTCAGCTTTTAGCCAAGTGACCTAATCACTTATCTCCTTTACCAACACTTACAGCCATGACAGACAATGATAAAAATCTTATTCATTCATGTGGGCATACCCCTTTTGAGTACATTTATTTTGGGAAGGTAGAACAAGCCGATACATCAATTTGGGAAAAATAAGATTGTGTTACATTCGGTTACGGGGACTAAGTAGTAATATGGAGTGGGGTCATGGATTTTCAGGAATCAATAGGTCATAGGAAGCTTGGGGTATCCCTTCCTTTGATACCCATTCTTCTCATAACGTCCCAACACCTTGATTTTGTCGGTAGGGATTATTCAAGTCACTTCCTCGTACACATTCTTGTTCTTCTTGACCTTTCGATGGCCAACATGTAGGGTTGCGTTTGCGTGAGCCTCGACAAAGATGAACAGCTTCACGATCTTCAAGTCCTCCATCCACTTGACTCTCTTCAAGTTGGTCTAAAGGTATGCAAGTTGGTGGGCCACTATGTAATAAATTCTCGATTCACCCATCCATCTTTGTTCCACGTACAGAGGTGAAGGATTGTAGATATGGTCTAGAATATTCATCATGCCTAGCCTCCTTTGATAATTCGAAGCATGTATTGCAGTCATAAACATAACTTGGAACACCAAGAATTTGTTCCATGCTTCGCGACTCTGCAGGCCAGCATTGATAAGTAAGTAAAGGAATGTTCTTAACGGCAACATTGCTCTACTTTCCCTCATTAAGTTACCTTATAAATTGTTAGATCCGTTGGTTCGCTCTGATACCAACTGTAACGTGTCTACCTTTCCGCTTGTGGGACACGTCTTAGCAGCCCATTGGGAAGAGAGTCCAAAAAGCGCCGCCCAGAACTCCCAAGGAATATCACGGGGTTTGTGATCTAGGTCTTCCCGAGTCTGCATGAAGCGGAAGCATTCCAGCCATTCCCACGTAGGACCAACCTGAATCAGGGTTTCCCTAATGGTCAAGTTCCTGGGAGGTAACTAGCGTCCAGACAAACTACTTTATGCAGAAACATCAGGTTGAAGAGGATTTATACTGCACTTGGTTCAAGGAAAATGGGAAACGAGAGGGATGCGAAGCTCGACGTCTCTGCCTAGTCCCATTTTATTCCCCTAAAATAGCATAAATCAGGACTCTATCCCTAATGATTCTAGGTCATCGTTTACCTTGATGTCAATTCCTTGGAGAAAAGTTCCCGGCCAACCATGACCACCCTTCCGTAGGACGGACCCAGGGTCACGTCCACTGCACTTTCCTCGGGTTTCTTTAGTTATCTAATTACCTACCACATTTAGTTTGACAAGCAAAAACAACTTCCTTAATTAACCAATTAATCACTAGTTCCCTCACGTAACTTAGGCACTGACATAGAAAAACAATGTCAAGCAAGTTCCTTTTTAACATTTGATCTTTATTTATTAGTCTTTCGAATACATTAAATAAACTTGCCTGAAGGCTAATCCAAAAATCCTCAGGGATCGCTATTCCAAGTTTCGCCCGTTGACTAGTATGTGGGCCTCGAGATTCCAACTCGAGTCATGTCGGCCTCTTGTGCAGGATCCTCGAAGACAAGGGATTTACGGCCAAAGCCTCCCCTGGCACCCAAGTGCCCTCCTACTCCAAGTAGCACCCATGGAGAGACCTCTCGCGGTGGGTTCAGTGCACGTACCTGGCGCGGTTAAACAACCCCCTTGGATAGGGTCAGGCAGACAGTCATAGATAAGTGATACTGCCTCTCCCTCCAGGCTCTCAACCTGAAGCATTACATGTTTTTCCTAAATTAGTTCTTTGAGAAAAGAGGTACAAACAGTGCACCTAAGTGTACAATCAAGAACATTCCAGTGGTTGTTTGTATGGCCAACTGCTAAGGTGTGATTCCTTCTCCTCGAATGCTTCCATCATTTGATCCCGGATCAATCGCGTCTTGGCAAGATCCCAAGGGTTTCGTAAGCTAATTTGCTTGATTATCCTTCTTTCCTTGGGTTAAGGTTTATACCCTATTGACTAAAATTGTCAATACCTGAGGTTTCCTTATTTTAAGGTCAACAAATCCTGGGCAACCTCGCCGCCCTAACTTGGTTGGTCAATTGCTTTCTTGGAAAATTCATAACTCCCCTAGCTAGGCAGATAAGTCCAAGGAAGAGTGATGTAGCAGGATGACTACTCATCATCTAGAAAAGTTAGACTTGTACTTAGAATTCGCCAAACTTGGTCTAAGGAGTGGTAATACTATTTTGTGATTTAGACAAGATTGTACGACGTTGCAGCTCGTAGCACGAGATAGGTGTTAGTATCTGACTTGGGGGATTATATCCTCCTTCGTACGGTTTCTCTTGATCAAGAATACCTTTGATCAAAGACAAGGGCTTGGGAGTCCTCTTGACCCAATCCAACCCTAACCCTACTAGGCCGACAACATTTTGGCCCTAGGGTTCCTAAATTCCTTGTGGAGGTCAAGTATTAGGTCAACTAATCCTGAGGGTAGGAACCCTAGATCATTCGTGTATGACGATTAGATAATCCTAACATTTCATGGATGTGGGTAGGACTCTTGAAGTATTAAGTCGGCAACCCAAGTGGGATGCTAGGTAGAATTTTATCATAGCTTAACCCTACCTAGCACATTGGGGTGATCGTCATATGCTAACTAATCATACCCTTATGATTCTCATGTAAGCTATTCAATTATATGCGAATTACTTAGTTGATCTAACAAATCCACGATTTAAGATTATCTTTCCTTTTTAAAGATGCAAATACTTCCTTCTAAATTTGTAGGTACTTTCCCCTAAAAGATGTAAGTAATTGCAAGATGTAACATTCCATGCAAATATGTGATTTCAAGACCATAGACCTTTTCCTTCTATGCAGCTATAAGATCTACAATGATCGTTTATTTTCCTTGCCCTAAACGGTATTAGTTGACATCCAGAACTACTTCTTGTAAATCCCACGTATATGCATCAAATTCAAAGCTTTAGTATTTTAATGAAAATGAATCCTTTCACAATTTTGAACCTTGGCAAAAGAGCTTCATGCATGAGTGAATGCCATGAGTCCATCATTGATTTTAATCTGTCCTTTATCACATAACCCAATCTAAATTGTAACTATTCATTGCATGCAAATTGGATTATATCAGTTTTATTGACAAAGTTCATAATTCTTTTTTTTTCCCTTTCAATGCAACTTTTTAGACAACATTTAACATCTGTCTACGATTGCCTTAATCATGAGACACAACCAAGAATTTATTACCTAAATGTGTTATGTGTTAAAAATGCAGCTACTCTTGAACATGGAAGTGCAAGCAAATGCAAGTGTTCGACATGCCACTAAACTTTGTAAATCGAATGGATAAATGCATTTAAATTTCCCGACGTGAATTAAAAACATGCTTAATGCATCCTTTCCATGTAGGAATATTATCGAAACCTGGGCATTAAGAATTGGAGCGTTGTCCACTCGCGTACTTGGAGTGGAAGCTCCCACCACGTGTGCTCCTCTCGACTTTTGCTTAGGAGCCATTGGCGCAGTAGACTTCAACTCCGCGAACTCTCCTTGCCCTTTATGCGATTTCCAAAACTGCCTACTAGGCCGAAATTTCTTCCCCACATAGAAATTGGGTCTTGCAAGACAGGGTTTTTAAAAATCGGGGAAGGCACGGGTGAACAGAGCCTATGGAAGCTTCAATAGAAGCTTCCAAATTAGAAGCTTCCAAGCTCTAAACATAGGGATGATGTGGATGAATGATTCTCCACTCTCGTCACTGTGCTTATGGGATACAAGTCACCTCATCATGTAGCATACGCCATTTGACCTATTTTCGAATAAGCATGAGTGGAGTTATTGTAAGCAAACTTAGCCAAATGCAACCATGAATCCTACACATACTACACATCATGACAAACTTGGCAAAGGTAAGTCTCCAACTACTTATTTATCCTTTCTATCTCAGCATCAATCTATAGATGATAGGCTATAAAAAAATTCAACTTAATATCCATAGAGCGAAATACCACTTGCGAGAAGTTTCTTATGAACTTTGTATCCCTATCATGCATAATCACCTACAATAATCCATGGAATCTAAAGATCTACTCCATAAACTGACTAGCCACATGTGAAGCACAAAATCGTGTCTTTGTAGGAATAAAATGGGCTACCTTGGTGAGTCTATCCATGATTACATAGATACTCTTCCATCCCTTTTTGATAGTAGATAAGCTAGTAATGAAATCCATGGTAATAACTACATGCTCCTATAGCAATACAACAACACACTATATGGTAAAATCTATAGAGAAACTTGGGCATGCCAAAATAGGAGAAAAAGTAAGAAGTTCCTTTAACTAGTTGAAGCTAGAATCTGCAAGTGCATCCTAAAAAAACCTTCCTTCTTCAACCTGCTAGGCTAAGTAGCTGCTATAGCTACATAGTGCTTAATGAATCTATGATAGAATGATGATAGACCAAGAAATCCTCTAAGTAAATTAGTGGTAGGTGTTGACCAATCTCTGACACATTGTACCTTTTTAAGATCAGCCTATATCCCTTTTTCACTAACAATATGGCCTAAGTATTTTACCTTTGTTTGAAAAAAACAATATTTCTTTTCCTTAGCAAAGAGTTTATGATGCCTCAATATATCAAAAACCTTTCTTATATGTAAAAAATGATCCTATAGTTTCTTGCTATAAATCAATGTCATTGAAGAAAAAAATGACAAGCTAAAAGAGGAAATGCTATAAGATCTTATTTATCAAACTCTAGAAAGTAGCCAAAGCCTAAATGGTATCACCAAGAAATGATATAGCCCATGATCAATCCTAAAGGATGTTTTAACTTCATCACCCTCTCATACACAGATATGATGATATCCTAATCTTGGTAAAGAATCTAGCTCTCTTTAGCTCATCTGGAAAATCATCTACTTTGAGAATTGTATACCTATTCTTCATTGTGATCTTGTCTAGATCCCTGTAGTCAATACACATCATCCTAAAGGATCCATCTTCCTTCTTCACAAGTAAGATCGGAGATGCATAAGGTGAAGAATTATGCTCAATGAACCCTATCTCTAGAAGCTCCTTAATTTGCTTGGCCACTTCTTCATGCTCATATTTAGAAAATATATAGGGTGGCTTATGGATTGGCTTCGAATGTGGCTCTAAGTCTATTGGATGATCCATAGCTCTCTTTGGAGATAATGAAATAGACACTTCAAACAAATCCCTATACTCCTCAATTATAGCATTCAAATATGGATTCTCCATTGAATTCATGGATTGATCCTCAACCTCTTCATTTAGGTATAAAACAAAAATTTAAGAGCACTTCTTATACCCCTTCTTGAGTTGCTTTATGGTGGTAAGCTGAAAATTAGATTCACTAGGGATTCCCTATAAATGGATAAGCTATCCATAAATGGTAAACTCCATGTATAACTATGATAAATCCGTAGCAATCTTTCCTAAGGTCATTAGCTAATCATACCTAAGTACAATATCTATAGGTTCCATTTCCAAAGTAATCAAGTTCACCTTTGCTTTATAATTTTTAGCAAGCTATATACAAACCCATAGACACATTTGAGTGCTGATCTCCTCTTCTCCATTAGCTACTTGTACTTCCATGTGCTACTGTAAATAAATGGAAAAACAATGCAAGTTGTCCATAACTGACTTATTCACAAAACTATATGTAATACCACTATTCGATCAAGATAAATGCATCCTTTCCATGAATGATACCCTTCATATGAATTATATTATGACTCTTAGAACCTATCTAAGTATCCATGGAAATGCAACAAAGGGTAGTGGTAGCAATAGGCAAGCCTATCCCACCAGGATCAAAGGGAACATGCCCACCTAGGTCAAATGGAAATCCATCAACAACCTCATAAGACTAGTGTAGATCAAGATCCTCATCATGCTCTTCAAATTTAGCTTGTGCACTCATAATTGTTTCTTCAATGACCTCATCATCCACATCCTCAAGTACTACCATGTTATGATTCTTAGCTTTGGCATTCTTGTAAGTGCACTTAGATGCATGCTCAATTGTATATTTTTCACTGCATTTTAAACATAGATCCTTCTCTTTGTACTCTCTAAAAAGATCTATAGATATAATCTTTCCATTCTTTGCTAAATTATTTATGGGTTTTTTTGTCACTTTGCTTAGGCACTCTACTTGGCTAATTGCTAACTTTGACACATGTTGTTGTCTTGAAGCATTAAAAGTAGGGTATGTAGGCACTTTGGGACTACTAAATGAATTATTGGATCCTTCATAATTGCCACCAATGTTGTCCTATTTAATAATAGTCCTTTATTGTTCAAAAGAAGCCTAGATGGGAGTATCTTTTGTGTACTTACAAGCATACCTCTCTACAAGCATACATCAATTGACAAATGAGGCTCTAGACCATAAATGTATTTATGCAGCTGCACCCATGCCATCATGTTACTTTTATTGACAACTACTTCTCGGGATTCTTGTATTGAGGTGGTTGTGGAAGCCATGACTAATGGTAGTGCATGCATGGGGGCCTTTCTCTTACCCTCTACCACTAGTCTCTGCTTAGCCTCCTCTATAGTGGCACTTGTTCTAGGCATGCTTTTATGTGTCGGGCTCATCATGGCTAGTTCTTGGGATCAGGAGGTTTATTCTACAGATCCTATTATGGAAATGGCCACTTGCTCCTTATAATTTCTCCTTATAATCTACCCTCCTATTGGCTATCCAGGCATGTTTTAGTGGTCCATGGAGAAACGAATCTAAGTGTCGCCACCTTGCACTCCCATGGAATGTTCTGGGGTTTGTCGCCAAGGGTTTCTTGAGTCCACCTCGCAACCGAATATTCATGATCGAACCCACTAACATCGACCTGAAATCTAGGTTCCTAGTTGTCAAGATCTCTTGACAGCATTCTAGTGTTGGGTTTTGGACATCCTACTTTACACAGAGGTACCCAATCCGAAGCAGATCCATGCTGCACTTGGTTCAAGGAGAATGGGAAACAAGAGAGATGCTCCAATCAACCTCTCTGCTCGTAGGGCATAGTCCCATTCCGGTTCCCTAAAACGGCATGAGTTGGGTTCTAACTTAACAATACCTAAAGTTGAACAGCGATAAATCCTTGTGAGAAGTCTCCCAATTATTTGGGACCACCCTGTACCCATCGGAGGTTCCGTCCACCCACTTCCATGTGTGACATTTAAAATCAACTTTCTTAATTAAACCTTTAGGGAACAAGGTTCGTTCGCGTAATTTACAACACAGACACAAAAATAGAGCAACCACACCTTTTGAAAAACAAGTTCCCGAACTTATCTTCAAGTTAATCTTTGTCTCTTGCCCATACATGGGAAATTATGTATTCCCTTCCGGTCCAAATCACATGGCACCAAAATTTCCATCCTTTATCTAGAATAGGATCTTCCAATGCCTCCATATCGCACCACGGATTATCCCCAAGAGGGCACTTCTTGATTCACAAGCCAAAGGTCGAGTGGTGAAAAGGCCAACCACGGAAGTTGTATCTCACTCCTAGGTCGCTCGGGGTCAATGGAGCTCTAGACACCCCTTGCCTAGACCGAAATGGAATCGCAATAATAACTCCATTGCATATTCACTCTCCCCTTGGGTTCAAAGAGTGATTCTATGCAAATTTTACTTAATACTTGTATGCACAATTCCTAACGTTATTGTTTTAATCATTATGCTATTCATAATCTTTGACCGATTGCTCTATCAACGAATAAGCCATACGCAACTAAATTCAAATAACTTACCCCCTTGATACATCCACTTTGCAAAATCCATCTTTCGAATATGTGAGAAGAGGCCTATCCCTTTCGATGACCTATTCTCGTACATCATACTGTGGAACCTAATGTATCTCATATGAGAATCAAAGCAATCATCTATCAATTTAGAAATACATTACTTATGACCTGAACCAAGGTTGGATTAGTAGTGATGCCCTCACCCAAGGCTTCGTTGCTTGTTGAGGGATTGCGATCTATGCGTGACATTTTTTGTTTGGGGGCCATGATCTTCTTCTCTTTTAAACATGACTCACACGAGACTTAAACAATCACTTGCTCGAGAAGAGGGAAATTGGGAAATTTAGAAATACATTACTTATGACCTGAACCGAGGTTGGATTAGTAGTGATGCCCTCACCCAAGGCTTCGTTGCTTGTTGAGGGATTACCATCTATGTGTGATATTTTATGCTTGGGGGCCATTATCTTCTTCTCTTTTAAACATGACTCACACGAGACTTCAACAGTCACTTGCTCGAGAGGAGGGAAATTGGGAAAAATCGGCTTGGGGAAAAGGAAAGGAAAGAATGTTTGTGGCCACCCTCTAAGGAGTGAGCAAGGGAGGAAGAACCTTCTCTCTGTTGAGATATCGAGCTCCACTCGTGGAATGCCAGGGTGACCGGTGTGCATTTATGTCACCGACTTGTTAGCTACAGATGCGGTTGGTACACTGCTCATGAATAATAGCTAGATGACAACTATCCTTATGTACTCTAGTTTGTGGCTCGGTTAGTATGCCACCTTAGTTAGTTGAGTTTGGTTTGAGACCCATATATAGGGTTCTTCTATTTCTCTGTACTCGAGTTCTTTTTGCTTACACAACTAAGAAGCGAAAAACTATTTTCAGCCTCCACCTGTGTGTGTATTCCCCCATTGTGCAAGCAAAAAAGCTATAAGTGAGACTCCTTCCTTCTCTCCCACAATCTTGACATGGTATCAGAGCCTGGTTCGTGGTATGGAGCTCAAGAAAGCAAACCAAGTTCGCGGCGTCCTGGTAAGAGGACCAGTGTTGCTTTCATTTTTCGAGTTTGGGAGCAAGTTTGCGCAGGTAGCACAGCCGAAAAGTGCAAGAGTACATTGTCTCAGATTGAGACGTCCTTCGCGGTGAAGCAAGAGGGCAGTATATGCTGCGGGAGAAGGCTTTAGCCCCTGATTACCCTTTTTTTTTAAATTTGGGGCCATTTCGGGGCCTGTTTTGGAGGCAAATTACATGCACTCAGGATAAGGCCCTGTTTTTTGCTGTGCGACCATTATTCTACAAATCGGTGAAAAGTTACTGTAGAAATTGCATCGTATGCCTATGAGCAGAGACATTGGGAGTTACAGAATCATCCTTGTTGCCTGTTGATGCAAAATCGTCACTAAAAAGTGACTGTGTGGTCAAATACCACTTTTGTCAGTTTTGCAGATTTGCCCTTGTGAGGCTGAAGCTGTATTTTTTGCAGTGACAGAATTCTTTGTAGTGTTCTGTAATGGTGTCTGATTCTCTTTCACAGATTGTCACTGAAAATCTTGACAAGAACAACTTCCAAGCATGGAATTTTAGAATGAGAATTTCCTTATGGGAAAAGGATATTGGGAATTCGTTGCAGGAAACAAAGAAGAACCAGTTCTTCCTGATGTTCCCAATCAACAACAAATGCATGCATTTAAAGAATGACATGAAAGAGCCAGAAAAGTTATGTACTGGCTGTCTATCAGTATTTCAGACTCTATGATTGTGCATATTCAGGATGCAAGTACACCAAAGGAGGCATGGGATACTTTGTCAAAAATGTATAGCACAAATACGCAAGCCAGGAAAATGCAGCTCAAGCAAGAGTTGCACAATGTGCAAAGAGATAGTATGAGCATCAATGACTACCACATGAAGGTGAAGAAGATTGCAGATGCACTTGCTTCCATTGGGTCGCCAGTGGAAGATGATGATTTAGTTTCTGTGACCTTGAATGGTCTAGGAAAGGATTATGCATAGTTTCAAATATCCATTTCCGTCCGTGAAAGATTTCTTGATTTTGAGGAGTTGATTGCTCTTCTAATTTCTGAGGAGCAGAGAAATGGTGGTGCATCTTCTTCAGGAGGAACTTCAAAAGAAGTTGTCTTCTACTCAATAAGGACTGATATTACACCAATTTTTATTTTCTTCCAATTCATGGCATATAGGACACATGGTTTTTAAAATTAAGAGGGTCTAGTAGCCCGAGCATGCTCGGTGTTGGCCCTATACAATGCAACACTTACATGTAGAGTAAAAGCATGAAAATAAATGTTTTTTTACCTTCACAATGCTAGTTGTTGATGAAAGAAATGTTTGAGCACCATGAATCATACACAATTGCATTGCATGCAACACATGGTATCATCCTGGATGCATAATAATTGTTTTCATGAGTAATGATCCACACTGAGGAGGTAAGGTACCCTAAGCCATAGGGCTAGTGATAGATCTTCTTGGGGAGTGTGCATTGAGAGGAATATGTTATATCTCCTATAACCACTACTTAAAAGAGTGGAGCATGTATCGAATGTTTTCTATGTATGTGCGGCACATCTTGGGGCCAATCCCTAATGTGTAAGAGAGGAGTAGTGGGGTCACAACAATTAGCTAAGGGGCACTCCCTTTGTCTATGCTTGCATGGTGTATTACATCAATATGTGTAGGGACTCCCTTTGAGGAGTGTGGGAAGGGTTATTTGTTGGATTACAATCCATAAAAACAAGAAGTTCTACATTAGAGGTTAGGGTGGTATACCCCCTAAAATGCTCCTGGCCACGAGGCGCCGAGGGGTGGTTTGGGTGTCTAGTAGAGGTGTGGCTAGTGCCATAGAGCCATTGTCAGTGGACCCATTTAGGTCTGATAAGTGGTGCATGTTTTGAGAGCCACTAATAAGTGGCGGTTTTCGAATCTCAGTTGTTTGATATGGACTAGTCATTAGTGTATGTCAAAAAGCAATGAAATAGATCCAAAACACCATTAAACTGAGCTTGAAAAGCAAGAAAGAGCTGAACGGGATCAATGGTGGGTTGAAATTATTAGGAGATATTCTCCGCAAAGAAGTGGTCCGATATCCCTATATAAAAGGGAGGGGTCTTAGTAACCCTAGCCCCACATGCATAATCCATTTTGGGAGGAGGAGGAAGTTCGAGTACTTCCCCTCTCCTAGTTAGTTTTCCCATTTCAGGTGGGATAGTAGTGTCGTCCATTCAAACTCTTTTAGTGAATCCGATTGTTACCATACCGCAACCCATTGCAACCCTAGTAGGAACACCAAATTTGCCTGCCTTAGGTTTTTCTCTACCCATTTTTAATGGGTTAGTAGAGGAATATGAGGAACTTCATATTAATGAATTCCAAAAGTTAATGTTTAATTGTAGAATCCAAGATTTAGGACACTTGATGATGTTCTTTAACATGACTATGAAGTTGCAGTATGGTATCGCAGCCTAGAGGCTGGAACTATAACTATGATTTATTTATTTTTTGCAACCTTTTGAAGAGAGTTTTTCCCTAAAAGGGGAGGTCAATATTGGCTATGTGCTCTCAATGTAACATGTCAAGAACCTCATGAGAATGTTTGAGATTATGCCAAGAAATTGAAGGAAGTATTTCGTAAGTTGCAAACCTATATTCCCATTCCAACTGCTGCTCAACTACAATACTTTTTACATGGGCTAGACTTCAACATTCAAGTGAAGTTGAGTAGAGTTGCTCTTGTTGACATTGATACAACTATTACACAAGCAGAGGAGTTAGAGTCGCGATTACACGCAGCCTGTACATCTGGGACAAACTGAAATCCGAGTCTAGGTGTTGGAAATACTTTGGCACTAACAAATGGAGGTCAAGGGGGGATGCTCATGAGTACTTCTAATGGGAGAGGAAGCATGATTCAAAATGTGCCCATGTTGGTCCACCAAGTTTTGGAGGCCAAACAATAAATCCTAATGTTGTTCCACAGAATCAACATCCAATTCCTACTCAAGTGGTTAGACCAATGGAATGACAAATAGATGATCACGACTAGAATTCAAGTACCTTGAATGCCCTTGGTGAAGTTAAGGATATGATGAAGCACTATATTGACATGATCACAAAAAAATATAGAAAAAAGATATTGATGTTGATTTTCTTAAGAAGCAGTAGAACGCAATTGAGGGAGAAGGATGCAATCATACAAAATTGGAAGTCATCGTCGTCCTCTTTTCTATGCTCTGATACCATGTTGGATAGCACGAGGGAGACGAGGAATGGAGGAAGAGAGAGGAGAAGAGAGATATGAGACACCAGAAGTGAAACCCCAGAAGTGTGTCAACTGAGCACACATGATAGGAATATATAGAGGGGACCTGGGGCGCTATATATAGACAGACTATATATAGCTAACATGTAGCACTTACGTTTAGAGTAAAGGCATGAAAAGAAATGTTTTTACACCTTTACAATGTTCGTTGTTGATGAAAGAAATGTTTGAGCACCATGAATCATACACAATTGCATTGCATGCAACACATGGTATCATCTTGGATGCACAACAATTCTTTTCATGAATAATGATCCATGTTGAGGAGATGAGGTACCCTAAGCCGTAGGAGGGCTAGTGATCAATCTTCTTCGGGAGTGTGAAATGAGAAATATATTACATCTCCTAGAACAACTAATTAAAAGATTGGAGCATGTCTCAAATGTGTTCTATTCATGTGCGGCACATCTTGGGGCCAATCCCCGAGGTATTCTATGTATGTGTGGTGCATCTCGAGGTGTAGAAGAGCCATAGTGGGGCCATAGAACCAAGGGGCACTCCCTTTGTCTATGCTTACGTGGTGTATTACACCAATATGTGGAGGGACTCCCTCTGAGGAGTATGGGAAGGGTTATCCATGGATTACAATCCATACAAATGAAAAGGTTTACATTAGAGGTTAGGGTAGTATACCCCTTAGACGCTGCTGGTGGCCAAGAGGCCAAGGGGTGGTTTGGTGCATAGTAGAGGCATGTCTAGTACCATAGAGCCAATGTTGGGCCCATTTTAGGTCTTGATAGATAGGAATCCAAAGGGCAAACATCCCGTTTTTCAAGGAAGAATGAAGCAAATATTGCTAAACCACAGAGATGCAAGTTTTTAACTAGTTACGAAACCAAAACATACACAACCTAGAAGAACTTGTGGAAAACGAGGACATGGCCATGCAAATTATTAATCTAGCCAAGTATCTCAAGAAGATCGTCTAGCAAATAGATCATGAAAAGTGCACATAATTTCTCAGATCCTTTGATGTCAAGAAGAATAGTGGTACAGTGATGGTAAAAAAAGGGGATGTAACCAAGAGTATGGAAGTTGCGCTTAGCCCAGAGTTGGTTGAGAAAGCTCTAGGGTTAGTGGAAAAGCTAGAAAAGAGGCTAAATAATGACGTGTATGACATTCTAGGGATGGATAAGCAACGAGTGTATATGAATAATGGAATTAGCCTAGCAAACATCCCCAAGGACACTATTAGATTGCAAGCTAAGATGTTGTATGCTCTCTTCTTGAGCCAGAGGTACATTACACTCACAAAAAGAATAGGGTACCACTTCTTGAGAATATTGTAGCCAAGGCACTAGATGAAGTAAATTTGAACTCCCATGTTCGAACAACAATCTGAGCATTAGCTAAGGTATTGGCATTAGCTCCAAGAGCCATGGGCGTAGAATCCCCAGTGAGCAAAGGCTGAGTTAGAAAGGAAAAGAACCACATCTAAGGCATTAAATATAGGTTTTGGAGGAGTGCTAATAGCCCTAATACAAGAGGCCATGGAGGAGATGGATAGAGAAGAGGAAGTGGAGAAAACACTAGAACAATCACCAATCCATGAGCATCATTCATCCATTATAGTGAGCCCTCCCATCTCTTTCTCTATAGGAAACCTTGGGAAAAAAGAACCTAATAGAGTTTAGTAGGAAGGAAGAAGCAAAGCAAGCGGCTAAACAGAGGAAAGTTGACTGCCAAACTCAACAACAAGAAACCTCAAGCAAGAGAACGGTCAGTTTGAGCAAGGGGAGTAAGATTCAGCACCATCTAGCTAAGGAGAGGGGCAAATAATTATATTGAAGATTCCCATTAGAAAGACCAGGACCACTAATGAAGAAGGAAAAGACTTGTAGAGGGTTGAAGAAGAGTCAAGGAAACTTGAAGAGGAATATAAAAAGAAAAAAGAGGAGGAAGAAAGGTTAAGACGAGAGGAGGAGTGTAATATTTCCATGCAATTAAAAGCTAGTTGGTTAGTTTGAAAGCTAGTTAGTCAATTAATAAGTTAGTAAGGTTACTAACTAAAAACTAACTAACATTAATAACTAATAATTTTTATTTAATTAAAATATTTTATTTAAAAAAATCAAGAGTCGTAAATATGATACTTTCCTTGGATTAATAAGGACCATAGCCACCCTTCACAAAAGTTACAACGTGAACGAGAGTTATAAGCCATATTAATCACTAGTGTTAATATGTATAGTATGGATGGTCCACAAATATTAGATTTTGGGCAAAACTAGCATAGTCTAGATATTTTAGATATTATCCTAAAAATATATGGAGAATTCTAGAACTGGATATCATTTAAAAGAAAAGAAAAGTGATGTTTTAGTTAGTTTTTGAGATTTTATAAAAAGAAAAAATAAAGAAAGAGGTTGGCAAAATCGTGCGCGTTGCGATCACAGTCTACAGGCAGTAGACAACACTTCGAACAGGGAGAGAAAGGAGTGATCTGAACGCCTTCTAAACATGTGTATTGAAGTTTTACCCCCCTTTTGGAGCTAATGGAGCCATCATATTTATGAGTTAAGCATTATATCACCGATTTTTCCAAGAGTCCCTCCCCCAAGAGCTCTTGTTCTCAGCCACATCCCCTCTTCTCTAATTCATTATAAATATGAGGCATTGGGAGGCACAAGGAAGCACAAGGAGACCCTGTTACTATGATGTATGAGAATAGGTCATGGGAAGGGATAGGCCTCTTCTCACATATTCAAAAGATGGAGTTTGCAAAGTGCATGTATCATGGGAAGTTAATTGCATATTGCTTATTCGTTGATAGAGAAATTGATCAGGGGTTATGAATAGCATAATCATTAAAAGAATAACATTAGTAATTGTGCATACAAGTATTAAGTAAATTTTGCATAGAATTGCTCTTTCATCCCAAGGGGGAGAGTGAATATGCAATGGAATTATTATCGTGTCTATTCTTGTATTGTTTGGAAAAAATACAATTAGTTTTGTTGGTTGATTGAACAACACCCTAAATGCTTTTTACAATCAACTAATGAACCTATTCCCTAAAGGTTTGCTTGCTCTGTTTTTACAATTAGTTTTGTTGGTTGATGGAACCCTTGACAGGTTTGTCCAATGACAGGGTGGTCCCAGAGAGCTGGGAGGCTTCTCACAAGGATTTAATGCCATTCCAATTTAGGTATTGTTAAGTTAGAACCTGACTCATACCATTTTAGGGGACCCGAATGGGACTATGCTCTACAAGTAGAGAGGTTGACCAGTGCATCCCTCTCATTTTCCATTCCCCTTGAACCAAGTGCAGCATGGGTCTACTTTAGATTGGGTATCTGTGCATAAAGTAGAATGTCCAAAACTTAATGCTAGAATGCTGTCAGGAGACCTTGACAACTAGGAACCCAGATTTAAGGTTGATCCTAGTGGGTTCGGCTGCGAATGTTCTGTTGCGAGGCGGACTTGGGAAACCCTAGGTGACAAACCCCGAAACATTCCATGAGAGTGCCAGACAGTGATTGTTAAATTTGTTTCTCAATGGACCACTAAAACGTGCTTGGATAAGGCATGCACATTACAATTGGTATCAAAGCTAAATTTTATAATGATGCATGATTGATTAATGTGTGGTTTGTAGACATATCCTAAACAGAATAACCTAAGCACTATGGCTTGATTGCCATGCACCTTCTGCACCCACACAAATGCTGACATGCAAGAGAAGACATTCCTTCTTAAGAAAATTAAGGCACCCAAGTTTGATGGAGAAGGGATAGACGTCACATCAGAAGTGGAGATATGGATTGAGTCGATGGATGACTGCCGTCATGAATCAAGCAATGATAGCCAAACTTAAGCTAGTTGGCCAGGATTGGATATGGTGGAAGTAATGGTGCAAAGATCAAGGTATTTTCGAAGCCATTGCCACTTGGGCTCAGCTGAAAGATGATGTACGTGGACGATACCTTTCGCCAACCTACCAGGCATTGAAGATGAATGAATTCTTCAAGCTCAAGCAACTGGAATGAACCCTCGAAGGTTACTATTCAAAGTTTGTAACCCTACTAAAATATGCAATGCCTATGGATATTGTGCAGTAAGTATTCAAGTTTTTCCATGGCTTGAGCACTCCTCTGAACCACCGTCTTGAAGCAATGCACCCAATGGACTTGCAAGATGCATTACTTCAAGCAAAGCCAATCATCCAAGAACTTAAATTGGGCAATTGTAACAAATATGGTTCCCAAGATTAGGACAAGAGATGCCACACATGCGGGGAGATAGGGCACATCCATAGGAGATGTCCCTATCGTCAATGCTTCCATTATAATGAGCTAGAACACATCCAAGAAAACTGCCCTAATCTAAGTCCAGAAGACATTGAGCCTCCAAGAAAATGAAGCTACACAAGTGCAGTCTATGGATATATAGAGGAATTAGATGAAGACAAAGACCTAGAACCTACAACACCTCTTCAAGATGATTAGAAATCCTAGAAATTTTGTTGACATGAAATACAACTTGTATTGGAATAAACTTTACTCTTGTAGCTACAATTAACCTGAGTAATATGAGTTGCATCTATTTTGAGCCTAGAACTTTTAAATGATTAGAGATACTCTGGCAAGGAATGACAGTTATAGCTTGCAATGAATTTTTCTTAAGTTGTTCCTTCTCAACTAATATAGATTGGGTCTTACCAAAATGTCGAAGCTTGGAAGTATTCTTTAGTATTACAAGCAAAGCCGATTTCCATGGAGCTTAGTCCCAAACTTAGAAGATGACAATTTGGGAACATAGTTTCCGAGATAAAGGACCACTTGGATCTGCTAAAAGGATCCTAGGACAATTTGTTCTAAAGAAGAAATTCCTACCAAGGACAACCAAAGAAACTTCTGCCAAGGACAACCAAGAACCTTGTGATTGCAAGTGATAAAGCCCCATGTTGTTTCTATTGCAGGGAGTTAGGTCATTTCAAAAGGAAATGTCCAAAGCCCTCGAAGTTGTACAAGCTCCAGTGATCTAGAATACACTAGGATACTTAGGAAAAACCTGGAAGATATTCATGAGATGTAACTACAATAAATTTTCTATTGTAATCAAGACTCGGATATATCAAATACAATAGGTTGTTGTTTCAAAAGACCGCATGCTTATCAGTTATCAGAGTAGCGTAGCGAAAGAATGGTGGACCCATAACCCATAGGTTCCAAAATGATACCCCAGTTTCTCTCGAGATGAGGACATCTCGATTTCTCTAAGGGGAGAAGGATGTAACATTTCCATGCAATTAAAAGCTAGTAGGTTAGTTCGAAAGTTACTTAGTCAATTAATAAGTTATTAAGGTTACTAAGTAAACATTAACTAAGGTAAAAACTAACTAACATTAAAAACTAATAATTTTTATTTAATTAAAAATATATTTTTATAAAAAATCTAGATTTGTAAATCTGATATTTTCCTCGAATTAACAAGGACCATAGCCACCCTTCACAGAAGTTACAATGTGAATGAGAGTTATTAGCTGTATTAATCACTAGTGTTAATATGTATAGTATGGATGGTCCAAAAATATTAGATTTTGGGCAAAACTAGCATAGTCTAGATATTTTAGACATTATCCTAAAAAGATATGGAGAATTCTAGAACTGGATGTCATTTCAAAGAAAAGAAAAGTGACATTTTAGTTAGTTTTGGAGATTTTATAAAAAGAAAAAATAAAGAGAGAGATTTATTGTGACAACATAAGTAGTATACACTTGGCCAATAACCCAGTCTATCATGCTAGAACAAAGCACATTGAGGTGCATTATCACTATGTGCGGGAGAGGCTTCCTTCTCTCCCACAATCTTGATAGGGCGGTGTACCAACCGCATTTGCAGCTAACAAGTCGGTGACATAAATGCACAACGGTCACCCTGGCATATCACGAGTAGAGCTCGATATCTCAACACTTCCCCTCGAGCTCAATCTCAATTCCTGAATACCAAGCAATTCTCTGAACTTGCGCAGCTTCTCTGCGCCCAATGCCTTCATGAATATGTCAGCTACCTGATCCTCTGTGCTGACATAAACTAGATCAATAAGACCTAATAAAACCCTCTCCTACACATAGTGATAATGCACTTCAATGTGCTTTGTTCTAGCATGATAGACTAGGTTATTTGCCAAGTGTATACTTCTCATGTTGTCACAATAAATGACAACTGGCCCAACTGTAGGCTAATGCATATCATAAAGTAGCTTATGCAACCAAGCTACCTCACATGCAGCCATTGCTGCATCCCTGTACTCAGCCTCTGTGCTCGACAAGGCAACTGTAGGCTGATTCTTGCTGCTCCAAGTGGCTGCAGCACTCCCAAAAGAGAACACATATCCACTGGTAGATCACCTATTAGAAATTCCACCAGCCCAATCAGCATTAGTGTATCCATGCAACTGTATCTGAACCCGAGTCTCATAAAATAGTCCATACTGCAATGTGGACTTCACATACCTGATTATGCGTCTAGCCGCATCCAAATGTGGTTTCCTTGGAGCCTGCATAAACTGACTTACCAATCCAATAGCATAGCTCAAATCTGGCTTGGTAATAGTCATATAAATCAAACTTCCTACTATGCATCTGTACATAGTAGGGTCTTCAAGAAGCTCACCTGCATCTGTGCTCAGCTTCACATTATGATCCAAAGGAACTGAAATAGGCTTACAACCTGTCATCCCATATTTGGACAGCATGTCCAATCCATACTGCCTCTGCAAGAGCCATATCCCACTTGGTGATCTAATCACCTCAATGCCCAAGAAATAACGCAGCTCTGCCAAATCCTTCATCTCAAACTTCTTCTTCAATAGCATTTTCACATGAAGAATCTTCATCACTATCACCTGTGATAATCAAATCATCAACATAAATGACAAGCAGCATAATATCTTTCTCTATTTTTCTCACATAAAGTGAGAAATTTGCCTTGGAAATCTGAAAGCCAATAGTGACAAGATACTGTCCTATCTTGTCAGACCATGCTCTAGGTGCTTGCTTCAAGCCATACAAGGCTTTCTTTAACCTACAAACAAACTCAGGATGAACATCATACACATAACCTGGTGGCTGCTCCATATAGACCTCTTCTTGCAAATCACCATGCAAGAAGGCATTCTTTACATCCATCTGATGTAAAGACCATCCCTTTGATGCAGCCATAGCAATGATTGCTCTTACAGTTTCCATCCTTGCAACCAGACTAAATGTTTCTTCATAATCAATGCCATATGTTTGTGCATACCCCTTGACTAATAATCTTGCCTTGTATCTATTCACAGAACCATCTCCATTGTGTTTCACCTTATAAACCCACTTACAACCAATTGCATTCTTATTTTTAGGCAAAGGTACCAATTCCCATGTAGCATTTGCTTCCAAGGCATCCATTTCTTCATCCATGGCTTTCTCCCATTTTTCTTTTCCCATGGCTTACTTAAAAGAAGTGGGTTCTGGTTCATGTATCACTTTGATCATATAGGCATAATGAATGGCTGTAAATCCATCATATTTCAACCTATCCACAGGATACCTAGCTTTGGTAGATATGCGCAAAGTAGGTTTACTCCCAGGTTCTCTCAAAATATCACTGGTCTTTCTTACTCCAGGTGTAACAATAGAAGGAATACCCAACTCATCATCAATGCTCTATTCTGAGCCACTGGATTCACCATCCACATAAGAGTGACCTGCATTCACATCAAACATGGGCTGATCTACCTTCTATTTTCCTTTTTGTGAAACCTGCATACCACTATTTGCATTGCTTTGAGGAGATTCTCTTGATCTCAATCTACCTGTCCATGGCGAAGAATGTGAACCATTGCTAGAGGACACTTTAGGTCCACTAATATTTTGTGACTGCTGCTGTGAATTCTGTGCAGCATTACCATTTTGTGCATCTACATCATCAATCACAATTACTGGTTTATACCAGCTACACATCTCATCAAAAACAACATCTCCGCTCACTGTAAACTTAGGAGTAGAAGGGTTATAACATCTATACCCTTTCTGCTGTAGAGAGTAACCAATAAATATGCACTTCTCAGCTTTTGGATCCAACTTGGATCTCAACTCATCTGGCACATGGACATAGGCAATGCAACCAAAAAATTTCAAATGAGAAATATCTGGTTTCCTACCAGTATACCTCTCCTCTGGAGTCATCCCATGTATTGCTACAGTGGGAGTCCTGTTCATTATGTAGATTGCTGTAGCAACTGCTTCAGCCCAGTAAAAATCTGGCAAGTATTTTTCGTTGAGCATGGCACGAGATACCTCTCCAATATGCATGTTTTTCCTTTCTGCAATTCCATTTTGTTGTGGGGTATGACTACATGAATATTGTTGCTTTATGCCATACTCCTGCAGGAACCTTGCAAACTCATTTGAGAGGTACTCTCCCCCTCCATCTGACCTAAGGCATTTTATTTGCAAGCCTGTTTCTTTTTCAACCATAGCTTTAAGAGTTTTGAAATGCCCAAACACTTCACTTTTCTTTTTCATAAAATACACCCAAACTTTTCTGCTATAGTCATCAATAAAAGTGACAAAATAATGATAGCCTCCAATAGATGGAGCTTTAGTAGTCCACACATCAGAGTGGATTGATTCCAATGGCATCTTACTCTCTTGAACATGTTTAGGAAATGGTTTCCTTGGCTATTTTCCAAATTGACAGGCTTCACATACCTTATGCATTTCTGCAACCTTAAATTTAGGCAATCCTGCAACAATATTTTGGGCTTGCATTGATTTAAGTCATTGTACATTAACATGACCAATGCGTTTATGCCAGATATCATTATCTGCAACTACACCGGTCCCATGTGCAAACATTGCTACACTCAATTCAGGCATGTCTGCTTCCAACATAAACATTCTGCCTTTCTTCTTTCCTTTTGCTATCAAGCGACCTTTATTTTTCATATCCTCAACAAAGCATCCATGAGAATTAAATCTGACCTGCAAGCCCTGCTCAACCATTTGACCAACAGAAACCAGGTTCTTGGTGATATTCGGGACATGAAATATATCCGACAGGTATTTCTTTTTCCCATCCTGCATAGCCAAAGGAAATTTTCCAATCTGCACAATAGGATGCACAGTATCATCACCAGTCTCCACAAATCCTGGTTTTTCCATTTTCCTTGCATCCTACATCCATTCTGCATGACATGTCATGTGGTTTGATGCACCTGAGTCAACATACCACACATCGTTGCTTTCTTTTGCACTTGTCACAGAAGTGGTCATGTGCTGTACCATAAACAAATGCTCATTTTTGTCATCACCCTGTCTACTAGAAGATGGATAATTCCCTTGTTGCAATTTTCCATTCATGATGTCATTCTACTTTTTATAGCAGTCTTTAGCCATATGACCTATTTTACCACAGTAGTAGCATTCAACATTGCTATTTGCATTTTGGCCTCTTGGCCATCCACCACGACCTCTTTGGCTCCCCCTGCCTCTAGAGTTACCACGTCCTCCTCCATAGGACTGGTTTTCTTGAGTTTGCTGCATATTCTGATTTCTACCACGGCCTCCAGATCGGCCTCCTCTACCTCTGCCTCTACATCTTCTTCTCCCTATTACTTAAGATTGTGCATTAGGTTTAGAGAGCTTTGTTAATGTATTTTTTCTTTATAAAAATAGTAAATGCCCACTTTAATATAAATATTAGGTTAACCTAAGGCTAAACCTCATGCCCCAACCTTATCATACATTCACAAACACAAATGTGATTTTTTTCTTTTTTTAAGATGCAAAAACTCCATATTCTCCCTTTTTCTTTATTTTTCTCTATTTACTTATTGATAAATACTTATATTTTTTAACTTACTAATTTGGACTAGTTAATCTTTTTCAAAACTATTTTTTATCACATTCCATCCCATGCGAACATCATACATACAGCAAAACCCCAAAATCCCATGATTTTTCTTAAAAATCGCAATATTATGGGTTTTGCGTGTTTATAAAAGAAATTATTATATGACTATTTTTTTCTTGATTTCCTTAACATTTCTAATAGATCATAGCATTGACAATCAAATACAACCATTTCCAACCATTTACCAATGAAGTTTATCGTAAAATGATAAAATTTACAGACTTGCTCATAGAATTGCACTTTATATCGTATGTATCTAGTGATTAGAGACCTGTTGACCTTCCCAACATCTTCTGATTCTCCTTCCAACCTCAATCTATGCTCCTTCACACTCGAGCATCATCCCACAATCCATATCTCACATCATGACCCATCCCCCCCTCTCATAGAATATGCATAGGAACGGGCTGCCGAGAGGAGAGAGAAACAAGAGAGAGAAAGACTAGAAATCAGTAATTTCATTTGTTGCACCATATCTCATGGAAATACAGTCAAAACGGAGGTCTCTTTGCCTAGATTAGAGCCATGGCATTAATCCTCTCCCATCTCAACCACTCGGGAAGAGGCACACAATTAAGGAATGAGGGGCGCAAAAACATTTGTGGCCCCCCCTTCTTATCAACTTCAAAATTTCTATTTTTTATTCATTTCATTTCATTCCAATGCATTTGCATGTCATCTATGAAATATGTGGTTCACAAACTAAGTGTTCACATTGCCCGGAAAGTTCTACCTTCGTTGAGGGTGCAAATAGCCTTGGAATCGCAATCTGATTGGACAGATGGCTTTGTGGCATTGAAATATATCAATCTAACCTCCATCATGCTCTTTCAAGCTCCTGGATCACATAGCTATTTTATAATGCAAAACCTTGAGGGGATTAAATGGGGGAGTCAAATGGACTCCGATTGACAAATTGAGACTTGCATTGGGTTCCTAGTGTCGAAATCCACTTGTGGAGGACATTTTGCACCTCTAGCTCCCTCACCCCACAGCATTGAGTCATGCCTGGATAGCGTGTTGATAGCACCAACCTCACCTACTACGAACCTAATACTCTGTGCCTTTGGCTTGTCATGTACAAAGTCCCCCTTCATGAATATGAGCTTTGCTCTCAAGATGGGCCATTTTGTGAACTTTGTTGCCATGTCGTGTTGAGGCATATGTGTTGAGTTGGAAAACAGTGTTGAGATGCGATGCATCACAGTCTTACGAGATGCCTCCAGGAGTTCGCACACATGTCCCACGAGGGATTCCAAGGACAGACCGTTATAATTGACTTTGCAAAATGTCCCGCACAAGTGGATTTCAATGCCAAGAACCCAAAGCAAGTCTCAATTCGAGTCTGTTTGACCCTCGAGATTGGTGTGGCTTCATCATCAAATTTTTTGACACTAAAGAGTCTAATGTTACTAATGGAAAAATTTTTGTAGTAGTGGAGGGTTTTCATCTAGGGAAATCATCGTATAAATGTGTTATTCCCCACTCTAGACATCTCAAGTTAGCCTTGTCCTTGTTTGCTTGCTCATTTTCATGGCAATGAGATGAAATGTGCCCTACATGTCCATAAGTCCAACATGCTAGTGGCTCTTGGTTCAGGTCCCCTCCTAGACCTCTACCTCTTCCCTTCCCTAAAGCCGCATTGTTCAAAAGTCCATCAACATAGGATTACCCTCGTCATCATAGGTGACATAAGGGTTTGCATACATTTCGTCCTCCACTAGCTCCTCTACAAACTATATCAAAGTATCGCTTAGTGGATGGGTCACTATGGGTCTAGGTGTCTTAGGGATTCTCATGGGGTTGATATCAATCCTAGGGGTTGCTAGCTTTGAGTCATTGGGTGCACTAGTAGAGCTAATGGAGCTCCTATTTCAAAATTGGGATACCTATTCCCTAGATAGTAGGACTAAGTAGAGGGTTGTGGGTATGGGAGCCTTCTTGGAAACCAGCGGTGCATTGCATCATGTCCGAATCTACCGCAGTTAGCACAAGGCCATGATTTAGGTCAAGACATTTAGCTAGAAGATGGTTTCCATCGATCCACGCACTACATGTAACAAGCGGGATACACATCGACTAGGGTTTAGACACCCCGTCACACTGACCGGGGTATTTAAGGTGTAAGAGCCCTAGATTAGGGCAACCAGTTATTATCATCTCTAGCTTCCATGGCTTCCTCCTCCCTTTTCTACTCCCTTCTCTCTTTCTCTCTCTTCTTCTAGTCTTCTTTCCTCTTCTTCTTGTTCTCTTTCTCTCTCCTCAGCTCTCCTTCTCTCTCCTATGAGTTTCTTTCATTACAAGTGGTATCAGAGATTCAGGCTTTGGTCCTTTTCCTCTTTCCCCTTTCTCCCTTTTCAAATCCCAAAAACCAAAGTTACTCAGCGTACAGGTACAGGTAGAGCAAGGACTGAAGTTAACTTTAGCTTTTGGAGCAAGTAAGAGCTATGGCTGGAGACTCAGACATATTTGGAGGTAAAATGGTTAAAAGAGCAAGTCATCACTTCATTTCATGCAAATTTTAAGGGTTCCTGGCCAAGTTTAGAGTCCCAGGAGTTGGAAGAGGGCAAAACCTCAATCACTTTTTGCCCCAGCCCTCTTTCTCTCTCTTCTCCTACAAGCTGGCATGGCTACCATCCCAAAGAAACCCCAAAAATATGACCTAAGGGTGCTCCTCGACATCAACCAACCTCGGGACTCCTTCCTTGACCCCCCAAGCTACTGATCAAGTAGTGGACTAGGGGGATTTGCTACCCAAAAGGCTTACAGGATAGCCCCGTAATTTTCAGTGCATTGTGTGCTAGTTGTCCTACCCCTCCCCAGCCCTCCTGCCACTCCTCCTCTTGCTGCCCTCCCCTCCCTGCCACGCCAAGGCACTGATTTAGCACATTGGTCTACCCCCTTGGAACTTTTTCTCTTGGAATTCAGTCCCAAGATGAATAGCAGTTGGACTGTTTGAAACAGTTTGGGATAGCCATGGATTCTTCAAGCTGAAGCCATCCCTAACCTTGAGAGCTCACACCCCACAAGCCCTTCAGCCCGTGAATGATTTCTCTTGCCCGTATGAAGACATTGAGCTCAACATGCATGGGAACTTTGTGGGCAGCCATGAAAGCTTCACTTGAAGCTTCCCATTCTTGAAGCTCAAGCTCGGGGATAAGCATGGGAGCCTTCTTCATTAGCAAGAGCATTCAATGCTGAAGCACTCTTCCATGGATGCCTAACCAATAACCGGACTTGATCAATGGAGCAAGCAGAAAAATGATGATTCGTGCTTCAATGGTCTTCCCAAACATTAAAGAGGTATGCCATTGTGATTTTAATCTCTCAATTTAGCCACTTGCTGATCTTAATCCATTGTTGGAGAGATTCAAGATTGCATACAAGCATCATAACTCTTCCTGAAATTCATTATAATGGCTAACGTTAACCCTCTACCTTGTCTTATGATCTTGGATGAATAATAGCCATTGCAAATTGGGTAAGTAGCAGCTAGTGAGTCACTAGACTTTCAAGGTAACCCCTACCCAAACCTTTATCATTCCTTGCATCTTATGAAAAGGCCCAATGTCTTCTTTCCAATGCATCTCATGCTAATTGCTTATTAAAAATGTCTACCATGTATACTCCGGCTGAGAAATAAGGCCAATGCCAGGTGAGGTGGTAAGACAAAAGAGAGGTGACCCTCCCTTACCACTTAAGAACCTGAAGGGGTGCACAACCTGGCCCGGGGGGAACTTTGCCCACCTCCCGATGATCCGGAGCCTAATACTTGTTTACACGTGCAGGTACTTCCATGAGCTCCACTCCCCTGCCCCAATGATCTCTCTTGGATACCCCACAATGCTAATGGCACCCATGTATGACACTTGAAGTACATGCAGTCAAAAGAGGTGTATGGCAGTGAATGTACTTATGCATGAATGGCAGAGTTGATGGGTATGCAATGATGCTTGAGATTATGTTCTGTAATATTTCCACGCAATAAAAGTTAGTTGGTTAGTTCGAAAGTTAGTTAGTCAATTAATAAGTTAGTAAGATTACTAACTAAAGACTAACTAAGGTAAAAACTGACTAGCATTAATAGCTAATAATTTTCATTCAATTAAAAATATATTTAAAAAATTTGAGAGTCATAAATCTGATCTTTTTCTCGAATTGATAAGGACCGTAGCCACCCTTCACGAAAAGTACAATGTGAATGGGACTTATGAGCCATATTAATCACTAGTATTAATGTGTATGGTTTGAATGGTCCAAAAATGTCATATTCTTGGGGGTATATATATATATATATGTATATATATATGTATATATATATATATATATATATATAATATTTTAGATATTATCCTAAAAAGATAGAACTAAAAGTCATTTAAAAGAAAAGATAAGTGATGTTTTAGTTAGTTTTGGAGATTTTATAAAAAGAGAAATAAAGAAAAGTGACTGGCAAAATCGCGGCAGTAGATAGCACTTCAAACAGAGAAAAGAATGAGTGAACTAATAGCTTTCTAAGAAAGTGTATTGTATTTTTACCCCCTTTTTGGAGCCAATGAAACCATCAGATTTATGATCTAAGCATCAGATCACTGAGTCTTCTAAGAGCTCCTCCACTCTTGTTCTAAAACTTATCCCCTCCTCTCTAATTCATTATAAATATGAGACATGGGGAGGCACAAGAGAGCATAAGGAGACCCCGAAAGACTACAAGAGAGAGGGAGAGAGAGAGTATACCCCTCCAAGTTTGTGAGAGAGAGCTTGAGAGAGAGAGAGAGAGAGAGAGAGAGAGAGAGAGAGAGAGAGAGAGAAGAGTTACCCCAAGAGGCTGCACAATTTCCCTCTATCTCGATCCTTGATTTAACCATCTTCTCTTACGCCCTCCCATCTCGAATCTATTCCACCTTCTTAATATCTTGAGTCTACTTGCGCACGATGGCCTCCAAGCGAAGAATGTCTCATGCGGATGACAATCCTACAACCAGCCCAACAGAGCTTCAAGCAAAGGCATCACTATCAATCCAATTGTGATACCAGTCGTAAGAAATGTATTTTCAAATTGATAGATGCTTGTTTTAATGCTCGCAAGGGATGCATTAGGCTCCATACTTTGTGGTGCTAGAATATGTCATTAAAAATGATAAATTGCATCTCAAATATTCAAAGATGAAGTTTGTGAATTGCTTGTATCAAAGGGAGTTAAATTGCACCTAGTTGTTATGTGATGAATCCATGCATAGCATAAGCAATATATGGGACACTAAAGAATTGAGCATCGATGAGTCTTTGATTAATCTTTACCGAGGATAATATTGTTTAAGGTTTGCAAATGCATATACACGGTACATACATGGGAGAGATTATGTAAACTTTACATCGATGACATGCGACTCCTTGCCTTAGGAGAAAGGAAGATAAAGCCAAGAAAAAATGTTGCATATTAGGGAAATGCTAAAAGATAATTGTCACTTAGAGAAGAGGCATAAATGCTCTTGCTAGATTGATTAATTTGCATTGGAATGATAGGACTTACATCATGTATAGTATTGGAACCTTTAGCATATGCCTTAGACTAAAGGAGGGAATATTAAGTAAATTCTACTCTTTGGCCCCAAGGGGGAGAGCGAATATGCGATGGAATTATTGTCGTGTTTATTATTGTATTGTTTGGGAAAAATACAATTAGTTTATTTGGCTGATTGAACAACATCCTAAATGTTTTTCTTTCAATCAAGGGATTGTTGCATTGTGATTTGGATAAATATGCCAAGGCTTGTGTTGATGGCAAATGAATGGTAGGGGTCTATAATGACAAGTTGCCATGGGAATAAACGAATGTTTTTCTAGAAGATGATATTAGGGCTGATCGCTTTGATTGTTCTTGAATTTTAATTGGATTAATTAAGGAAGGATATTTTGCGTACGTGGATCATCTCCAAGATCACATCGTGGATTATCCCAAGAGGGCACTGCTCGATTCACAGGCCGATAGTCGAGTGGTGAAAAGGCCAACCACGAAAATGGCATCTCACTCCTGGACCACTTGTGGGTCACGTGGAGCTCTGGACACCCCTTGCATGTCTAGAATGGAGTTGGAGATCCCCGTGAGCCCAATGTCTGGGATGCTGGAAGATCCTATTCTAGATAAAGGATGGAAATTTTGGTGCCATGAGATTTGGACCGGGTACTTCTGTTGGACAGAAGGGATACATAATTCTCCTATATGGGTAGGAGATAAAGTTTAACTTAAAGATAAGTTAAGGAGCTTGTTTGATAAAAGGACTGCTTGTTTTGTTTTTGTGTATGTATTGTAAATTACGTGAACGAACTCTGTGCTACCCTAAAAGGATTAATTAATGAAGCTGATTTTAAATGTTGCACATAAATGTGACAGGACCTAATTAGACAACTAAAGCTATCAAGGAAAGTGCAGTGGACGTGACTTGGGTCCGTCCTACGGAAGGGTGGTCTTGGTTAGCTGGGAACTTTTCTCAAAAGACGTAATAACGAAACTGTGAAGACCTAGAGTCAGTAGAGTTAGAATCCCAATTTATGTTGTTTTAGGGGAGCGGAATGGGACTATGCCTTATGGATAGAGAGGTTGAACTTCGCATCCCTCTCGTTTCCCATTCTCCACAAACCAAGTGCAGCATAAATCCGCTTTGACTCTGTTGTTTCTATGCAAAGTGGTTCATCTGGAGATCGACGCTAGCTACTTCCTAGAGACTTGGATGATAGGAAAGAAACCTTGACTTCAGGTCGGTCCTAAGTGGGAATGGCCATATACTTCCACTTCTAGGTAGACTTGGGAAGACCTAGATCGCAAACCCTGTGACATTCCTTGCGAGTGCAAGGTGGCCCTTTCTAGACTCCCCTCCCAATGGGCTGCTAAGACATGTCCCACAAGTGAACAAGCGGACACGTTACAATGTTCAATATGCTCAAGATGTTATTGATGTGGCAGATCAAGCCCCTTGAACTATGCTCTATCAAAAACCTCCCCAATTGGAGCTACAATGTAAAAGTTATGCCCATTTTTGTGCACTAGGGTCACTATGGACAGGATGTAGACTGCTCCAAGATAGGCACTCTAAACCCCTTACAAAAAATTCTTATCATTTTTTGTCATAAAGGTTAATAGCTCATCTTGAAGAGGCCACCGTCCCTCCGACTTGAGCCTAAAACCTCATCAATCGGAGTTTCCTACAAAGAGTTACACCCCTTTTACTGACAGCAGGTTCATGTGGACTGCATCCATATGGCTGGCCAAAAAGGAAAAATCAAGGCCCAAGAGGAACTCTAGAGGGAGATTAGAGACTCCCGGACCTCCATGAATGAGAAACCAAGCTCAACACAAGATTACCATGGTGAGATATAGGAGGAAATGCATGAAACGGACCCGTATACCCTTCTCAATCACACCCTCTGCCAACATGAGCTCTGTCATATGGAACACCACAATGATATGGTCACCAACCACTACCAAATGATGTCCAAGTTTGATGAAGTGGTCGAGCACATGGCTATCCCAAACTCAAAGACTCAACATACCTTGGAACAGCTCACTGCTCTTGTTGCTCAGTTAGTGACCGCTTCATCCAAAGAGAAGACCAATGACTCTAGACATGAGTCTAGGCATCCTCCACATCAGGAACCGTTGCATGGCCCACAGGGTATACTTGGTGCTAAGAGAATTTCCCCTTCTACCTATGAGATCGGGAAACCCTCTCATATGCATGATGAGCCCCTATTGAATTCCCTCGTCCACCATGTCGGCAACATTCACTTGAGGCCTTCTCCCACCTTGGGTAGAATTTCACCTGCTCTACCTAGGAGCCCCCATGCACCCTATATGAATCAGCTCCATCAAGGACAATATGGTACAAATGGCCAGCCTGGCACTCATGGACACCATGGTTATAATGGACAGCATGGGCTTAATGCACCACAAGGGATGTATGGATAGCAGGGCATGTATGGCCACCACAGGCTGCATGGACAGCAAGGATTTCATGGGCAGCATGGCACCTATGATCTGGGTAACAAGGTCATCCTAACAAAGTACAATGGGCAATCCCCCTTACCATCTGACCTGGAAGAATGGATGTCCAAGTTGGAGTCCTATTTCAACATCTACCCCCGCACTGATGATCAGAAAATAATTTTTGCTTCTCTCCATTTGGAAGGTTTTGCCCACACTTGGTGGCGCGATATCAATCATGAAAATCAACAGTTCATTGATTGGGAAGATTTCAAAATGCATATGGTCCAAGTTTTTGTGTCCCCTGTGGAAAAAGAACAATTTGCAAGACGATGGTACACTCTTGACCAATGTAAACTCACTGTACATGACTACACCAATCAGTTCATGAACTTGACCATGTATGTGGAAAGCATTAGTGACTGCTAAATTGCAAAAGTACATCTATGGGTTGGAACCAAGTCTATGAGCTGATGTCATGGCCCAAAAACCTACTACACTATTTGATGCAATCCAAATGGCTGAGAGATATGCAAGAAAGTACTGTAAGAATGAGCATTTTTAGGAAGGTGTTGGACCTCCCCGCATCCCTTCACGATCAGCCCCATATGGAGGTGGTTTTCGAGGCACTTCTATGCCTAATAACAGCCCCAAAGTACCCACTTACCCCGCCTTCCATGCTGAAAGAAAAATGGGCACTTTTGGGACAACATCGGGCTCTACTACTGAAAATAAATAGTCTACTGCATCACCTTCCCATGGATCCAGTAGTCAATGGTTCATCTCCCCAGATGTTGTGAAGGAATGGAAAGAAAAGGGCCTATGCTTTAAATGTGGAGATAAGTACACTACTGATCATGCCTCCAAATGCCTGTATAAGGAAACTAAGGTCAAAGTTCATAGCATGTATGTCATGGAAGATTGGCACAGCGAGGAGGATGATCTGGCCACATTGACCAGGCTGAGCCCACTGAGGATGTTGATCATGAGTAGTTCTATGACCTGGAGGATGGGTTTCCCTTTGACTCAAGCAGTGCTACCTGACAGATACTTGATTTAACATCCCACCCACCTCCCACTTCCCTTTGGTCGATCTCCTTGGATGCTTGGACGAGTTCATGCAACCCCATTACCCTTCGCATTCAAGGCAGTATCAATGGAAAGCATGTTTTTATCCTTGTGGATAGTGGAAGCACTCACAATTTTGTCAATAAATCTTCCATTGATCGGTTGAAATGTACCCCTATGGCATTACACCACCCCTTGAAGGTCCAAGTAGAAAATGGAGAAGAAGAAATCAGCACACATGTATGTCCTACAGTTCCCTTATGCCTGGCTGAAAATTATGTGGCACTGGTGGATCTGATTGCCCTAGATATGGGCCCCATTGATGTTGTCTTGGGCTGTGATTGGCTAAAACAATTGGGAAAAATTAATATGGACTTCTTTCAGCTTTACATGGAGTTTATGATTCATGGACAGTCTATCCACCTAGAGGGACTTCGAGATCATGCTGATTTTCAGCTCATTACAACAAAGCAACTCAAATGGGAGTTTAAGAAATGCTCACAAATCTTTGTTTTGCAATTAAATAAGGACACTTCTGATCAACCCTCCACAATATCTCATGACTCTACCTTGCAAGCCTTACTCGAGGAATATAATGACTTATTTCAGATGCCTACATCCCTCCCTCCCAAGAGACAAGTGGACCACCCACTTGACCTAGAGGCCCATTCCAAGCCAGTGAACAAATCCCCCTACAAACTCTCCAAGTGTGAGCGTGAAAAGTTTGCAAAGCAAATCAAGGAGTTGTTGGAGATGGGTTTCATTGAACCGAGTTCTTTCCCCTATGCATCCCCTATCCTCTTAGTCAAAAAGAAAGATGGCTCCTTTCGCATGTGCATTGACTACAAAGATTTGAACAAAATTACAGCAAAGAACCGCTACCCCATACCACGGATCGATGATTTGTTGGATGAGTTAAAAGGGCATACTTTTTCACTAAGATTGACATGCACTCTGGCTACCATTAGATTCGTATGCGGGCAAGAGATGAGGTCAAAACAGCCTTTAGGACTGATTGTGGACTTTACCATTTTCTTGTGATGCCTTTTGGGTTGACTAACGTCCATGCCACCTTTCAAAGCCTCATGAAAAAAATCATACAGGCCTTTCTGTTCAAGTTCGTGTTTGTTTTCTTTGATGACATCCTCATTTACAGCAAGTTATCTCTGGAGCACTTGGCACACGTTCGAAGGGTGTTTGACATATTGAGAGAGCATCCACTCTTTACTAAGGAGAGAAAATGCATATTCATGCAAACATCTGTGGAGTACTTGGGACACATTGTGAGCAAAAAAGGTATACAGGCTGACCCAAAAAAGGTGCAATGTGTTAAAGATTGGCCCACTCCTTCCACCACCACTTCCTTGTGTGACTTTCTTAGTTTCTCTTCATTCTACAGACGCTTCATTAAGCACTATGCCACCATTGCAGCACCTTTGACTGATCGCTTGAAAAAAGAGTCATTCTTTTGGGATGCCATTGCGGATCATAGCTTCAAACAATTAAAGGACACGCTTACTTCAGCCCCCATCCTTGTTTTCCTTGACTTCTCTAAGCTATTTACCATTCATTGTGATGCTAGTGTCCGGGGTATTGGTGCAGTATTATTGCAAGAGTATAGTGTGATTGCATTTGAAAGCCACAAGCTTGATGAGAAGGAGATGCAAATGAATGTATATGACAAGAGATGTTAGCCATCCTCCATGCCATCAAGAAATGGCACCACTATTTGTATGGCAGCCACTTCCAAGTGAAAAGCGATCACCGAGTCCTCCGATACTTTTTGACTCAGTTTACTTTGACTCCTAAGCAAAGGCAATGGGTGGCAACCTTACAAAACTATGACTTTGACATTTCACATACGTGGGAAAAGGATAATATTGTGGCTAATTCTCTCTCTCGAATGTGGGCATGTAGAGTGTCCTCTATCTCAGAATTGCACTGTGATTGGGTTGAAGAGCTCCAAGAGGCTTACTTGTTAGATGATCATTTCAGCCACACATTTCAAAGATTACAGCGTGGGGTTATGGTTGAAAACTCCCAATATCAGCTCAAGCATGGTCTTATTTGTTCCCATGGCAAGATTGTCATCCTGCACACTTCCCCTTTCATGCAGAAGATCATGGAAGAAATGCATTCTTGCCCCACTGCCGGTCACTTGGGTGTTTTCAAAGCGTATGACAGGATTGCCAAGAGCTTTCATTGGAAAGGCTTATGGAGGGACATCAAGGACTTTGTGACTAAATGTGTTCCATGCCAACAGAACAAGGATAGTACACTCAGGCCCGTTGGCCTCTTGCAGTCTCTCCCTATCCCTGAAGGGAAATGGACTCACATCACAATGGACTTTATCACTGGCCTTCCTGTGACTAAGAAATGGTGGAACAGTATTTATGTGGTAGTTGATTGTCTCACCAAAGCTGTCCACTTTATCCCCACTAAGATCCAATATACTGCCTCTCAGGTGGCCACTCAGTTTATGAAAAATGTCTTCAAGCTGCATGGCTTACCACAAGTCATAGTGCATGATCGGGATGCAAAGTTTATGAGAAACTTCTGGCAGACAGTTTTCACCTCCATGGGGACCAAGCTTGCTTCATCCACTGCATACCACCCTCAGACTGATGGCCAAATTGAGAGAGTGAACAAATGGCTTGAGACATATTTGAGGCACTTTTGCCATGATGTATAACACAGTTGGGATACGTGGCTTCACTTGGCTGAGTTTGCATATAATAACTCCACACACTCTAGCATTGGAGTTTCCCTTTTGAGGCCTTATACGGGTATAAGGTTCCCCTTCCTAAATTCGTGTTTACTGATAAGATCAACCCTCAAAGTCAAACTAAATTGGATCGCATGCAAGCTTTACTTCAGCAATGCAAAATGAATATTCAGAAGGCCCAAACACACATGAAACTCTATGCTGATGAAAAACAAAGGCATTTGGAATTTCAGGAGTGGGAATTGGTCCTTTTGAAAGTGCCTAAGTCCTGCTACTCAACTCTCAAAGAGGGCAATAGTAACAAGCTAGCCCATCACTTCTATGGCCCATACCGAATTCTGAAGAGAGTTAGCGACTTGGCCTACCGCTTAGAACTTCCCCCTACCACCAAAATCCACAATGTGTTTCATGTCAGTCAGTTGAAACCCTTTGTATGCTCCTCAATGGACTATGTGGAAGAACTTCCCCCCCATAGATGAAGAGGGCATCACTCAATATGTCCCTGAAGCAATCATTGGGCGCAACGAGATAAGCACTTACGATCCCAATCCATCAAATAATACCTCATCAAATGGCAAGGCCTACCCTTGGAAGAAGCCTCTTGGTTCCCAGCAAATATCCTCAATGAATTTCCCTACCTCCGTGAATCCCAATGGCTGGAAGACTAGCCGGTCATGCCTCGAATTGTCCACCCTCTACCCGTAGACTGCACATTGTTTTAGAACAATTTTGTACTTACTCAAATCGCATGCATGTGCATTCTACATAGGCTGAAAGTACTCATGATAAGCTCAGTTTTGACATATGGTGGGCCCTATTTGGAGTAGCCTATCAAAATTTATGACCAATTTACTTCAGCAGACCAATTCCGGACTGCATGTTGTCCCTAGTCTCTCCACACCTAATCTTCATTGTCAAGGGCTCTGAGTAGTACTCTACAACCCTCCCTTAGCCCGCCCATCACTCCCCTCTATTTCTCCTTATTTTTTAGGGCAAAAACCTTTCAAGTGGGGATGGATTATAACAAGCGGGATACACACCCTAGGGTTTAAACACCCTGTCACACTGACCGGGGTATTTAAGGTGTAAGAGCCCTAGATTAGGGCAACCAATTATCATCAAGATCATACTCTTCACCTTCATCTCCAACTTCCATGGCTTCCTCCTCCCTTCTCTCTTTCTCTCTCTTCTTCTAGTCTTCTTTCCTCTTCTTCTTGTTCTCTTTCTCTCTCCTCAGCTCTCCTTCTCTCTCCTCTTAGCTTCTTTCATTACACTACATGTGGGGTTACACTAGCCTTCTTAACATCTCTTATAGCTTGGTGTTAACCGGTAGACGAACAAGGTGGAAAATCTAGAAAAGCTAAAGCAGAAGACAAAGGCCAAGGCAAAGTGAAACGGAAGACAAAGGCACACAAGGAAAAGCGCAAGTCAATACTTTTGTAAAAGAGCGCAAGCGCATCATGATTTAATTTAAGGAGCGCCGAGCTCTCACCCATGCAATTTGTAAATATAGACAGGCGGTGGAAAGGAAGCTAGGAAGATAGAAGGACAATGGGAAAAAGGGTCTAGGCCATGGCCGGCCATGTAAAAAAGGGGATAAGGGGATGACCACCCAAAAGGGATTTAGCGTTTCGTATCTAAAGTTGAAAAGTGAATGAAAAGCTCATTTTTGTGTGTGGCAAAAAGTGGCTCTCCTCTTCTTCTTCTTCTTCTTGCTTGCTTGAACTTGTGCTTGAGAGATGGAGTGTGAGAGTGTGAGGGAGGGAGTGTGTGAGGGCGAGGGACCGGGGAGAAGAAGCTCTCCATCTTCTCTTCTCTTCTCTTATCTTGCTCACAGATATGGAGCTTGGAGCATGGAGCTTGAGGATGGATCTTTCTTGAAGCTTGCACTTGGATCATGGAGCTACCGGAGTGCGCGGGAGAGGAGGTAACTTGATTGGCATGGAGGTAAGCTCACTACACCCATAGATATGGATGGCACATCAGCTATGTGAGAGGTAGCCATTAGTACTCGGCTTGGAACGCTTGAAATAATAAGCGGTTTGTGGGTCTTGGTGGTTGAGAGAAAGCTCCCATATTTTGGTTCCATTGCCGAGACAAATGGATTCAAGCCTTGAGCGCTTGCGCGCTTCGAATCGAGCATTGAAGTAGGGTTTTTCCTAAATCAGTGCTTGAGGTAGATAGGTAGGAAGTGAAGGAGTTTGAAGAGGTATTTGATCTCCTTAGCGAGTAGGTTTTTGTTGTTTTGGACTTGGGAAAGCATGAGGGAGTAGTGTAGATATTTTCCTTATAGTTTTTTCTTGCATTTGAAAAGGATAGAAGAAAAACGTTGGAGTAAACAGTAGGGTTTTCTGTTGCTATATAATAGGCTGAAATAGGGAAAAGAAGGGCAATAAATGAAATTTTAGATTAAATGTTAGTAAGGGAAGCAAGATTAAGGTGAGTGCAGGCCTGGACAAGGTGATAAGGGGCCAAGAGTGGCAAGAAAGGCCACACTGTGCATTGCAGGGTTTCACGAGAGCAGGAGAGAGGAAGAAAGCTTTGTTGAGTGGATCCACTTCAATCTGGCCATTCTGGAGTTATTGCCTAGCCCAGGTAATTCTACAACTTCCCCTACATGAGTAGGTTGGATCTGGAGCTGCTCGACCAGTGGGAAGGCCTCCAACTCTTGGCGCAACAAATTTTGTGAAGTTCGGCAAAAAAACGTACCGCGTCCGACATGTTCGAGTGACGATGATTTCAGGCCGAGTCCTAGAATCGGTCCTCAGACCACCGCTCGGCCATTCGGCCCTTGGCCCACTACCACTCAGACCACTTGACAGCACTCCCAAAAGAGAACACATATCCACTGGTAGATCGTCTATCAGAAATACTACTAGCCCAATCAGCATCAGTGTATCCATGCAACTGTATCTAAACCCCAATCTCATAAAATAGTCCATACTGCAGTGTGGACTTCACATACCTAAGTATGCATCTAGTCGCATCCAAATGTGGTTTCCTTGGAGCCTGCATAAACTGACTTACTAATCCAACAGCATAGCTCAAATCTAGCCTGATAATAGTCATATAAATCAAACTTCCTACTATGTGTCTGTACATAGTAGCGTCTTGCAGAAGCTCACATGCATCTGCGCTCAACTTCACATTCTGCTCCAAAGGAACTGAAATAGGCTTACAGCCTGTCATTCCATATTTGGACAGCATGTCCAATCCATACTGCCTTTGCAAGAGCCGTATCCCACTTGGTGATCTAATCACCTCAATGCCCAAGAAATAACGCAGCTCTCCCAAATCCTTCATCTCAAACTTCTGCTTCAATAGCATTTTCACATGAAGGATATCTTCATCACTATCACCTGTGATAATCAAATCATCAACATAAATGATAAGCAGCATAATATATTTCTCTGTTTTTCTCACATAAAGTGAGAAATCTGCCTTGGAAATCTGAAAGCCAATAGTGACAAGATACTTTCCTATCTTGTCAGACCATGCTCTAGGTGCTTGCTTCAAGCCATACAAGGCTTTCTTCAACCTACAAACAAACTCAGGATGAACAACATGCACATAACCTGGTGGCTGCTCCATATAGACCTCTTCTTGCAAATCACCATGCAAGAAGGTATTCTTTACATCCATTTGATGTAAAGACCATCCCTTTGATGCAGCCATAGCAATGACTGCTCTTACGGTTGCCATCCTTGCAACCAGACTAAATGTTTCTTCATAATCAATGCCATATGTTTGTGCATACCCCTTGACTACTAATCTTTCCTTGTATCTGTTTAGAGAACCATCTACATTGTGGTTCACCTTATAAACCCACTTACAACCAATTGCATTCTTATCTTTAGGCAAAGGTACCAATTCCCATGTAGCATTTTCTTCCAAGGCATCCATTTATTCATCCATGACTTTCTCCCATTTTTCTTTTCCCGTGGCTTGCTCAAAAGAAGTGGGTTATGGTTCCTGTATCACTTTGACCATATAGGCATAGTGAATGGCTAAAAATCCATCATATTTCAACCTATCCACAGGATATCTAGCTCTAGTAGACCTGCGCAAAGTAGGTTCACTCCCAGGTGCTCTTAAAACATCCCTGGTCTTCCTTACTCTAGGTGTAACAATAGAAGGAATACCCAACTCATCATCAATGCTCTATTCTGAGCCACTGGATTCACCATCCACATAAGAGTGACCTGCATTCACATCAAACATGGGCTGATCTACCTTCTCTTTTCCTTTTCGTGAAACCTGCATACCACTATCTTCATTTCTTTGAGAAGATTCTCCTGATCTCAATCTTCTTGTCCATGGCGAAGAATGTGAACCACTGCTAGAGGACACTCCAGGTCCACTAATATCTTGTGACTGCTGCTGTGAATTATGTGCAGCATTACCATTTTGTGCATCTACATTATCAATCACATTTATTGGTTTATATAAGCTACTCATCTCATCAAAAACAACATCTCTGCTCACTATAAACTTACGAGTAGAAGGGTTATAGCATCTATACCCTTTCTGCTGCAGAGAGTAACCAATAAAAATGCACTTCTCAGCTTTTGGATCCAACTTGGATCTCAACTCATCTGGCACATGAACATAGGCAATGCAACCAAAAATTTTCAAATGAGAAATATCTGGTTTCCTACCAGTATACCTCTCCTCTAGAGTCATGCCATGTAGTGCTGCACTGGGAGTCTTGTTCATTATGTAGACTGCTGTAGCAAGTGCCTCAGCCCAGTAAAAATCTGGCATGTCTTTTTTGTTGAGCATGACACGAGATACCTCTCCAATATGCCTATTTTTCCTTTCTGCAATTCCATTTTGTTATGGGGTATGACTACATGAATATTGCTTCTTTATGCCATGCTCCTGCAGGAACCTTGCAAACTCATTTGAGAGGTACTCTCCCCCTCCATCTGACCTTAGGCATTTTATTTGCAGGCCTGTTTCTTTTTCAACCATAGCTTTAAGAGATTTGAAATGCCCAAATACTTCACTTTTCTTTTTCATAAAATACACCCAAACTTTTCTGCTACAATCATCAATAAAAGTGACAAAATAATGACAACCTCCAATAGATGCAGTTTTAGTAGTCCACACATCAGACTGGATTAATTCCAATGGTTTCTTACTCTCTTGAACATGTCTAGGAAATGGTTTCCTTGCCTGTTTTCCAAATTGACAGGCTTCACATACCTTATGCATTTCTACAACCTTGAATTTAGGCAATCCTGCAACAATATTTTGGGCTTGCATTGATTTAAGTCGTTGTACATTAACATGACCAATGCATTTATGCCAGATATCAATATCTGCAACTACACCGGTCCCATGTGCAAACATTGTTGCACTCAATTCAGGCATGTCTGCTTCCAACGTAAACATTCTGCCTTTCTTCTTCCCTTTTGCTATCAAGCGACCTTTATTTTTCATATCCTCAACAAAGCATCCATGAGAATTAAATCTGACTTGCAAGCCTTGCTCAACCATTTGACCAACAGAAACCAGGTTCTTGGTGATATTCGGGACATGAAATACATCCGATAGGTATTTCTTTTTCCCATCCTGCATAAACAAAGGAATTTTTCCAATTTGCACAATAGGATGTTCAATATCATCACCAGTCTCCACAAATCTTGGTTTTTCCATTTTCCTTGCATCCTACATCCATTCTGCATGACCTGTCATGTGGTTTGATGCACTGAGTCAACATACCACACATAGTTGCTTTCTTCTGAACTTGTCATAGAATTGGTCATGTGCTGCACCATAAACAAATGCTCATTTATGTCATCACCCTGTCTACTAGAAGATGCATAATTCCCTTGTTGCAATTTTCTATTCATGATGTCATTCTGCTTTTTATAGCAGTCTTTAGCCATATGACCCATTTTACCACAGTAGTAGTATTCAACATTGCTGTTTGCATTTTGGCCTCTTTGCCATCCACCATGACCTCTTTGGCTCCCCTTGTCTCTAGAGTTACCACGTCCTCCCCCATAGGATTGGTTTTCTTGAGTTTGCTGCATATTCTGATTTCTACCACAGCCTCCAAATCAGCCTCCTCTACCTCTGTCTCTACCTCTTCCAGCATTTGAGTAGAAGATAGCTTCTTTTGAAGTTCCTCCTGAAGAAGATGCACCACCATTTCTCTGCTCCTCAGAAATTAGAAGAGCAATCAACTCCTCAAAATCAAGAAATCTTTCACGGACGGAAATGGATGTTTGAAACTGTGCATAATCCTTTCCTAGACGATTCAAGGTCACAGAAACTAAATCATCATCTTCCATTGGCGACCCAATGGAAGCAAGTGCATTTGCAATCTTCTTCACCTTCATGTGGTAGTCATTGAACCTTCATGTGGTAGTCATTGATGCTCATTCTTTCTCTTTGCACATTGTGCAACTCTTGCTTGAGCTGCATTTTCCTGGCTTGCGTATTTGTGCTATACATTTTTGACAGAGTATCCCATGCCTCCTTTGGCGTACTTGCATCCTGAATATGCACAATCATAGAGTCTGAAATACTGATAGACAACCAATACATTACTTTTCTGGCTCTCACATGCCATCCTTTAAATGTCTGCATTTGCTATTGATTGGGAACATCAGGAAGAACTGGTTCTTCTTCATTTCCTACAACAAATTCCCAATATTCTTTTCCCATAAGGAAATTCATCATTCTAAACTTCTATGCTTGGAAGTTGTTCTTGTCAAGCTTTTCAGTGACAATCTGTGAAAGAGAATCAGACGTCATTACAGAACACTGCAAAGAATTCTATCACTGCAAAAAACACAGCTTCAGCCTCACAAGGGCAAATCTGCAAAACTGACGAAAGTGATATTTGACCACACAGTCACTTCCTAGTGACGATTTTGCATCAACAGGCAACAAGGATGATTCTGTAACTCCCAATGTCTCTACGCTCAGGTATACAATGCAATTTCTACAGTAACTTTTCATCAACCTGTAGAGCAGTGGTCGCACAGCAAAAAATAGGGCCTTTTCCTGAGTGCGTGCGGAAAACTTCTGCCTCCAAAACAGGCCCCGAAATGGCCTCGAATCAAAAAAACAGGGCAATTAAGGGCTAATGCCCTTTCCCGCAGCATATACTGCCCTCTTGCTACACCGCGAAGGCGTCTCAATCTGAGACACTGCACTCTTGCACTTTCCGGCTGTGCTACTACAGAGACTTGCTCCCAAACTAGAAAAGAAAGCAACACTGGTCCTCTTACCAGAACACCGCGAACTTGGTTTGCTTTCTTGAGCTCCTTACCACGAACGAGGCTCTGATACCATGTCAAGATTGTGGGAGAGAAGGAAAGCTTAAGGAAGCACATGGGGCGTAGCAACACGGGTCGTGCGGGCTCCCATCACCAGATGCTCAGGCACCCAGTGCTCGAAAGAGGAGAGGCAGCTTGAGATAAGCAATAATTTGATGCATTGTTTAAAAACATTATGGAAACACTTGCGGCCAGGAACTACACCATCCAGGTCCCGGCCGACATCTTCCCTACCCAGCCTCATAGGAGCCCCTCATCTGCAGAGCCTCAGTCGCTTGACCACCCGAACTCGCCCCGCCTCATGCAAATAGAGTAGCCCCTATGATATATAAGAAACTTAAAAAAGGCCATCCTACCAAAACTTTTTGTCTTTAAATGGTTAAAGGGGCAGGCTCCCCACTTGTATACACTTTCCTTACCTATTGCTAACATATGCCACGTCTTTAACAAGCACCGGAATATTCATTGCAATCAGCATCATATGATTTTGATAAAGTAATATCTTGACATGATTGTATCTATTCGTTGTACTTGATGCATGCAACTTGCATATACTCTCATGAAGTGACAAGTGGATACATGACGACGCAGGTCTTCGTGCAAATGTGTTCAATGCCCAAGTCCTCGCAAGACCACCAACCTCACAAAGCACCGCAACAAGGCCACACTATCGAAAGTGAAAATCACCCTTGCAAGTGCCCACGTCACATGGCCCAATTGTACCCACATCACACGTTCCAAAGAGGAGGGTTGCAATATCTCAAGTGTATCTCCCCATCTCAACAACTGCTTCTCTAATAACGAGGCTAGGACACAATCATCACTGTAATATCCGTTTCCTGAGCTTTCGAAGTTTGACATTTTCCAACCCATTGAAAGGCTGATAGCCTTAACATATTGCAATGATTGTACTCATCCAAGTCCAAAAGAAAAAAAAAAGGAAGAAAAGATAAGAGAAAGAAATAAAGAAATAAAAAAGCACAAGAAAAAGAAACAAAAAAGAAAATGGAAAATGAAAAAAGAAATGAAAAGAATGAAAAGATACAAAGCACTCACGATCATAGCACAATACCTAGGGGTCCTCAAATTAGGTACGTCTAGTGACCTTGTTCGACTGGCTCCATCCCTAGTCCCTTAGCCCTTTAGCATCACCCACAATTGTTCAGGGCACATCAAGGGCAGGACATACCTAGGGAGCTTGTCTTGCCTCTGGTTAGACCTGTCACCCTGACCCATTTGCACGATTCCCTCTTGCACTTTGTCTTAATTCCATTGCAATCAATTGTGGTAATTAGCAACATAGGAATGGCCATGAAAATTACATTGTCCTCATCAAGCAAGACCAATAGCTCCCAGCTCTACTGAAAGTGCGGTATCCATGTATTCAATTATGTTACGTCGTGCAATCACAACGCAAAGGATGTCTCATACACCTTCACATGTACTTCTTCTCAACATGGACAACTTTGCTTCATCCACAAATTGTTACGAGAAACCAGCCCGCAGTCTTCTAACTACATAATATCTAAGTATGCATGAGCACTCACATAATATCTGCACCAAAATATGCACACAGTTTGGGTCCTCAAGTGCAGGACAATACTCTTAGCTTTCTTAGAGTTCATCATGTCTCCCAAACTAATTGAACTATGTCTTGTGCATGATAGAGAAGACTAGCACTACCCCTAGGGAGAGACCACCTATGAAAGGTTTTCAATTGCAGGTATTGAAGACTCCAACGAAAGTGTCGTTCGCTCTTCATTGACACCCAACTCTGAATTCTTATCATTTATCATCCTACAAGCCCGCCAAGAATTGTCATGTGCAGAATCCCCAACAAACCAACACTTGTGCTAGCCATCAGTGCAATCCCCAACAAAGAACAGCCCTACTACCAACTCCAACAAGCCTACCACCAGCCACCTAGGCCACCAACGTGCCCCAACAACCTTCCTCCACACCACCACCAACACTCCTCCATGGCAGCCCCACTGATGTCCCTTCCACCCACGTCTTTAGTGCATGCCAACGCGTGCTACCTATGATGGTGATGAGTGCCATGGGACTGGCACTCGCCTAGGTGGGGGGTAATGTTAACCGGTAGAAACACCATATTGGGGAATATGGAAATTTCCCATAAGTTTGGGACACGTGGTCAAATCTTTGGATTTGTCATAACTTGAATACTATAACTCCAAATTGAGCGCTCTATAGCTCAATAGATTTCATTTTTCAAGCTCTTTCCAATGATAGGTCACATCATAAGGTTTTGAGAAACTTATGGGCATGTTATCCGGGTGCCACCTTTTTAGTATTCAAAAAATGAGAATTGAGAGATTCCCAAACTCACTAATATTTTGTTGTAGACGAACAAGGTGGAAAATCTAGAAAAGCTAAAGACAAAGACAAAGGCGCATAAGGAAAAGCGCAAGTCAATACTTTTGTAAAAGAGCACAAGCGCATCATGATTTAATTTAAGGAGCATCGGGCTCTCACCCGTGAAATTTGTAAATGTAGACGGGCGACGGAAAGGAAGCTAGGAAGATAGAAGGACAATGGGAAAAAGGGCCTAAGCCACGTCGGCCATGTAAAAAAGGGGATAAGGGGATGACCGCCTAAAAGGGATTTAGGGTTTTGTATATAAAGTTGAAGCTCCTCTTCTTCTTCTTCTTCTTCTTCTTCTTCTTCTTGAGCTTGTGCTTGAGAGAGGGAGTGTGAGAGTGTGAGGGAGGGAGTGTGTGAGGGCGAGGGACTGGGGAGGAGAAGCTCTCCATCTTCTCTTCTATTCTCTTCTCTTGTCTTGCTCGCGGCTATGGAGCTTCGAGCGTGGAGCTTGAGGATGGAGCTTTCTTGAAGCTTGCACTTGGATCGTGGAGCTACCGGAGTGCACGGGAGATAAGGTAACTCAATTGCCATGGAGGTAAGCTCACTACACCCGTAGATATGGATGGCGCGTCGGCTATGTGAGAGGTAGCCATTAGTGCTCGGATTGGAATGCTTGAAACAATAAGCGGTCCATGGGTCTTGGCAGTTGAGCGAAAGCTCCCACACTTGGCCAAATTCTCTAAGTTCAAGTCAAATATCTATTGGTTTTGGTCGATGTTTTTTCCCTTATCTTACACGTTATGGCTTGACTACTCATTAGGATCACTGAGGGTTGTGGTTCTCTTGGTGTTCCTAAAGGTAGTGTTCTATTACGGTGTGGCTCTTGAGCTTCTCTCTCACAGCAAGTCATCCACACGTATTGCCTCTTCAAAGATCCTAGCTCACACATTCCTTTGCAGGTTGGAGTTACTAGCTGAGGCCTTATAGAGTTCTTGATTTTGGATTCCATTGATAAACATGGTGGAGACTACTCTCTCATGGGATCAGTGCATTGCTAGAATCCTCTTGTAGTAGAGACTTCTCACGTGAGTGACACATTCTCACATTTTCTCCTTGTCTTTTTGGCTAACATTCATCAACCTAACAATGAGGTTGTCTGAGTATTCGACTTCAAAAAATCTCTTAATGAAAATTTCATTTGGGTTATTGAAGTTGTTGCATTCACAACATTGTCTAGGCTAGTAATCCAAGTTCATCCCTTGTCTCCCTTGGCATAGTCCAAAAGCTTATGCATGCTAAGCAGGGTCCATGAGGTTATTTGACTCACACACCTGCTCAAAATTCTCAATGAAGTTGTAAGGATCATTACATGCTTGATACTTCTCGAGTTTCTTTGCAACTATAGGTATCTTGGTCTTGCTTCTAGTGTTTGGGATGATTCCCATAGTCCCAAACTAGCAACAAAGTTGCTAGTCCTGTTCCACTTTGCTCTGCCGGCAGTGTTATCTAACAGTCACTTCATGATAAGCTCACTCCATGTAAGATCCACTTCTAATTCTCTCTCCATATTAGCATTTTCTCTTGCTTTATTTTTACTTGTGATGACTAGGACTCATTGGACCTCATTGAGCTCTCTTGACGTAGCCTCTAAGCATGTTTTTCCTAGTTGTAGTTGGCTATGTGTTGCAAGGAAACACTTCCTAGCCTCATCTTATTCTCAAGGTCAGCTATGATTTCATCTGCGGATCTCCCATGGTGCACTATTTTCATTTGACAGTCATATCATGATATGAGTTACTGTATGCCGACTGGAAAATCTCCTAGGTCACGGTCTTGACTGTCTATGTTCGTGCTACTAACACCTACCATGTTGACGGTCTCTTGAACCACTAAGTTGTCAATGAGGGTGATTAGGTCGGCTAAGGACCTATCTCTAATTGTGGTCCGTTTCTTTCTTCACTCAGTTATCAAGTGGTTTGAGACTGTTCACTTCTCAATGTTGGGTTTCTTGGTTTGTTTCCATGGTCCTAGGGGTTTTCCAAGTCCTATTGGTGGGTTTTTTTCTTAGCTTAATTCTCCTCTAGTTTGGTCCTTATTAATTAAATCACTTCACAAGTTTATGATTACTCACGCACTTGGATGGTGCATTGCAAGGTGAGCTATTCATAATTAGGCTTTCAACTTTTCTCGTGCACCTAAGTGCCTACCATGCAATATGCAACCTTCAATGAAATCATTCACACACACACACACACCCCCTTACCAATCAGTTTCATATAGTTGTAGCTATTTTACGCTAGTTGCGATCACACCTAGAAATCCATGTCGATCCTCTATGGGGTTGTGAATGGGGTGGTTTGCCTAGGCAGTCAAATGGTGTCTCTATTAGGAAGTAAACTACAAGTAACTAGATGATTTGGTCAATTCTTAGGCTTGTCAAGGCAAATTCCAATGGTGGTCAACTCTATGGTCACACTTGCAAGTCTAAGATCTAGCTAGGGTCAACCCGAACATTGGATCCAAAGGAGTCAAGGCAACATTATGGAGTCATTTTTGGATCCAAAGGAGTCAAGGCAAATTCCAATGGTGGTCAACCCGAACATTGGATGCAGCTCCAAAAAAGAGCTCCTTTATCTCTTGGCATATGTTCGGGTATTTTTGTGGGGTTCTTGATGTGTCACATTTAGGACATGTAGCCAACCTTGTCCACCTCTCTCAAGGGCAAATTCCCTTTGAAAGGCTGTAAAGAGCAAATTGATTGTGGTTATGGTATTGGCTTCTAAGTTGTGGTACCAACCATATTACATTCCTCCCTTTTAGAGCCATGTTAAAGAACATCATTAGATGTCCCTTGTCTTGAATTCAACAACTAAACATGAGTTCCTAAAACTCACTGATGTGAAGCTCTGCATCTTCCTATGCTAACCCATTAAACATGCCAGGTAGAGGGAAACCTAAAATTGGCAAATCATGTATTCTTGTAGGAATTGCAATAGGTTGCACCATGATGACAATCAAATTTGCTATAGGCATTTGTAATGATGTGATTGCAACCCCATTTAAAGTGGGTTGAGTTACTAGGAGAAGGGGAGCACTAGAGCTTCTCCTCCTCCTCCTAATGGACTGTTCGTGGCACTAGAGTCACTAAGGCCTCTCCCTTGTAGGGATATTCGACTGCTATGTTGAAAGGAATACATCCTAAGAATTTTCACCCACTATCTAGCCCTTTTGGCTCTTTCTTGTTTTTGGATCTCTGCTTGATGGTGTTTATTAAGAAATAATGGGTCTATCTTGATGCTCTTTGGCATTAACTGATAATGACTCGTCTCTAATTAATCAAGGTTTGAAAACCGCCACTTATTAGCAATTTCCCAGCAAATGCACCACACATGCCAGACCAAAAATGATCATGACACTAGCTCTAGGGCTGTAGCCAAGCCTCCTATACTCACCAAACAACCCCATTGCCTCACGACGAGGAGCATATATACTCTATGAACTGATTTATCAAAAGAATGCATTGTAGATACAATCTCTAGATTGTAGTCCAATGTGGTGCCCTTCCCAACTCCAAGTAGAGGGAGTACCTAAACATATAGGTGGCTAGCACCTCGTAGCACACACGAAGAGAGCACCTCCCAACTCATCGTTGTGACCCCACTGTGGCTCTCTTACACCCTAGGGATTGACCCTAGAATGCACTATCTAAACATATAACACATACGTACAAATTCCACTCTTCACAATAGTCATTCCAGGAGATAGTATATTCCTCACCAAATCAATCCCCAAGGAAACGATGATACTAAATCTACAGCATAGGGAGCCTCACACTCATTATAGATCAATAGTTTGAAACCAAGTGCTATGCATTCAAGAGATAGTTCTTTTTATATCATGTCAATACAATGCAATTCATAGTGTATGACTTTGAGTGCACAAACATTTTACTTAAGCAAAATTAGAATTGTGAATGTGCGCAAATATTCTTTCCATGATTTTCTTCTACTAATGACTTTGTTACAATGATAAGATAGTGCCAAACTACTCTGTGCCACTATATCTCTTAATATTTGAATAAGATCAAACCTATATGAAAAGTGCAGCAAAAAATTTAGATTTTAAACCATATTTAGTACATAAAACCCTATCTCTTCCTATCATTTAGGATTGTGCTTGTGATGGGTAGGTTAAGAGGTGTTTCCATGTATGTTTCTTCATAATGAAAGCAATAATTATACACTAGAGCATACAAATGGGAGTAAATCGATGCAAATCATAATGCCTTACCTCCATTATACTTGCACAAATATTCCCTAATTTTTCATAATTTTTCACGTGCAATATCTAGTTTTTTCTCAATTTAAACTCAGTTTTTCTCTATTTTTCACATGTATTTGTAGTTAAATTTTAGTAACACAATAACAAAATCGCAAACCACGCCTATCGCACAAGAATCTAAATAGACCCCTCTGGATCCACAGAAGCTGCAGACATCAACCTACTGAGCTATCCAGTCTAATCAAACCCCAACCTCCTGTAGGCCTTAAACCTCTTACGAGTAGCAATGTATCCTTACCTTGGCCTCAGACTTAGCTGAGAATATGGGGGATGACTTAGTCACTTGCATTCAACGCTTAGATACTACATTTGCCATGCTTGCTAAAAGCTATGACCAATTAGACTTATGTCTTTTAGAAGAGCCTTCAGCAAAAGTGAAGTGCGTATGCTATCTTGCTCTTGGAAGGAATCCGAATTCGCATTCGTTAAGGCTCCCATGAATTTTCTAATGTTAAATACTTAAGAATATTAAGATTCATTATTACTTCTCATTTTTCCCCATGGAAACACAATTTTCTTTGATGGAACTCGTAAAATTGATGATTTAGCATAAAACCGTACTTTTGCATGTTTTGAATAAAGTGTACAAACGATTAAGACTTGCTATTCATGTTGACATTTTTTATATAATGAGCCATTTTCAAACACCAAAAACCAATTTCAACCGTACAAAACCAATATGCATCATAAAATCGAGAGAAAGCCCATTTACTCATAAAACCTCATATGCATGCCTCATAATTTGAGAATGGGAAGCCGTTGATGCTTCCTTGATCTATCCCTTGCATTCTATCACAAATTGATACCCATTTTCCCTCATTGTCTCATCATATATGAACCACGTTTATGGCAAGAGAGAAAGAGAAGAGAGAAAGAATGACTTTTGATCTGGCAATTCTACATCATTTCTCACAAGAATGGAGCAATGGAGAGTAAAAAATGATGGAACTCAGACCCAAGAGCAAGAAGAGAATGGTAACTAGTCTAAATTTTCCATTTTTGGAGGATTTGAGGAGACATCTAAAAAATGGCATCCCCCCTACCCTATATTCATTTCAATTCTCATTAGTTAGTCTACTTTTAATCAAGATTACTACTAATATTTAAATTATCTAGTTCACTTACGTCTTTTCACACTTGAGCAAAGTGATTCCAATCCGGTTAACGGGGCATACGAGCTCATAATTGTGATCGGACTAAACGGGGGTGACTTTCTGGCATCGAAATATATCACCCTAGCCTCCATCACATGCTTTCTGGCTTCTAGATCTAGTAGCTTCTTTAGAACACCAAACCTTTTAGCAATTAAATGAAGGGACAAACAGACTCCAATTAACAAACAAGAACTTGCGTTGGATTCTTGGTGTCAAAATGCACTCCAGCTCATCGACTTGCAACCATTTCGTTTTCCATGAAAATTTTCTCTTTTATGTCGGGTCACTTTTGTGCTTTAAAATTAGCTCCAAAAACCTGCTCTCACACGTATCAACCATCGGCGGCCAAGATAGGACATGTTAGCAAAGTAATCCCCACAATAGCTAGATTAACATCTGGAGGCAATTGTAAAAGCCCCTCAAGACCATAGTTAAGAAAGCCATCTTCAACAAAGGCATAATTAGCCAAGGAATCTGCAAAGCACTGTTTTTAGAAATCAGCTAGCAAGTCACTGTCTCAAAGATCTCAAGGGTGCCCAAGGTTACACGATTGTATATCCTTAGAATGAGATCTCTCACACTATAAGTTCCATTCAATTGGTTGATCACTAACTAGGAGTCATCTTTCACAATAACTGGCGAATACCACCACGTCTGGCTAGATTCAATCCCATAATAAAGGCCTTGTATTCTGCCATGTTAATTGTAAGAGTCATGCCTAAATACAATCCCATTTTTAGAATCACTCAACGAGGGGATCTTTTATGAAAACCCATATATTTGCATGCTTAGCAAGCCCTCCAGAAGCTCCATTAAAATATAATGTGTAAACCACAGCTTCATTAATGCAATCTTCCATGGCAATCAATCTCCTCATACTTATGATAGTCAAAATCTAATTGAGAGAGGGGACTTAATGGGGATGCTAGTAACCCTATGACAATGGTGTCAATAAATTGTAATATCCCATATGAAAGATCCATCTTGCCACTTAGTAATGTTATAACCCTTATTCCACCAGATCACTTTGTCTTGGTGATAACACTGCTCTAAATATGGATACTCAAGATAAGGGATGATTTTCCCCATCCAGTAATCTTGGTACCCTTTATCAATTGAAGTTGGATCTTGAAGGACTTGCAAAGGCACCAAGTCCAATGTCATTCCCTATACATAATAGGGCTTCATTTGATTTAAATTTACTTTAGTTTTGAACTCTATCCCTCGCAAATCCACTAAAAGGACTATAGAGCCATTTTTCCCTATATGCACAATTTAATGAGGACCATCCCATTTGTGTTCCAACTTTCCTGGGAAAAGCTTATGACGGGTATCATAATATAGGACCAATTGACCCTTAGCTAGAAGGTCATGAAGTATTTTCATCTGCTTCTTCCCTACTTCTTGAGGTAACAAGGCTTGTAACCTAATCTTGTCAAGATGTGCAAAGGAAATAAATCTTTCTTGTAATGCTCCCTCCTCTCCCAATAAGAAATGATTTACAAAAAATCTTATTGTGGGAAACTTAATATCCAAAGGTAAAACACACTCTTCTCCATATACTAATTTAAAAGGGGTGTGGCCTAAAGCCATTTTAAACAACATATTATAATCCCAAAGAGCCAATACAACTTCTTATCCCAATCAAGCTTACCTTCAGATACAGTCTTGGGGATAAAATCCCCACAAGTTGCTTATTAGTACTCTCTACTTACCCATTATCTTGGGGGTTGTAAGATGTGGTCTTATTATGTTTAAAATTTAGTGCTTCTTTCAAAGCCTCAATCATTTTATTCAAAAAATATGTCCCACGATCAAACATAAGATCCTTAGGTGGACCAAAATGGTAAACAATCTATTTCAAAATAAAACTAGCCATTTTCTTAGCATTATCCTTCATTGTAGCATGGGCTTTAGACCACTTCATAAAATAGTCTATTGCCACAATGATAAGCGAAGACTTCTTTCGCTCCCCAAAATCCACAAGACATTTAACAATGCCTTGCAACTTCAGTCGTTTACTCCTAATTTCATAATCAAACTCCTACAAAGTGATCAACCACTTCACTAGGTGGTTACGTGTCTATAACTTATTCAACAATAGCCTTGGCCTCTATGCCTTTGTATAAAATACTACCTTTTCATATAGCATCATGTAGTGCTTGAATTTTTTCATTGCCAAGACCATCCCAAGACATAGTTTTTCCATAGAAGTATAATTGATCTCAGATACCCCCAATTTGCAACTGGCAAATACAATTAGATGGTACCATTCTCCTCCCAAATATGGGCTAAACGACCACCACTAATACCATACATCATAGCTATTGAAAGTATATAAAATATCTCACCCCTTTTAGGTCATTTCAAGTTTGGTGATTTTGCCAATTCTTGCTTCACATCCTTGGAGGATACTTGACACGAATCACTCCAAACACATAGATAGTTAAAGGATAGTAAATTCATTAATGGTAATGTCCTATTAGCCAGTGTATTAATAAAGTGTTGATAAGATCCAACTAACAACAAAAAGCTATGCACTTCTTTAGGAGAACATGGTGGACTTATAGCAATGATAATCTTTATCTTTTTAGGATCGGTCACAATACCATGTGAGCTAACCACGTAGCCTAATAGCAATCTGTAGGATACTCAAAAGACACATTTCCTTGGATTAAGAGCAATGTAGAACTGCCTGCACTGCTTAGAATAATTTTTGTAGAATAATCAGCTATCTCTCCCTTGTAGTGGCTATACCTAGGTCATTACTAAAAACTTCCAGCTCCTCTAGGAAAATATGACAAAAATTTTCATCATCTATACATTGCCAAGACCCTAGTGCATTGCATAGGCCAAAAGCCATAATATGATATGAAAGGTTCCAAATACAATGATAAATGTCATTTCCAATTTATCTTCCTTTGCAATAGCCATTTGGTTATAACTAGCAAAGCACTCCATAAATAAATAGATATTCCTACCCACTAACTGATCTAGAATCTAATTGATAAATGGTAATAGATAGTAGCCGTTGACCATCTCTTTATTGAGCTCCCTAAAATCTACACAAAGCCGTATTTTGATTACTTACTTTCTTTGATGCATCTCCACCATGTTTTTAACCTATGGTTTCCATCCCAAACCAGGAACTTCTTGCCCCTAAGATCTTGCCATTCTCTCCCAAAAGCCCTCTCAAACTCCTCATTTCTTTGATGCCAAATCGGACCCCAATCATCTAGATTGTTGGCTGTCACATGTATGGTCTCCCCTCCGGGACTCACAACTAAAACAAGGAAGTGCCCCATAGTCTCTAGATAACCAATAGAATCAAAGGAAGGAATCAACCACCACTGAGCATCATTTGTGGCTTTTCATAGATGATTTGGGGGTGAGAGCGGATTTTAAATGCCATTTTTGAAGTAAAAAGAGCCCGGGAGGCCATCAAAGACCAAATTTTCATGCAAAATAAAACGGTTGTAGATCGATGAGCTGGAGTTTTCCTAGATGGAGTTCGATGCTAGGAACCCAACACAAATCTCAGTTCGTTGATCGAAGTCCATTTGACCCCCCATATTTCTGCAAGGTTTCACATTATGAAGCAAATATATGATTCAAGAACCAGAAAGTGCATGAGATGGGTAGGTTTATAAATTTTGATGTCAGGAAGCCTGTAGTCATTCAGACATATCTCAAATCCGAGTGCATTCGTCCATCAGAAAAAGCATAAACCCCACTTAGGTTGAAGTGTGAATACAAAATAGTGAACTGGTTTTTTAAAACCAAAATCTTAAAGCTTAAACAAGCTTTAGATACCAAAAGGCATGATTGGGGTGGGGGAGGGGGGGGGGGGCAACGCGGTTTTTTTCAACTCCCCCAAATCTCCAAATTTTTATGATTTTCTTGATTAGCCTCATGTGTGAGGAATGCTCTTGGCACCAGGCTCCATCAATTCTTTGCATATCATTGCTTCGAAAATCATTGAACATGATGCATCAAATCAAAAGACTTGATTTCAAATTTTCTCTCTCCTCTCTCCTCTTGTGGTTTGTTTTCATGGATTAATGTAAAAGAGAGGGGGATGGGCTGAGATGGATGTTTTTCATTTATTGATGATGTGGGAGTGGAAAAAGACAGGAATCAAGGTTGGACAGATTGTTAGCAACCATGGAAGAGCATCAAGTGGCCTCCAATGTCGAAAAACGTGTGTCATAAATGTAGCTTTTATTGTTTTATGATCAATTGTGGTTTCAAATGGTTAGCAATGCTTGGATTTGATTGCAAATCCTCTGTTTGATCAGTCATGTTGAAAGAATCATGAAAAAATCAATCATATAATAATTTTATGCAAAACACACAAAACCCAAGATTAGACGGTTCAAGGGAAAATATGTGATTTTTGAGTTTTTGGTGTGCATTTGCCATTCCTAGGGAATGAAACATGCTTAAAAAATCATTTTTCATTAGATTAATCTATCTAAACTAGAAAATTATTAATTATCTATAATTTTTTACATTAAAGTACATTAAATGTTGATGTTTCATGGTGTGTATCATATATAGTTCATGGTTTTTTTAAATTAAAAAGGGACTAGTACCATGTGAAAGTTCAGTGGTGCTAGCCCTAAGCAATGAAGCACTTTTGTAGTAGAAGAAAATCCTGAAAAGAATTATCTTCGCACTTTCACGTTGTTGCTTTTTAATGAGAATTTGTTTGACCATGATGGTCATATTCACAAACTTGCATTGATGCACTATATGGTATCATATCCTGGATGCATAGCACCTATTTGTATGAGTGATTACCGACATTGAGAGTGTGAGGTATCCCAAGCCGTAGGGCTAGATATTTAGTTCCTTGTGAGTTATTTGGTGAATCTTATTTATTATCCCCTCGATCGTTTGATTGAAAGATTAGACTTTGTTTTGAATGTGTTTAATATTCACGACGCATCTTGGGCTAGTCCTTGAGGTGTAGGAGAGGCATAGTATAACTACAATGATCAACCGAGGGGTGCTCTGTGTGTGTGCTAGCGGTGTATAACACTAGCATGTTAAGGAACTCCTTTGAGGAGTGGGAAAATAATTATTCGTTGGACTACAAAATCAGATAAATGCAAAGTTATTAGAGGCACTCCTAGCCACGAGGCTGTATGAGGTGGCTTTAGGTGGGTAGTAGAGGCCGCCAACTAATGCCTTAGAGCTAGTGTTGGGCCTGTTTTAGGTCCCAACACCACAGGGGGCAACTACCATGACCCATCATAGATAGTTAATTTTTCTATGCATATGCTTTAAGTGATGTTGTGAGTATTGTATAGCATTGAATCCTTGAAAGTGTGTATTCAAGGTGCCTTATGATTTGCTATTGGATCATGGTGCGAGTGCGGTTGCTATTGCCACTGACCCTAAAAAGGTGGTTGTTATTGTGGCCCTAAGCCCACCCACTTGCCCTAGGGAAGTTCATAGTTTTATTTCATCCATGGGGTACTATCATCAATTTGTTAATGCATTGGTTGGATGTTCGTTACCCTTGACAAATCTTTTATCTCACAGCCATGTTTTTGAATGGATAGAAGCATGCAAAGTGACATTTGAACATATTAAAATGAGTGATCTAAAGTTCCAATTTTAAAAGCTCCAAAAAGGGTGAGGTTTTCTATATATTCATGGTTGCAATAAGGCATTTTACTAGTTGTTGTCTATCCCAAATTTGGGAGGCATAACTTTGTCATCCTATTGCATTTGCAAGTTGGAAGTTGGGCATTTCAAAGCTTCATTATAGCTATTCAAAGAAGGTTTGTGTGGCTATGGTTTTCTCCACTAAGAATTTTAGACACTATATTCTTTATGAGAAGGTGGTGTTCTTCACCAAAGTAGAGGGATTGTGCTTATTAGTGAACAAGCTTCAACCCCCTAGTCACTGAGCCAAGTTGTTGATCTCTTTGCAGGAATTTGACTATGAGATCAGGAGCAAGCCACCAAAACTTCAAGGTATCGTAGAGTGTCTAATAGATTTTAGTGAGCCTAAAGAAGAGTGGGTTGATATTAGTGATTGCGAGGACTTATGCAAAATTGATACAACCTCCATTCCATCACGGTATGTGTCTATCACACATTATCTATCAACATGCAACCGAGTTGAAACTCTTTCTGAATCCACGAAGATGAAGATTAACCAGAAAGCACTTTGCTTTTCAATATTAACAAGTGTCTTATATAGGAAATATATAGATGAGATCTATCATCATTGTGTGGTGCCTAATGAGGTATCCTTTATTCTAGAGGAATGCCATGATTTAGCATATGGAGGCAAGATTGTATATGTGGATAAGCGCCACTGGAACAAGAAACTTCATGTTGCTATTTGGGCTTATAATACTACATTTAAGAGAGCAACATGTCACACCCCATTTAAATTGCTATATGGAGAAAAGTGTGGCTTGCCCTTGGAAATTGAGTTGCCCACTCTAAGGTTTGTGTTGCATCATTCTTTGGGTGAAGAGGAAGCATTGCAAGAAAGCACATATTGATGAGATATGATTGCATGCTTTGTTACATTAAGAGGTAGGGAAGAAGAGGATGAAAGCCGCTAATGGTTAGTATGGGTGATGAGGCAAGTAGTGATTCACCATCTTCCTATTCTTTCATGGATACGAGCCAAGGGTTTGTTTTCAGTAGTAGGTTGCTTAATTGTGTGTTGTATATTTATATTTCATAAGGCCAAGGGGGCCATTTCTATTGGTGTGAAATACTTTATTTTGTTAAGCTAAGAGGGCCATGTGTTTGTTTGGTGCGAGTTTGTTTGATGGTTAGTAGGTTGTTGAGTAGTGTGTTGTACAGTTATATTTCATATGGCTAAGGGGGCCATTTCTTTTGGCGTGAAATGCTTTATTTCATTAGGCCAAAAGGGCCATGTGTCTGTTTGGTGTGGATGCATTTGATGATTTTCTGTTTTAGTGTCACACCCCATACAGGTCTGAAGAAGTGCCTGGAGGGAGCCTCTTATTGCACAAAAGCTTATTGTGGCCAAGTCAAGGTGTTATTCTTCATTTTTGAGCTTTTTATCCCTTAATCTAAATGTATATATATTATTGGAAATTTTCTTATTTTGGGGACTAGCAAGTCAAGGCATGAAGTCCCAAGGTTTGGTCCAGTATATTTGGGGGAGGTCTAAGTAGTTGTCCACCTCCTGTAAAGGCATTGTCAGGCATTGAAATATTTGTTTTAAGGATGTCCTTAGTGACCCTCTCTTGCTAGCCTACTAGGTAGCTATTTCTAGGGATTCATATTAGTTGTGAGGCACATAGAGAAGTCTGCCAAATAAAAGAAAGAGAAGAAACAATTGATATATTTGAAAATATCCGATATGGAGGTGTGTAAAAAGGGGTTCTAAACCTAAAATAAGAAAATAAAGAAAGAAAAATTCCAAGTCCAGATGATCATTACCTTGAGAAGGCCTAGTAGGTTCTTGGGGACGAGTCAAAAAGTCTAGGGCCGATGAATTGTCTTCTTAGATATGGCATTTAGACAAGAAAAAAACATAAGAATGGTTGGAGCAAAAATAAAAGTGAATGGAAGAAGAAAAGGATTTAGTGTCGCTTTGCGAGAGCTTGGTAGGTTCTTATATAGTGAAACATGACTTGAGATCGATGCCCTATTCTCCTTGGGTCACAATACTCTAAACTTTCTCTTTTTTACATGTCAGAGTATCAAGTCCTAAAGTATAAAAAAGTGATAAATGAAAAGTATCTGCAAATCAAAGACAAGGCTATAGGAGTCCTTAGCTAGTAGGAATTCCTAGTCCACTTTTGATTGGCAAGTTAGACCACCACTTAGGATGACTCCTTTGGCAACTAGCTCTGGATCTCTGTCCGATTATTCTTGGCCTATCCCTCGTGGAGTTCATGCTTTGATTTTGCAAGGTGGTAGGGTGAGAGCTATGGTTGTGTTTTGTTGTGTATTCTTCTTTATAGTTTATGTAAGTGCAAATCACTTCGTGGATTCAATGGGTTGAGTTGCCATGTCCCATTGGTCGCCAATGAGAGTAGATTTTTAGAGCCAATTTTAAAGCACAAAAGTGACACATGAGGCATAAAAGAGCACTTTTTCATAGAAAATAAAATAGTTGCATATCGATGAGCTAGAGATTTCCTAGATGTTTTTTGATATCGAAAATTCAACACAAGTGTTTATTTGTTAATCAAAGTCTGTTTGACCCCCACCCCCCCCCCCCCCCCCCCCCCCAATTAAATGGTTGCAAGGTTTGGTATTGTGAAGTAGCTACTGGATCCAAAAGTCAAAAAGCATGTGATAGAGGCCAATGTGATAGATTTCAATGCCAAAAAGGTGTCTGTCCAGTCGAATTGAAATTGGAACTCATTTTCCCCCTCAACTGAGTTGGAACCACTTTGCTCAAGTGCGAAAAGACAAAAAAAAAACTAGATAATTTAAAGCTTAGTAGTAATCTTGATTGGAAGAAGGCTAACTAACTAGAGTTGTAATCCTCCAAAAATGGAAAATTCTAACCAATAACATTATCTTCCTACTCTTGGGTATGAGTTATGACATTTGTTTGCTCTCATCACTTCAATTCTCGTCACAAGGAATGTAGTATTTAGCAAGATCAAAAATCAATCTTCCTCTCCTCTTTCTCTCTTGCCATAAGCGTGGCTTATACGAGCTAAGAGAATGAGAGGGAATGGATGCTAGTTTGCAATGGAATGCAAGGGATAGATCAAGCAAGCATAAGCAGACTGTAAACGAACGTTAGTTGTTTCTCATTCTCGTATTACAAGGTGTGCATATGCAATTTTATGAGTAAGTAGGCTTCCTTTTGGTTTTATAATGCATATTGGTTTTCTATTGATTGATATTGGTTTCTAGTATTTGAAAATGGTTTAATCTATTAGAAATGTCAACATGAATAGCAAGTCTTAATCATTTATACACTTTATCAAAACACACAAAAGTGTGGTTTTATGCTAAATCGTTAATTTTATGAGTTCCATCATGGAAATTCATATTTCCATGAGAAAAAATGGTAAATAACAATGAATCTCAATATTTTTAAGCATTTTACATGAGAAATTACAAAAATACCATATTTTTAATTACAAATAATTGTGAAAAATAGAGAGAAAATGAGTTTTAATTGAGAAAACTAGATATCACGCGTGAAAAAATATGGAAAATTAGGATTGTGTTTGTGCAAGTATAATGGAGATAAGGCATGAGGATATGCCTAATTTTACCCTCATTTGTATGCTTTAGTGCATATTTATTGCTTTTATTATGAAGAAACATACATGGAAACACCTCTTAACCTACATATCGCAACAATCAAAACCCTAAATAGTAGGGAGAGAGGGGGTTTCATGTGCTGAATATGGTTCAAAATCTACTTCTTTTGCTACATTTTTTATATAATTTTGACCTTATTTATATATTAAGAGGTATAGTGCCACAGAGTAGTCCAGCACTACCACATCACAACAAAGTCGTTAGTGGAAGAAAATCATGGAAAGAATATTTGAGCACATTCACAATGTTGATTCTTCTTAAATAAAATATTTGTGCACTCAAAGTCATCCACTTTGCATTGCATTGCATCGATATGATATAAAAATAACTATCTCTTGGATGCATAGGACTTGGTTTCAAACTATTGGCATGTAATGAGTGTGAGGCTCCCTATGCTATAAGTTTAATATAATCATTTCCTTAGGGATTGATTTCATGAGGAATATACTATCTCTTGGAATGAATATTGTGAAGAGTGGAATTTGTGCATATGTGTTATATGTTGAGACAGTGCATCCTAGGGTCAATCCTTGGGATATAGGAGAGCTATAGTGGGGCCACAACAATAAGTTAGGAGGTACTCCCTTTGTGTGTGTTACAATATACCAGACACCCATATGATTGGGTACCTCCTCTACTTGGAGTCAGGAAGGGCATCACATTGGACTATAATCTAAAGATTGTATCTATAAGTGCATTCTTTTGATAAATCAATTCATAATGTATATATGCCATGGCCACGAGGCCATGCGGTTATTTGGGTGAGTATAGGAGGCCTGCTAAAGCCTAGAGCTAGTATTATGCCTATTTTTGGTCTTGATAGTATGGGTTATGAGCTAGATAGCAATTGACTATCTTCCTATTCTCTCATGGATGCATAAAATCATTCAACAATATATTCGTTAAACATCCCTTGCTATTTATGTAGGGGATTATCTAATAATTTGATGCATTTAAAGTCGAGCTTAAGTAGTCCGCCCCCTTGGTCTAATGTTGTGCTTTAGTATGGTTTATGTGGGGGCCAAGGCTTTGTTTTCAGTAGTAGGATGCTGAATGGTGTGCTTTGTTGGTTAATTTCATTAGGCCAAGAGGGTCCTTTATTCTTGTAGAGAGTTATTTGACTTTGTTAGGCCAAGAGGTTCATTTGTTCTTATAGAGAGTTGTTTGATTTCATTAGGGCAAAGAGGGCCATTTATTTTACAGTGAAGTGGATTGATCTCATTAGACCAAGAGGGCTATTTGTTTGTTTATTACGGATGAAATTAATGGTTCTCTATTTTGAGTGTTGCTAGCTTCTTATGGCAAGTGTCGGTGATGTCCTTCCTTTACGAGTTTTTTTCTTCTTCTTCTTCTTCTTTTGTAGGAAGCTTTAAGTATGTATTAAAAGGAAAATTTACAAGATATGTAGTAGTTCAGGCTCCATTACAGGGGAGCAACCTGGATCAAAAAAGACCATATCTGTATCATTGAGCAAGTCCAAAAAAGCATGAGCTAGCTTTTCTTCTATTTTCCTAAACTTAGTTCTATTACTGCAATCCCTAGAGAAGGTGTGTTCTCTTCATTCTTCATGATTCTATTCTGCATCCTTTTTTTTAATTTTTGCAATCATGGCTGCCACCTCCATCTCTTGATGTCTTCACATTGTTGAATGATCTTCTTTGCCTCATTTTCATCCTGCAAAAACAAATCAGACTTAAAGCCCTAGAGAGGATCAGCAAATTGCTTTTCAAATACCATTTTGTTCCTGCATATCCATATGTTCCATAAATAGAGACTTCTCAGCCAATTCCAGACAGGGGGGTACACCATAAATTTCCCCTAACAATAATTCTTTCCAAGTGATCTTAGTGGGGTGCCACTTCAAGATTAAAACGTGTAGTAAACAAAATATGTTAGTATTCTGAGAGCAATTAAGAAACAAATGAGGGATAGATTCTACCTGGATACCACACCTTTGGCATATTCCATTTCCTATGCCAACTTTCAGAGCCCTCTCATTGGTCCAGAGGCCTTTCACCATGATCAGCCACATAAGACAAGAAATTTTAGGCTGAATAGAGGCAGACCACAGGTTGTTGAATCTGTAGTTCCATTGATCTACATTCCAATTAATATGACATCTAGCATTAAGTTTGTAGCCCAGTTGAGCATTGTTTATCTTAAGATCAGGCAGTGGAAGTAGTGACTTGTCTCCTTGCAAACACACCCCTGTGTGGTTGAATTGTTGGTTGAGATTTGTTCCTTTTGCTCTATGTTGGTCCCATAACATTTTCCTTCCCCTTAAAAAATCAATTTCATGTTGTTTAAGGTTAAACAGTTCACCCATCTTTTCCTCTTGAATCTAGTTTTTGTCTTTATAGTCCCATATGTCACCCCAAGTCTTAATCCCCTTTTTATATAGTTTGCCAGATTGGCCACTTGGTCTTCTATTGCTCCATGAAAGAAGCTGAACCGGATAGAATCTCTAGAGCTCCAAGGGAGTGTGAGATTGATTTGGGAAGAAAGCCTAAGGAGACCCTTGTATTTGAACCAGGCTTCCCAAATTCCTTTGGCTAGTTGAGAACAGTTTTTGGTTTTTATATTTACAGGGCTTATTGCTACTATTAGAGGATCAAGTCCCTTCCACTTGGAGCATATTGACACTTGAAAATGTTTGGTTGCAGCATGCAAAAGGTTTATCCAATCTTCCTCCTCTCTGTTCAGGCTTCTTGCAATCCACTTAGCCGTAGCTTTTCAGCCAGGCTATGAAGATTAGGAAGACCTAGCCCTCCCAACTTTTTGAGTGTTGTACATATCTTTCAAGACACTTTCGGTATCTTGAATTTGTCCCCATCCCCACTCCATAAGAAATTTCTACCCAACCTCTAACTTGTTTCATCCCTATCTTTGAGGGTTTCCAGCATGCAAGAAAATATATTGTTGAAGGGATAAGAATGTGTTTCAGCACAAGCACTCTTCCTGCCATATTGAGCTGATAGCCCTTCCATTTCTCAAAATTTTTACTTATCTTATCTATCACCCAGTCCCACCTTTGCTTCATAGTCACATCAAAGCCCATAGGAATACCTAGCAACCTGAAAACTTTACCAGATTCTATTTCTTTGCAACCAGCTTCTATCAGCCACCTGGGAGAGGGACTTATCAGGGTTTTAATTCCTGTCTTTTGAGGATTTATGACTGACCCTGAAGCTCTACAGAAAATTTGTAGGCATTGCCAAAATGCAACAAGGGAAACATGATCATTCTTGATTGTGCTCTTTGTATCATCAGCAAACTGATTAAGTACCATATCCTTTTTATTTGGAAGTTTGATTCCTTGAATATTCCCTTTATCAACTCCATCTTGTATTAACCACCCTAGAGAGTCTGCAACAATGGCAAATAGGAGTGGAGCCAGGGGGCAGCCTTGCTTAAGGGATCGTCTGAGAGGAAAAGAGTCTATCATTTGTCCATTGACTGCAATCCTTGTGGATGCATTGCCAAATAGAGTGCTAACAAATTTAATAAACCTCTTACCAAGTCCCATATCTTGAAGGGACTATAGTATGAAATCCCATTCTAACCTGTCATATGCCTTATCAAAATCAATTTTGAAGAAGACAAAATCCTGGTTTTCTTTCTGAGCATGCTCAATCCCTTCCCAAAGGGCAATGATAGCATCAAGTATAAATCTTCCTTTTATAAAACATTTTTGTTCCTTTCTGATACACTTATCCAGATGGTTTGATAATCTTCTAGCTAGAGTTTTTGCAAATACTTTATAAGCTGAGGTCAAGCAAGTAATGGGTCTCCAATTAGTTAGGCTTTCCTTCTCATCTCTTTTATGTATTAGTTTTACTACTATTTCATTTATAATATGTGGCAAAGCCCCATACTTGAGATACTCTCTCCAGACTTTAGTAAAGGATGAATAAGGAAGTCTTTGAATTCTTTAAAGAATTCATTGGGCAGACCGTTGGGCTCTTTCCATTTGCTAAAGAATCTATGGTGTCTTTTAGTTCAATTTTTGTGATGTCCCCCTCTAGGATGCTAGCTAAGCTAGAAGGTACTACCTTCTTCCTTACCATTGCTATCTTGGCTTTAGCTGCAGTGTCATCCAAACTGCTCTCCCTAGGAGTACTAAACATTTTGGAGAAGAACTCCTTGGAAATAAGGAGGTTCTCCCCATTGTTCTGGGCATAAGTTCCATCCTCTCTTCTAAGCAGGGGGATTGTGTCTTTGTCTTTTTTATTTTTAAGAATCTGAAACATTTCTTTGGTGGGTCTGTCAGCCTTTCCAGCCCACCAATGCCTAGTAAAGGGTTGAATACTAGAGGCCTCTTTCTCTTCAACTAACCTCAGTTCATGTTTAACCCTTAGTAGCTGAGACTGAAGGTATGTTTCCCCTTGGTCAACCCTTATTTCAAGTGTTTGACATTTAGCATATTTTCTTGCTCTACTAATCCTTGTACTTTTAACTTAATGTAACTTGACCTCTTTAAGATATTGTTGGGTGTCTCTAATGGCTCTAGTCCAAGCTTGGGCAGGTGACCATTCTTGTTGAAAGAAAAGAGACCATATCATGCAAAGAGTGTCTCTTACATTCTGGTTCTTGAAAAGCCTAGGGTCTGTATGAAACCACCCAGCCTTATTGGTATGCCTAGAATTTGAAAGGACAAGCTGAATGGGTTTATGGTCTAACAACACAATATTATCTAGGACTTTGGATCTACAATTGACATATGAGGCCAGCAGCCTTGCTGAAACATAAAACCTGTCAAGCCTTGCCTTTCTTAAGTGACAGTCACTTTGATTATTTCCCCAAGTGAATCCCAAATCCTCACTGACATCAGTAAGACCATGAAATGTTTTAGTAATTAACCATTTATCTTTTTCCTTACCTAAAATACTATGTCCTTTTTCCAAATACCTATCTTTGGAGGTTTCCACCATGTTGAAATCTCCAGCCAAAATGATGGGATAGCTGATTATCTGTAAGGTATCCCAAACTCTAGCTCTCTCCGTAGAGGAATTAGGTGCATAAATAGACACAATTGAAAACTCAACTTTATCCTTGAAGTGCACTGCAACCCAGTTAGCATTATCATCATGAGTGACTTTGAGCAATTTGTCATTCAGCTTTGATGAGATTCCTATGCAGGCTCCCCCTCTCCTATTTGTGTGTTTGGTTGAGAACCATATGTGTTCTCTTGATATTCTATCTAAGTTCTTAAGTAGGGGGGTTTTAGTGACTTTAATTTCTTGCAGGCATATTATATCAGGGGCAATGGTATCAGTTTTTAGCCATTCCCTGATTATTAATGCCCTTTTAGGGTCTGTCAGCCCTTTGTGTTATAAGAAATAATTTTCAGTTTGTCCATCATCATCGTAAATCTAGTTCTTTTTAGATTTTCCCTTTTTACTAGCTTCCTTACCCTGACCAAATGGGTTACTAGCACTCTGCGCTACTCTAGAGTATCTTCTTTTAGAGTTTTGTGCCCCAGTTCCATCTTTTCTTGGGCTTTCCCCTAAAGGGGGACTTAGGGGGATGTCTCCCCCATCTGGTAGCTCCTCCTCTTCAGCCTGAGTCAGTTCAGTGTCATCCTGAGTGTTGAGGTCAATGATGGGGTTCTCCCTATTCTTCCCTTCATCCTTGGCCTCCATTTGAGTCTCTTCAATAATCACATCATCATTATCAGATTCTGTGGGTTTACCCTCCTTATCTTTACTAGATTCTCCTTTCTCAAATGTAATAGTGGACTCCTCCTCTATATTCATTAGAAGTGTTGAAAATCTATTGGCATTATTGTTTTTACTCTTAGTTGGGTTACTGTTTTTATGGGCTGACTGATTCTTGTTTTTCCCCTTCCTATTTACTATCTGAAAGCCATCATCCTGGGCTTTCTCAGTTGGAGGAGGGGTTTGTTCCTTTTGGGGCTCTGACTTTTCCTTATTTTTCCATTCTGGGCAATTTCTAATGAAGTGCCCTGTTTTGAGACATTTAAAACATGCGTTGGGAAGATTTTTATAGAGGGCTGGCTAGTCCATTAGGAGAAATATGGACTCTCTTTTTTTCCCCTTAAGGGGTTTCTCTCACCTCTCTCTCTCTAAAAAGAGATTCCAAAATAATATTATAAAAAGAGATATTCTACAATCAAGCAAATCTCGTTTTTGTGTTTTCAATAGATTTCACCTATTATTTTATTCCCAAACTGCAGGATAAGGTCACTTTTTCTCAAAATCCTCATAACTAAAAAAATACAATTCTATTTTTTCTAAAAATGCAGCCAATCATTCTTTAATGCCCTCATGACTCTTTAATGCCCTCTTTAGTGCCCTCGTGACTTTTCAATCATTCTCATTCTTGCTTCTTAAAAGGACGGAAGTTAAAAAATGATATAAAATGACGTACACATCATATTTTAAGATTATTTTTTACCCAGAGACACCTTTTTGACTTGAGAGTTTCCTTGTAAATTTTCATCTTTTTTGGACAAGTATATACCTATTTCTGGGCATTTTTTCATTCCCTCAGAAAGCTCTAGTTTTGTCCCAAATTTTGTGCATTCTTCTCTTTCCCTCCAGAATATGGTTTCTTGCATACGAGTTCTTCTGAAGCAGCATTGAGGAGTAGTTTTGATACCATTTGTTGAAATCAAAGAATCTCTATTTACAACACACTCTACCCTACTACAAGCCATCTTCCTCTTCAGAAATATGCAGTAAGAAATCTCCGTCTTCAACAGTCTATACTACAAGCAATCCAGTGATAATGGAGGTATCTTTATTTTTTTAATATTTGTGATGTTATTATTCTTCATAGTTGTTGTTCAGTCCTTAAGCATCAATTCATAGAGAGAGAGAGAGGGGGGAGAGAGAGAGAGAGAGGAGGGGAGAAGGGGGGGACAGAGAGGACTGTGTGAGATGGACAAAGAAAATAAGTGATAGAGTGACAGATAGTAAATTAGGGCAGAAGATAAGATGATGTTATTGTTTTCCACTAGCCAAGCTTCAGTATGAATGTGTTTAGGGTTTCCTTGATGAATTTTTGTTGAGAGAGAGAGAGAGAGAGAGAGAGAGAGAGAGAGAGAGAGAGCGAGAGAATATTTTGGATAGAACAGAAGATAAGATTTGATGCTAATTAGAGGTAGATTAAAAGCCAAGATTACAGGCTGATTAGGGGTTGATTAGGGTCTATCAAGACTGAAAGCAAGAGAAAGAGACAAGAACTAACTGGGTTTTAAAAAAAACACAGATATAGTGAATCAAAGGGGTGTAGTTCTGCGATTTGAATGTTAATCCAAGTTAACATCTGCATACTTTTTTTTTTGCAGAATGCAGGTGCAGGATGTACCAAGAGAAAGAGAGATATTCACTTTCAATTGGAGGATGAATATGCACCAATGTTCAAAAGAACTGTGGAAAGAGATGATGCAATAAGATGCAGGATGCAACAAGAAAGAAATGCAGGGAAAAAAAATGTGGACCTTTGGGTTGATGGGTGCATTTATCCACCCGATCCACTCACTCGAAGGCCACCACAATTTGAAGGGCTTACATCATTTGTAAAAGTTTTCTTGTGAAGGCAATGAAGGATTGTATGGATACACATGCAGACTTGTCACACAAGGATTAGCAGGGGCTCATCAAACCTTGACAAATATGCAGACAAGATTACAAGGGAATATGCAGTCTTTGATGGAAAAGGATAGATTATTGGCTCAGAAGGATAGAGAGAACCAGAACCTACAACAAGCAATGTCTGTCATTGAAGATGCTATGCATGCTACACACGTGCAGAATATGGAGTTACAGTCTAAAGTCAATGACTTGGAGAAGGAGAATCGAAACATAGAGAGGAAGCTCACAAAAACTTTGGAGATTGGGCCCACTTTAAAAACCAAAGAGGCACGTCGGCGCATCCGATCCATTAAACAAATTGGCAAATTAGCCAAAGGAAGTGAACAATATCATAGACGGATATATGCTCAATCTACTACAATGAGAAATATGTTTCCTCATGCAGAGAATGATACTATTGCCAAAGTCCTTAGCAAGGATATGGTAAAAAATGCATTGGAAAATCGTAAATTCAGGGACATTGTGGATGGTGTTGCTAGTGAACGTCTTAGGGATGTAGCAACTTGTTTACTGCTACAGATGCTCAGGGATTATGTGACAAGGTGGGAATGAGTTCTGAGTCATATAGTATGCTCTATCAACAATTGGATACAGGTTTTAAGCAAGTCTTCAATACTAAGCGAGTAATGCCTCTGCCAAAACCATTTCACATGAAGAAGGCTCGAAAACAACTAAATGAGAAAGTTTTAGAACTAATTGGTGAGCCTACGCATCTAGAACACACACACATATTGAAGTATGGTTCCAAAGAAGTTGCTTTTGTATTGAATGCATCCAACAACTTTGTATTGGATATATGTAGGGTTCAGATTGCTATGGTCAAGTTCTACAATATGTCTATGGAAGAATGTAGAGGCAAGCTTAAGTTTGTCCTCAAACTTGATGAGAGTGAGATTATCAAGGGGCAAAAACTTGAGCGTGTGAGTATAACACTTATGAATCGAGAATTGGATCCCAACATCGATGAAAAACATCCTTTATACTTCAGTGTACAATCGGAGAATGAAATATGGTGGCTTGCAGCATTTGAAGTACCAAAGGAGGACCATGAAGTACTTAAAGTTTTTTTTAACCTCACTAATATACCCAGTGTTATTCAATAGCAAAATAATGGAGCAGTTTTACACGTTGAGGGGTTTGGGGACTATCAAGTTGAATGGCATCTTGCAGGTGATTTAAAAACATTGAAGTGTATGTTTGGTTTATCAAATGCAGCAAATGCAAAATTTCCGTGCATATACTGCATGCAAACTAGGAAGAAAGGGAAAGATGGAAAGAAAGAATGGCTTGCCAAGGCAGGACAACAAGGTGCTCCGACACGTGATCAGAAAGTCATGAGAAATGGAATGCTAATTCTAGTGGATCCAAACTGGCGCCCTATTTTGGAAATACCACTAACAAGGGTTCACTTTTGCACATTGCATTGTTTGGTTAGAATAATTGAGAAGCTAGTATATGAATATATATGCTTTGCATACAAGATGCAGCCCGTGTCAGAATCTGATGCTACATGCAAGAAGGTAGAACAAGTCCTCTCTGAAGTTGGATTGCACGGAGGCCAAGTAGAAATAAAAAAGGACGAGAAAAAATCGGGGAAGAGTGGAAATGTTCCTTGTAAACCATGCCTTGGCGGACCCAAGGCTAGGAAGTTTTTATCTCCACCTCGAGATGAGGAAGGCAATATACTAGTAAAACAACCAGAGAAGTACGAAGCATGGAAAAAGTTGCACCTTGCTGTTTCAGATTGGAGCAATGGGGGACGAACGAGGATTGCGAAGGTAGAAGTGTGGATACACCTAGATAGATTAACAGCTCTCTTACAGAAGTTGAGGTTTATGGATGGTGATGCCAATGCATTTAAAGAGACAGCTGCTAAATTTCATAAGTCCATGGTGGAGGCATGGACTACAAATAGCATAACACGCTACATGGTCAGTATTATCACCATTGCAAAAAAAAATCATCATTTCGAATTACTTTGTGTTTCTAATCTCTTTTCTTGTGCAGCATATACTTGAAGCACATGGTCCATACTTTGCAGATCAAGGAAGTTTGGCAATATGGTCAACTCAAGGCATGGAAAGATCTCACTGGCAAGCTCGCTGTGCTTTTCAAAAGGCAACTGATCATGGAGGTGGCATCAATGATTCCAATTCTATGAGGCAATTATTCCAATGGTGGTATAGGAGACTAGAGATACGATACGAGGAAAAAGAAAAGAAGTCCAAAACATCTCAAGCAGAATCTATAAGTAGGGCAATATATGAAGTGAGAAAAGCAAGATATGAAAACAACACAGCTAGACAACGGCACGCAGAATGGTTGGCAACCCAAGAGAGAGATGGCAAAAAATGGAGACCTAGATAAAGATAATAATTTTGATACATTTAGAGTCCACAAGAGAGCACAAGTCCCAAGGATATGACACATCAATACTCATATCTCTAACATGAGATGTCTTATAAATTTTCTTTAAAATTTCAAAGGTTTGTCACTATGTTTTTCAAAGTCGATTTTGAACTTTGTTTTTTAATTATGAAAAGTCAATTTTGAAATCCTAAGACAAAGATATGAAAATTCCAAACATTGGAACATTCACTGGCCTAGAGAGAGAGGGGGGGCATGAGGGGGGTGTCAGGAGATAGAGAGAGGTAGGGATGGGGTGGAGAAATGAAATGAAATGATAAATTTAAAATTCATTTACACCACAGTAAGTTTGAAAGTTTCGTATTTAAGTCGTCTCTCCTTTCATTTTTTCCCATTGTTCTCCACTCTACCCTCCACCTTTCTATCCTTCATTATCACAGCCATGGCATGTTCCAAGCTTCCTATCAAAAAGGCGCCTGCGAGAGCAAGAGCTCAACACTCTTCCGAATCTAGTGAGTGTACTGTGAGTGACAAAGATCCCCTGGTGACCGATAACGGTGGCCCTATGGCAGCCAATAATGGTGGCGCTACTGTGGCCAACAATGGTGGCCTAGTGTGGTCGATAATGATGGTTCGCATTTGTCCAGAAATGGTGGTCCACATGATCCAGCTGCTCCACCTCTCACTACTGCTCCAGCTCATAATACACGCCCTCCAACACATAAAAAGCGAAGATGGAGACCAAGCACAGCTGCGCTACGCAAGATAAGGAAATTCCAGAAGAGTGCCGACTTGATTATTCCTAAGGCACCATTCTCCAGGTTGGTGCGAGAAATACTGCAAGATCTATAGTCAGGGCATCATCACAAGTTCTTTTCGAGGAACCAGGCAAGGAATGTGGGGCGATGGTCAAGCCAAGCCTTGCTTGCTCTCCAAGAAGCAGCTGAAAGCTACTTGATTGATCTAATGAATGATGGTCAACTTTTAGCCATTCATGCCCAACGTATCACTATTAAGCCCATAGATCTGGTTCTTGTTCGCAGGATCCGCAATAACAAGGATGCATTTAATCTTAATGTCAACAATATGCTTTGAGAAGCTACCTTGTAATTGGATCTATGTTTTTAGCTCAGGTTTGGTTGTAGATTGTAAGGAGCTTAGTTTTGGGTTATCTTTCTAGTAGACCTTCAAGTATTTGATAGTAGTGGCCTGCAAAATGGAGCTAAATTTTCCCTAGCTCTAGTTGTACTTGGTGCGATGCACTATCTACCGTGTATTTCATAGTTTCGCAATGCTAAATCCAATATGTGATATTCTATTTTGACCATGTTTCGCATTGTGTGAATTTTCAAGTTTCCAATGTTGTAAGTAGTTTTGTTGAGGATAAATTCAATGTGCAACCACGTACATGTCGGTGATCAGTTGTACATGGGCCGATGCACTATATCCTTACTATATTTAGTGGTTTGGCAACAGTATATCCGATATGCGATATTCCATTTTACCCATGATTTATTTTTTGTCAATTTTTAAGTTTCCAACGTTTCGCATTGCGAGGTTGACAATACATTTAATCTGCAGTTGCGCACACTCATTATCAGTACATTTAATCTACAGTTGCGAGGTTGACAATACATTATCAGTGCAGTATAATGCAGTTAACGCATTTTCAAAAAAAGATTGAACCGTCAAATTTATAAATCGAAATCTGGTGAAACTTCACCCTCATGCTGGGCATTAGAAAAACTCATTTATATTAAAAATTTGGCCCCATCAAAAGCCTCTGGGTCACCTGTCTGGAGGCTCGCGTCTGGGGCCCTGAATCTGGGGATTCAGGGCCCCAGACGCAAGCCTCCGGACAGGTGATCCAGAGGCTTCTGTTGGGGCCAAAAAAATTTTGGGTGGTTGATGTGTCCTTGAGGAGCCTACATGTAAAATTTCATGTGAATCAGAGCACTGGTGATATTTTTTCAAAGCGTAGATTCATTAATTAAAATTTTAGGGTTTTTGAAAAGTTTGGCTATAAGTTTAAAGTTTCACCTCATTTTACACATTTCACTTTTGAGTTCTGAGTTCTCTCTCCTAGAAGACATGGTACGCACCAAGCAAGCGGCCCGAAGATACCCCCTGGAAATTCCATACGGCAGCCACATCCTCCAGCTCCACCACCACCACCACCACGCCAGCATCGCAAGCGTTGATGGAAGCCAGGCACAGTGGCTCTTCGCAAGATCCCCCACTACCAGAAGACCACTCACCTCCTGATACCGAAGGCTCCATTCCAGAAGTTGGTGCGGGAGATCATGGAGGGCATACTGATCAGGAACAACAGGACCCAGTTTCCAGATACATCACGCACGAAACAACCGGATCGCTGGACTGCCCAGGCCCTCCTCACACTACAAGAAGCTGCTGAAGCCTACCTCATCGACTTATTTGGAGACTCAGTCTATGCAGCGGTGCATGCAAGGAGGGTCACTGTCACCGACAGGGATCTGCGGATAGTCAGGTTCTTTCAGCGATGGAATGATAGTCCTCGCAGAGGTCAGCAAGGATAGAGGTGTACAACTCAAAAGCACATGGAATGTAGCTTCTGAAGAAATTTTGTAAAGCCTTGGTTGTAATGGACCCCATGTAAAATTGTTATTAATACAAGTACAAAGTTTTTGGCGCGTCTTATTTTTGTTTAGTCGCTTGATATTTATTTTATTTACGTCGTTGAGTTATCGTTACATGCGTTCGAACAAATACATATTGCGCACAAATTCGATAAAGCACTGTGTATTAAATTTAGGGTACGAATCATCTTACGTATAAATTCGACAAATAAACGTAACATTCAAGTAAAAAACAACAGTAAATGACACGTATCACAAACTACATTGCACGTGAATCCAACAAACATCGGTTTTCATTACTTGAAGAGAAGATTACAAAGTGCAGTACATCAGTGATGCGATATCAGTAGGCAATAAGTACATCTATTCTCTCCTAGGCTTCTTCGAGCTAGGCTCCCCATGGTCAGAGCTATTCTTGATCATAGGCAACAATACATTTTGCCCCAATAGTTCCTGTCTAATGACAGTGGGGTCTTCAACACCAGCAACCATGCCACGGGCCACCATGGAGAAAAGTGGGCCAGACCTAGTACTCGTGAATAAGTAGAGTAGCTTTGAACGTCGAAGCAACACTACTTTCTCTAGGCTGGAGTTGGTCGGGATGGTCTTGAAGGGCCCAACCTTTGTTAGTGCCCTCAACTTCAAGAAGTTCTCGGCAAAAGCAGGGGAGCATGTCTTATGAAATACAATAATGTCATTGAAAAGCTGCCCAACGTACTCCTTCAATGCCGAGTCTTGCACCCTTCCTTGGCTACCAGATTGGCCACCCTGCCTAGATGAAAACTCATCTATATAGACAATCTCCTGCAACACACAAGTTCAGTATCAGACTCACTATGCATGGAGTGTGCTGAAGATATATAAATCATATTCATATGAAACTTAACCAGTAGGGCCTCTAGGGCATCGGGAGCGCACAGATTCAGGCCCCCAAATGCGAGCCTCCGGCCAGAGCACATCTGGGGGCCCGATCCCGACAAAAACGCATGTGTGCGCTCCTGATGCCCTAGAGGCCCTACTGGTTAAGTTTCATATGAAACCGAGAACATTACCTTCTCTACATCATCTATCTGCCGCTGTAATGGAGCATCCAGGTCTGCTCCTGCCACTGGGCTGCCCTCGTCTCTCTCTTGGGTAGGCACTGCATAGTCGGGTCGGGGACCAAAAAGGCTTTCCTGCAACCGCTCGAACTCCTCATCAGAGATCTGATACTGTGGCGCCGCATCCTCAATCTGCTCCTGGATGCTCACAATGGCAGAGATGTCATCGATGCTCATGCCATCATAACGAGCCACCTCATCAACATGTGGTGGGAGATCCTGTAAATCAAAATCTATGAAATCACTATGTGCATCACGCACCATGATACAGTATAGTTCTTCTTCCCTAAGCTCCAACAACTCTAGCACATCCTGCATGAGAAGATATTCCACCCCCTCGATGGTGATAGCATGGAGAGAAGAGAGGGGTGGCTCTTCGCTCATGGGCATCTCATCAGGGCAGGGAGGTGGGTGCACAATGGCCAAGCTCTGTGCTGCCTCAACACTCAGATCGAGAGTGATCTCCTCAAGCTCCCTCTCAAAGTACTCTAGTAGTGGCCGAGAGGGTGCGTTGATGTCCTCGTCACTGTCCTCTTGCACCTCAGTGCACATAACATATATGGCAAAGGCGGCATCCCTCTCAATGAGATCCATCGTGACGTGGTCCTGTGACGAGGTGGGCACTGCTCTAGCATGGAGAGGTTGCCCCACATGCACCAGGGCTCGACTTATCACCTTTGCATAGACTCAAGGTCACGCAAAACCTAGGGTATATCTGGTCCCCTATGTGCGCGTAGCATGTGGAGCTGATCCATGCGGCGAAGGCGAGAGTGGTAGCCATGGCACACAAAGAGAGAAGGAAGGAGAGCACAAGTGTAGGGAAGTGGAGAATGAAAGTGAAAATGAGTTTGGAGTTATAGCTTTTATATGTCTAGCATTTTAAATAAAGGTTCTTTATAAAGTTATTAACTCTAAAGTTTCAAATTAAAACTCTTACCTTAGTTTCTTTATTTCAGTACTTTAAAGTCACTGTTAAAATTACTCATACAGACAAACGCTTCGTTCTACATTATTATATCCTCGAATATGTTTGGGTCGCTAAGTATATTCAAGTCTAACGAGAGAAAATATATAATTTTTTGAAGAAAATAAATCTAAAAGGCCTTTAAAATTTAAGAAACGAGCAGCAGAGATGCGCTACAATATATCATTGTGCAAAGACAATATTCTCTAGATTATAGACCTCTAACCTGCAATTTAATTATGATTTTTAACTGCACGATTGAGTAATTACAGTATGTATTATCGCACGCTTGGATCACAGTAAACTAAAATTTAAAGTACTCAGAAGTTCAAAAAAGGTATGTATTCGCTCTTTATAAAGTTTTTTTACAAGGATTCCACTATCTCAAGGATATGTGGAGAAGCACATTATTTACATGTCATGGATTGCTCACTACGAGTCCTGACTTTTCTATTATCTAACTTGAAATAGAAGTTGTAGAGGGGCTCACTGGACATTAATTGGATTTCTTGTCTCAGAAAATAAATGGGCCAATGACTCTCTGCGCTGACTACGAAAGGATTATGACCACTCCACAAGATTACCACATCTACGAGCGCTGTATGTGTGTCATCTCGGATATCTTGATCCAAGCTGATCCACTCCCCTCGCAAAAGTCGCCATCTTCTATATTGAAAGCGAGCGCACAGAGTTTGTCTAGCAATGAAATACCTATAATAAAAACAAAAATAAGGGTAAGTGATCAATGCGACTAACATAACAATTCATCTAAGCGAGACCTATGTCAATTAAATCAAGGTATGCAAAGTAGTAAAAAAGTTTTACCTGAATGTAATATCAGATTGGTTGACCCTGCACTCAATCGTCTCATCAAAATGTGTTCTTTTGACTTGCCAAGACTCACCCAATAGCTGACTCATCCATTCCTCGGATGGACACTTGCATTGATAAGTAATCTTTGTTTTCTTCAAAACATCACATGAACCAAACAAATGTGCAAACAATGAGAATGGAATAAACCAACTAAGATGCACATCTTTGGAGCCTGTGGTGGGTTTCATAGCACTATTGATGTCAGATTTTATCTTCGACTTGCAAGCTCCTGACAACTCCAAGCTACCAATGAACCATTCACCACTAGACAGTGGCGGCAATGGGACATGCTGCAATCTCTGGCTTTCTACCACATACAATGAATTATAAAAAAAGATATTTTGAGTGGCAAGTTGACTTGCAGAGGTATTATCATAGATCAAAGAACCTATCTCTTCATGCCAAACATGTATCTTGCCGCTTAAACATTCCACATTCTGCCATTCATGCAAAGTCGATGGATATAGAGCTGTCAATCAAACAAGACTGAATTAGAATATTGCAAAGACTTTTAAAAACAACTCTGATACAAAAGAATAATCAATGATAAAATTTAACAACTTACTATTTTGTTTATAATTTGCAATGTTGTTCTCGTCATGTACAGAGATTTGTTTATGCGTATAAACATGTTGAATCAACACTTCTGTTACTGCACTTGTGCCATTAAATACTTTTCTGAACTCTAGAATTCTACCTTTCCAATGTTTGCTAGGGTTTGCAACATCCATGCGCTTGACCTTGAAACTCCCTCGAGTACTTGGGTGCATCAAAATCCAATCCAACTTATAATACTTATCACAAATCCAATTACCGCCATTATCTTTCCTGTTGAAGACCTCCACTGCAAGTATGCTACTGATATTTTTCCTCCGTGAAGACATCTGTAACAACCAAATACAAAATTTACCTATCAACATGTGTATAATTTGCAAATGTTCTCTCCAAATGAAATTAAATTTAAATGGATAAATTTAAAAAAGAAACATTGTACCTGTAATTTCTTTCACAAAGATCCCTAGATATGTTGAACAAGAAGTTGACTTATTAGCAAGACCATTGATCCTTCACTGACAGATTCCTGCAGTACAAAAACAAAAGAAATCTTGGGTCAACGCATGCATATAACTTATATGGGCTTTGTCCAAATGCGTTGAAATTTAACCATGGAACAGTAGTAAAAAATGGCAATATACCTGTGGCTTTCTCTGCAAAAAATCCCAAAGATGTTGTAGAAGTTGAGTTCTTAATAAATCATTGTTCTTCACCCTCGGAGATTCTTGGAGTAAAAAAACAAAGGAAAGCTCAGTATGCATGTAACTTGTATACATTTTGTCTAAACGAGATAAAATTTAACAGTGGAGCAACAAAAAAACAAGACAATATACCTGTAACTTTGTTTACAGAGAAACCCTAAGATGTTGAAGAAGAAGTTGAGTGTTCAAAATCCCAAAGATGTTGTAGAAGTTGAGTTCTTAATAAATCATTGTTCTTCACCCTCGGAGATTCTTGGAGTAAAAAAACAAAGAAAATCTCAATATGCATGTAACTTGTATACATTTTGTCTAAACGAGATAAAATTTAACGGTGGAGCAACAAAAAAACAAGACAATATACTTGTAACTTTGTTTACAGAGAAACCCTAAGATGTTGAAGAAAAAGTTGAGTGTTCAAAATCCCAAAGATGTTGTAGAAGTTGAGTTCTTAATAAATCATTGTTCTTCACCCTCTGACATTCTTGGAGTAAAAAAACAAAGGAAAGCTCAGTATGCATGTAACTTGTATACATTTTGTCTAAATGAGATAAAATTTAACAGTGGAGCAACAAAAAAACAAGACAATATACCTGTAACTTTGTTTACAGAGAAACCCTAAGATGTTGAAGAAGAAGTTGAGTGTTCAAAATATCACTATTCTTGACTGTAAGAGACTCCTAGAGCATCAAAACAAAAGAAATTACATGTCAGAGAATGCACATAACTTGCACAGGTTTTCTCCAAACGAGATAAAACTTTACCATAGAACATCTATGGAAGAGAAAAATATACCTGTAGAGTTTTGTGAAGAGAATCTTAGGGCTTTGGTAAAACAAGCTCTGCTCTCATAAAACACATGAAACTCTCTGTGTGCTTGTGCAAAGCAAATGAAATTTTACAGGGTTACAGAAAGGGCAAGCAACAGTGAGGCTGTAAAATTTCGTCAGGAAAGAAGAAGCGGGGAAAGAGATTTGACAAATTTGAGTTCCACCTAAGAAAGAGGGGGAAATTGAAAAGGGGAGAAAAGAAAAGTCAAACATAAAAAATAAGAAAATGAAAATTCGAGGCACAAACTTCCAAGAAGTGATAGCATTGTACTCCCCACATTTTCCCTTATTTTATTGCTAAGGGAAGATTTGGTCCAAGATATGGCTAGAAGATTCATGTTACATGAATCTGGAATCCCAGCTCTCTCATTGGTTAGGCCTATATTTGTTTATTCACTCCTTAAGGGGCAAAAAAGAGAGTCAATATTTCTCCTAATGCTTTATAAAATTTCCCTCTGAGTCAGAGATTAGTAAAGATTCTACAAGTTTTTTTATTGAGATCTACTTCTATCAACAGCTGGGGGTGCCATCTAGGATTGATGTCCATGTACGGTCTTTGTCCCAGAAGTCTGCCTATTGGGGATGATAACATCTTAAAGAATGGGTACAAATTCAGTGGGAGATTAGGAAACTCTACCCACACAGGTATACAAGTAGGCTTTGGGCCTGTAGGGTCGAATTCCGGGGCCCATTTGAATAGAGATAACGATGAGCTTTTGAGCATACATTGCCCATAGCTCAAGATGGTCAGGGCAGCTTGTTCATTCTCAAACAAGAAGAAGAAATAACTATTTGGGAGATAATGCATGACTATTGGTTTAGCCCCAATTGGTTCCTAGTTGGTTCGTACCCATGTCCTTAGAAATTCCATTGGGGGTCGGGCACCATGACATAATCCTATTAGAGCCCTAGATTGATACGACAAATTGCATTTTTTTAACTCACCTGCTGGAACCAAAAGAGGTACTTTGTTACCTGCTGTGGTGGTGGAGTCTGTTTCTGAGTTACTGTGAGTTTGGCCCGCTTTGGGGATGCCGTTGGTGTTATATTGCCCTTTTTGTGTTCCACCCTCAACTTGATGTTCGCTTCTTTGAGGAAAGCTCTGCTGACCTCCAGAAGCTGCTTGGTTGTCAGACCTCTCAGCTTCTTTGAGGCTCTCCCTTTGGAGGTAGGGGCTCCCTCCACCACTTTTTCCTAGTGGGTCCGAAGGGCCTCCCATGTTGATTGGTCCATTTCCCAAGGCCCATTCACCTCCTCCACCTCTGAAACCTCCACTTTGACTCCTTCCCCAGACGCCATGGTGATTTTGTTGAGCTGATAAACCATTGAATAAAGGGTTGCCAACGACGTTCCCAAAAGATTTATTTAGTGACCCCGCCATGCCCCTACAGAGCTAATTGTTGTTCCACGCCCAGAATGCTTCAGGGTTTACATCCACGTGCTGCATATTGATATCTCAGTCCATCGCTCTATCTGCGATAGAGTTTCATAGGAGAAAGATGACTCAAGGTAGAAGATGTGCAGCGCAGGCATCTAGAAGAGACCGCAGCGCTTCAATGCGCTGCGCAGCCCAAACGCACAGAGAGAGAGTCAGACGTACACTCCCTCGAATGTTATCACGCCCCCGGACGTTATCACACTCGAACGTTTCTCTTTGCACTTGAACGTTCTCTCGGGCCAGTGTGCACTCGGAAGAAAATGTTTCTCAGCACTCGAACGTCCCGCCACTTGGATGATATCATATTCAGTGCGTGCGTGTTTTTTCTCTCTCTCTCTCTCTCTCCGCTGATCTTGAGCCATGTTTACGAGTTTTTTTCCTTTATGTTGAATCTGTATATGTACTTGGGGATTTTTTTCTTTTGTGGAGGACCGACATTCAAGGCATGAAGTCCCAGGATTAGGTTGAGTGTGTTTGAAAGATTGGAATTTGAGGAAAATCCTGAGGTTGGAAAGAGCTGTGTTTGTGCTCTATTGTATATTTTATTTGTAGCAGCTTGATGCTCTTTATGATTTCTGTTTATGCAAATTAGTTCATGGATTCGACAAGTTGAGTTGCCCTGTCCCATGGTCGCCAATGAGAGCAGATTTCAAAGCCAAGATTCAAGAGAAAAAGGAGCTGAAGACTTGTAGATGATGCATTTTTTGGTGCACAATAAAGAGGTTACAGATCAAGGAGCTAGAGTTTTTCTAGATGCATTTTGACATCAGGAATCCAATGTAAGTGTCCATTCGTCCAACTGAAGTCTGTTTGACCCCCCATTTATTGGCCACAAGGTTTGGCATTATAAAGCAACTACTACTCGATCTGAAAGCTGAAAAGCATGTGACAAAGGTCAACAAGGTGATAGATTTCGACACCAGAAAGTCGTTCATCTAGTTAGATCAATATTTCGAGATTGTTTGTCCCTCCAACAGGTTTGGAACTTCTTCACGTCAAGTACAAAAAGGGAAAAATGGAAATAGATAAGTTATAAGTTATGCCTTAAGCTTGATTAGGGGGCCAAAACTCAAGAATTAAAATGACATGGGGAGAGGCGAGGGAGAGGGAGGAAAGGGGGAGTCCATTCTTTTCGGTGCCTCCTCCTAAAAAAGTGATTTTGAATGCATGCAACCATCTCCCGCATCCTCTTGGGCATCAATTATTCACCATCAATCACTTCAAAGATCACGCAAAATGGTGTAGTAAATCAACAAGATAAAAAAGCAGTCATTCTCTCTCATGTTTCTCTCTCTTGTTTGTCCTTTGTTCACACGGCTGTATATGAGAGAGACATAGGGAGGGTTGATTTGATGAAACATGTTTATTGATGTCTGTTATTCCAAAATTTCATTCATTTTTCATTTTTTATATTAAAAATAATAAAACCATAAAATCCAAAACACGAGATTCAATGGAAAATGGGATTGTTCTTGATTTTTGGGATTCAAATAATGTTCATATCGCATGAAATTAAATAGGCTAATGGATAACACTTCACATCAGTTATAAAAAGTTTAAAAAATTAAAAAAAATCAATAATTTGTGTTGAAATAAATGAAAATTTTCATGAAAATAGTCAAATAAAGAGAAAAAATAAACTTTACACATTAAAAATTACAAAAATTTAGGAGAATATTTGTGAATGTGTAATGAAGGTAAAGATTGAGGATTTGCCTCAGTTTTCCTTTATTTATATCTCAAAGTGTGTGTTTTAGGGCTTGTTTCTATGAAAAATTATTACGCAATCTTCCTACATTTGTGCAAGCAATCTAAATGTAAATGGTAGGGGATGTGGGACTGAAATGGAAAGATATTTGATTAATTTATTGATTTATTTACATATCTTAGCATATAAGCCATGGTTCATATATGTTTTAAAGGGTTCAGTAGCACGAGTTTGCCCGATGTTGTTTCTTCGCAACACAGCATGAAGCTAATAGAAAGAGATCATGAAAAGGTTGTTTATGCACCTCACATTGGTTAGTTTTTAGTTAAGTTATTTGAGTACAAAGTTCCATACACTTTGCATGTGCAATCTAAATATGGTATCAGAAGATAAATTCTTGGATGCATAGAAATTGTATGTTTAGGTGATGACTAAAGTTGAGAGTGTAAGATTTTCCTTTGTTGTAGGTTAGTGAGATATCTTAGGGAAATTGATTAAGTGAGGAATATATAAAGTCTCTTGGATCATTACATCTATATTATGAGAGGACTCTATTACGTTCATATTCTACGTGTAAGACTGTGCATCATGGGGCCAATCTTGGGGTATAGGAGAGCTATAGGAGCCACAACATTTTGTTGTGGGGGGAGCTCTTTATGTATGTGAATAGAGGTGTTGGTTACATGAATGTTTGGGTGCTCCCTTTGTTGGAGTCAAGAAAGGAATATTGTTGGATTGTAATCGATACAAATGTGCAAATTATTCAGAGTAGTGTCTAATCCCTAGACATTCCTGGCCACGAGGTTGTGAGGGTGGTTTGGTGAGCATAGAGTCCCAGTTAGAACCCTAGAGCTAGTGTCAACCATTTTAAGTCGTGACACTAATCCATACTACAATATATTGATTACCCATGTTCATGTTGGATTTTAGCTTGGCCAGCCCGACCCAACTGGTGGACTAGCCAAAAGATAGTGGAAAAGGAGAGTGCCTTAGATGATGCTAAGAGCTCAAGGGTCGATATGGGAATAGGATTAGTAGGTGATCTAGAGCAATAGATGGAGATGGTGAGTTAGAAGGAGGTAGTGTAAGCATCTCTATAGGAAGTGGTTGTGCAAGTGGGGCAGAAGGGGTGGGAGAATCTAACTTAACATGAGAAGGCACGACTAGGTGGGGGAATGAATGGGAAGCTCATGGGATAGGATGGTTAGTGCTTGGATCTACCTAAAGAAACTATGGCTGAAACCCAAGAAAAAGGGACAAAGAATATTTGAGATCATTTGGGAATCCAAGTGGAGATGTTACCCTGGTAATAGCCTTGAGCTTGCAAGAGAGCACATGCGACCCAAAACAAGGAAATTGTTGACTGTAATGGAGGTTTAAAACATTTAATAGGCTTCTGATGCAATGGTTGTGAGGGTGGGGATGGGACAGATAATGGGAGGTGGGGTCACCACTAGAAGTTAATAGGCTTCCTAGGTGTGGGTTTGGTGGCTCGACTAAGAGGAGTAGTAGAATAATGTTGGCCTTGGAAAATTTGACAAACTAAGGAGCTATTAGATTGAGAAGGGTAGCATGAGGAGTTGGCATCTTCTCCACATAAATATCCCCTTTACTTAAAGCAAAAACAATATGGGCACTTGGAAATTGCAATATAATGTGCTAATCAATATAGTTGATGGTATGCAAAACCTAATTCTTAAAAGGTTGTCCCAAGAGAAGTTCCTTTCCCACATCCTCTTGGTTTGGAAGAATGTAAAAAAGAAGAGGGATGATCTTTGTTGCAATAATAATCAAGAGCTTACATTTACCCAATAAAGAGTAGGGTTGGCCACCATGGGGGTTAAGCTTAGTGTGAGGAGTGGGTGCCATCTAATTGACTCATGAGCCACCAATCTACAAAGAGGCACAATAGTAGGAGGCAACATCCTCTTCTTGACATAAAATTGGCTTAGTACATCCTTCATCAAACCTAGAGAGACTTTCTTACCTAGGTGCCTTGAGTGCTTTTGTTTTTTTCCATCCTCGGACTCCCCTTGAGCATTATCACCACTCATCTTCTCATTATTGTCCAAACCCTCATGGTGCACATTGGTCTCTATAAACACGGACGTTAATAAACAATAGTAACAAAGAAATTATATATTAAAAAAATAAAAATGAGTAACAATAAGCAACAATTATATATAAATGAAACAAACATATAAGTGACTACATGTTTGCTCAACAATCTTGTCAATAGTATTGGAATCCCCATCTACTTGTGCTTCGTCGTCAATGAACACACATCTTTTTGGACCACATCCTTTCTTTTTTGGAGGAGTGTCCAAAGGTCACACACATGATGATGCTTCTTGGTCTGTGATCTACCTGGGAGCACATCCCGAATGTAGCTTCATGCTGACTTGACGGTTACTATTATGTGAGACATATCGAATGTAGCTCCATGCTGACTTGACGGTTACTATGATGTGAGACATATTCCTTTCTCTTTCCATACACTCTTTTTGGTGACATAATATGCAACCTGAGCATAAACTACAAAGAAAATTAAAATTCATGATGCCATTATTTACTGCTTAATATTGTTTAAATCCTCTTTTAGCATAGTCATAATGTGAGCACATCCACTGTAATTAAGTAAATTATCAACATGAGAGTTGAAGCCTACTCCAAATATAAACCTTGTAAATACTTGAGCCAAGAGAGACGACGGATTTAGGGTTTAGTATAAAAAGGCAAGAAGTGCTAATGTAGCAATTACTTTTTTGGCACTATCACTAATTTTCCAAATCTTCTTGTCTTTCATCTTCTTGTACTTGGTTTGTAGCCCATGGCTACATTGTGCTATGGTAATAGAAGATATTCCATGGCATGGCCATGCTTGGATCTTAGTTTGGTATATTTATTGTTATGTGTAGCTTAGAATACTTTGATTTCTTGTTCATTTCCATTGTTAGATTGGTCTTCTTTTACATTGATATCATAGCATTAGTCTAGATCCTTGTTAGGAGTCATTTTCTTGTACTTGATCCAATTTCATAGACTAGGGAGTGGAAACCACAGTTAGATTTGAGTTACAGGACTTAGTTTCTTCATATCCGGGGTTATACTTGAAGGTCTACTACAAACAGTGACAAAGATGGTGATTCTTGGCACTACCCTGTGGAAAATAGTGGGTTCCAACCAATTTGGAAGCTTGTGACCAAGTTTTGGACCAAAATTTGGGGTAAGTTGGACAAAATGAGGGTTGCATGACTTAGTATGGGTTAAACTTGAGTTACTTTTCAAGAACAGGGGTTTCTTCTCTTTCTTTTCAAGTTGTACTCAAGAATCCATGGCCAAAGGCTTGATCTAATATCGTTCCCATGATCTCTATCATGCCAATGGACTCCATAACCTTGCTCTTCACCTCTTGAGCTCTCTATTGAGTAGTGATTTGGCTCACTTAGCCTAATTTTTTCTTCTTCATCTCGAAGTATAATGTTGCACAATTTGTACCTACAAGACATACTCTGGTCTATTTCAAAAAAAAAAAGCTATAGGCTCAAGTAATTCATGGTTAATGCCCCAAACATCATTGGCAAGTGGTTTTCTTCAAGCTTGGACAAGATCTCTTTCATTCTTGGACTCTTCCCTCTCCTATGAAACCCTAAACATTACAATTTTTTATAGCATCAAAGAATTTTAGATTTCTTGAAGCAAATGAAGGGGATTTTGTTGGCAAATCAATCCTGGAGTTTGCTTACACTCCTGGCTTCAATCTATTGTCAATATTGAAGTAACATTGAAGAGTTTTTGACATACATTGGTCTATGGAAGTTTTGGACAGCATGCATCTTCAATGACACTGAAATCTTTGGTTCTCTTGTCAATTTTTGGAGTCTACAATCTACATTGGAGTTGTTCATTATCATCCTTCAAGCTCTACATCAAATGGAAGAAGATTTTACCTTCATCAACCATAAGTATTGAAGCATTGGAGCAACAATGGAGTTCATAAGAGAGGAGTATGAAGCTGAGAGCTTATTCCATCTTGAAGCATGCTTAAATTGGGACTTTCTTGGATCATTTGAAGTTGAAGACAAATCATCTTTGTGAGAAATATCTACATCAACCACACTCTTCACATGCAAGCATAAGAGGTACTTTCAATCATCTTTAATCTCTCCCTTTTGAATCCTATTGCTGAGCTATATCTACATCAACCACACTCTTCACATGCAAGCATAAGAGGCACTTTCAATCATCTTTAATCTCTCCCTTTTGAATCCTATTGCTGAGCTATATCTACATCAACCACACTCTTCACATGCAAGCATAAGAGGTACTTTCAATCATCTTTAATCTCTCCCTTTTGAATCCTATTGTTGAGCTATATCTACATCAACCACACTCCACATGCAAGCATAAGAGGTACTTTCAATCATCTTTAATCTCTCCCTTTTGAATCCTATTGCTGAGCTAATCCAATTGATGGAAGAGGGATTAAAATGATTAAGAATTCCAATCATTCTCTCAAATGCATTTCATGAATAATCCATAGAGCTACCTTAGTGATCAATCACTGCTTGATCACTTTCATTCACTGAAATAATCACTCTTAATGCCTCTAATTCTCATCCATTTTCCCTAACCCTAACATTGAATTGTTTGCCTCTTGTTTCATTGCCATGAATGAAAATTTTACCCAATGGTAAGTGAAATAAAAACTGTAAAGCACTGAGTCACTTCTGCAGGTATTCCTTACCTATCCCCATTTTATTTTCAGCCCAATTTCATTCAAGTTCTTGCATAACATGAAATGGCAATCGAATTCCTTTCAATACATGCATTTCATGCTGTTTTTTTAGCCTAGCATTGAACAGCCATGTCTATACCCACGAGGAAAAGTGAATGCCATGAAATTTGGTAGGACAAAAGAGAGGTGACTCTCCCCTACTGACAAGGATCCTGAAGGGGAGCACAACTCGGCTTGAGAGGGAAATTTGCACACCCCTCAAGTCTCGGATCCCAGGCATTAAAAATAAGGTGCAGGTACCATTTCAATGGCACAAGAATTCAACCTACAACATGATGTATTTGGCACTAGTTACATGATATAATGGCAAATTCATGGCAGCCATTGAATATGGAAAATGCATGTGATAAATGTATGTGACAAATGTATGGGTGGAAAATGTATGTGACAAATGTATGCAAAAGGCAAGACAACATGCAAAAGGGGAAAATGTATGACAACATAATGCAATGCAATTGGCAAATTGGGACAGAGTTATGCTGAGCAAGATGTATGTTACTTGTGGCATTTGTACTTTGGGTCATCATTAAAGAGTTGGGACAGGGTATGCAAACAAGGTCTGATTGATTGGATCCCTATCTTGTAGCCTACAATGGGATTATTCAACTATTTTGGTTCTTGCAGAGGTCATTCTCAATTTGACAGTTGTATGGAGTTCCTTTGTAGGTCTACATAGTTGCTACATGCATGAAATTGATGGTACAAGTCATTAAATGACCAAAACAGAGCATTCACAAGTTGCAGGAAATTCTAGAAAGCTACAGTAAATTGCTCACATAATTTTTTTGTACTCAACCATTTTCAATACTTGATATCTATTTTGAAAGGGAACATCCTAAGCTTTAAACAAAGCAAAAAAGTTCATCATTTGGATCACTAGAGCTCAAGATATTTGAGTTTTTCTTCTACTGTACATCTAGGACAAGACCTCATCTATGGCTAAAAATAAAATAAAGAATCCCATTATGGACACCATTAGTGAAGGTTTATGGGACTATCAGTTGGATAGAGAGCATGAAGCTCGGGGGGGTCACTTTTGAATATATGTATATATAACATGAGTTCAAAATAAGGGGCTTTTAAAACACCATTTTTATACATTTTTTATATACAGAAGGGTGTTATATAAAGGGGTTACTTACAGATTGAATAGAAAAGGGTTTTTTTTTATGCAAGAAAAATTCACAGATTAGGATATTTATAAATAGGCCATGAACACACGTTATATAGAGAATATATATATAGTGAACCCCCCGAGGCATGAAGCTTCACAACAGGCTATTTACCATGAGAATCATGATAATGAGGAGCTAGAGATTAGTTCAACACATGATCTAGTAAAAAATTAAGTGAATGGGGTTGGCACTACTCATCTCTCTACTGATTCTAACAGTTTTCAACAACTCTCCAATGGCATAAAGGACATGAAGTCGGGCATTGACAAGCTTGTGGCTCTCTTGAGTGAGAGGATATTACCTACAACAATTCCAAATGCTCCAAATTCTCCTATTGTTGAAGAGTAGCCAAAGACCACAACTCCCAAGGTTGTTGGACATTATGAAGTTGGAGAGCCATCAAGAGCTCAACCCTATCATTTTTAGCCTCAATTTCAGCCCCTTTATCAACCCAAGACCTACACTAGCCCTCATGGATAGGATTTGGAAGATAAGATTCATGCTAACTCAAGGCTTGATGATGACACATATGGATGCCATCCATTTTACAAGTCTTTTTATGGACAACCATCTACTATCCCTAAACCTACACATGAAGAGAAAGCTAAAAAACAAAGGTCTTATCATGGTCAATCAAGTGGAGGTAATAATTCTCATAGGCAACACCCTTACAATGGACATGGTCATGTAAATTCATCTCCAAATTCTTATGGACAGCAATATCATATCAACAATAATCATGTATATAACCAACCCTCTAAATAAGGCTCTCATTCAAATTAGTTTTGGTCTCATCAAATGAGTGGACACCAACTATCAATGAATGCCACAACAAATATACACTCTCCAATGTATGGACATCAAGTCTATGGATAGCCTCATGTTGTTGGAAACTCTTTGTATCCGCCACAAGGAAAATTTAATCAGCCAAATGGGTTTGCAAATATTCATGGGTAGCAAAAATAATATGTTCATGGAACATGGAATAACGATGCTCAAAGGCAAAATTCTTTTGGTCCAAAATTTTATGGACATCAACACAATAATGGCCAATCTCATCAATATGAGCGGGAATACAAGGACAAAACAACCATTTCTAATTTCAAGGGTGAAAATCTATCCCCTACCAACTTAGAAGAATGGTTTGACAAGCTTGAGATGTATTTCTCTTTGTATCCTAGACCGGAGAATGCCAAGGTTGAATTTGCAACCCTACATTTGGAGGGATATGCACACACTTGGTGGTAGTACATATCAAGGATTGGTAATTAATTCTTGACATGGGATGCATTAAAGAGGGAAATGATCGAATTTTTCATGTCTCCTATTGAAAAAGAGAAGTTAGAGAAGAAGTGGTATGCTCTTGAGGAAAGAGGATTATCAGTTAGAGATTATTCTAACCAATTCCTTAACCTCTCCATGCATGTGGAAGGAGTATCCGACAATGTCAAACTAAATAAGTATATATTTGGGCTTGAATCTTCTCTATCTTTGGAAGTGGGAGCTATGAAACCATCCTCTTTACAATCTGCCATACAATTGGCTAAAAGGTATGGTAAAAAATACAAGAGTTTTCAGCAAAGAACATGGCAACACTTTCATCCAAACTAGTCCACTAACATAGTTGCAAATTATGGGAAAACAAATTTCAGCAAGGAGGGAAGCCAACAAATACCTACAACAAGATCCCTACATTTCTTACTATTTATGGATAAAAACACAGCATTAATTTCATATTTAATGTTGAAAATAGATCAGATGGAAAGAGGACTGAAATAGGTGGCAAAAACTCAGCTCCTATGGTGTAAGGAAAGCATGTGTCTAATGACAAGCTGAAGGCCATGTATGCAAAAGGTCTATGCTTCAAATGTGGTGTAACGTACCTACCCTTGATTATATGATGGATAGCATTTTAGTAGTTGCTAGAGTTTACCTTCCAGTTTTCGCCATCCGTACTCTAACCATAATGATTAGATTTTGTCCAAGGCTAGTTAGGTCTACCCCGTAGGGGAAGCGTACTTCCATTACCCACGGAGGATAGACCTGAAGGTTCCTAATTGACCTAATAGTCACCTATCAACAACCAGCTCACATCTGGAGGTGTCCTTTGAGAGGATTATTGTCTGGAAGGAGTGATTGCCATTACCCTTGGTTCATGGAGTACAATGCTTTTTTCCAGAATATCAGACTAAGGATTTATGAAATCCCTCGCACTGCTCTGGCACAACTGCCATACCTTTCCCTAAGATAATTTACATTTTGGATTTTGAGACCAAACCCTTGGTAAGTTAGTGAATCGGCCCTTCCTAGAGTTTCTTCCTAGCGTTTCTTTTTGGGAAAACCTCTCGGCTAATGAAGACCACTCTACCATAGGGCTAGATTCATCGGGAATCCAACCACCCACTTCCCTCTCTCTATGAAAGTTCTTAGTTATCTAATTACTTACCACATCACGTGAAACATATAAAAATAGCTTCATTCATTTTAAAAAATCCTTCTATGCACAGTTGTTCATTTGCATAATTTACTCACGGACATACAATCAAAGTAAAACAAATTCATTGATTATGTTCCATAATGTGTGTTCTCCCACCCATACATGAGAAAATTTACAATTTCACGTGTTGCCTTATGTGGCGCATCTACACGTCACCAAGATCAAATCCACCTATAGCTAGCATTTCTAGGTGTCCCAAGTAGAACTTGGGCCATACAGGGGACCAAATAGTTCCCAGGTGCATAAAGGATTTAGTAGCCAAAGCCCCCTGGCACCTTAGCCACCCCCTACTTAATACGATCCCTGTTGGGAGACCTCTTGCCATCGGAGCCAATCCATACTTCTGTGGTAGTAAAAACATCCCCTCTTGGTACAGGGATTTAGCACCTATCCTTGGGGGAGGCATGTGACTCCTCAACCGTTCCAATACTTGATTCAATTAGGATCTAATCTAAAAATCACAAACAAGATTGATGTCTTCAAGCAATTATGACTTCAATCAATCATGCAACTTTCAAGTGATGATTAATCTAGTAGCAATCGATACTTGAATTTTACATAACAAACTCTTTCCCTTGGAATTTAACTAAGGGTATCTAGATTTGGGGGTCTCCAACTTCCCAGTTTAAGGTTTATTATTGTAACCAAGTTTCTTGGCCTTAAATCGGTTTCTTTAACTTAGAGTTATTTCTGTATTTTTTTTAAATCTTCTATCAGAGCTTCTAAATTAAAACTATATCCTTGGCTAGTTTCTTTGGGGTTTGTTCTTAATAAATCCATCTTGAAAATTTCCTCATGATTTCTCTTGAGGTCCAGAATTTCGTAGTTTTTCCAATAGTTTCTAACCTATAAGATGTTCTAATAATTTACCAAGTGAATACTCTAAGATCGAAGTATTTCTTAAGAGACTTATCTTATTTCTATTGAATTCGGATATAAATTTTTGGAAAAAAAAACATGTGGTATCAAAATTGGTAAAGGATTGTTATCTGTGCCCGTGACTCCATTAGTGACTCTCATGTTCGCAACTCTAATTGTTGCTTCCACGTTAGTAGGGTCATTTGCAATTTCTGCTTTTGAATCCTTTTTCTTCGGGGCCATGACAAAAATGTGATTTGTACAAGAAGAAGAACACGACATTAATAACAGTTGGCAAGGGTGTAATACTTTAGATGATAATGATGGTTATTTCGGGATTCAATGATGTAGGCCTCATGGATGGTTCTTCTTGCTTCGTGGAGAGCAATACTTCTCTCTCTCTAGTAGATGGAATATGGAAGAGAGTAGAGGTATGACTTCTGACTGGATTGATAGAATAGGATAAAGTTCTTCAATGTCTTCTCTTCTCATATTAGAGTAGAAGAGGATGAGAGACCTTCTACGTATCCCCTTTGAGTAAGTTACTCATGAATATATGTGTGCATCATGTGGGCTCAAAATAAGGTATTTTTAAAATACTATTTTTATACATTTTTAACAAACAAAAGGGTGTAATATAAAGGGATTATTTACATATTGAATAAAAAAATGTTATGTTTTATTCAAGAAAAATTCACAAATAAGGATATTTATCAATAGTCCTTGAACACACGTGATGTAGACAATATCCATACAGTAACTTTCGTGAGGTATCCTCTTCCTTGGGTTGAATGGAATGATGTCTCTTCATCTCATGGAATAGAGTCTCCTCCTTCTCGATTAGCATCTTGTCCTCATTAAGATTGCTCTTGTCCTCCTTTTAGTCATCCCCAAGCCCTCAATTTATAGTTTTGCAAGGGGAGGGGGGGTTAAAGAGAGGATACTTGCTTTTTAGCATTTTTCGATGACATCATCGATGATAAAGAGAACACTTTCTTTTAGTGCTTCTAATGACATCATTGATGATGTCAGAGAGGGAGCTTCATTTTTGTAGTGCAAAGATAAAAATTTATGGATCTATGGGTGAGCACCTCGTGGTGCGTCGTCAAGTGGCTGTGTCACTCCAAGGCTTACAACAAAGGTGGCAACCAAAGCATAGACCTTGGCATACTTGACAATGGGCTACGAAGGCTTTGTTGGCACCGTTGGCTGCACGCTGTCAGAAAGTTTATTGTTCATAATATAAATCATGGAATTCTTATGAACACAGAAGAACTTTATTAGGATTTATATGAGGAATTTTCATACATAACTCAGTTATTGTTACCCAACAACCAACCTAGATATCACTTAGTTACATAAGTTCTTTTGTATTTGTCATACAATTTTTAGTTGTACCATGTATATTGATTAAAAAAATAAGTCTATGGGAACCCACAACTTGATCAACTAGAAGTAATTGATAGTTTGCAGGCTAAGTCACATTGGTTCAAGTGAAAAATTTGGTTAGAAATCAAGAAAAGTGCCAAAAGTTCACTAGGTTCATGGGGGACCTAAAATAATGGACTAAAATGACCTGTAAGTGACCTAAGTGATCAAAATGATAAGTGGGAGCTGAGCAAGATGCAGCCCGCATTTTTCGGTGCAAAAAGTGGGCCTGCATACATGTGGTAACTGGAGAAGGAGCTGTGGGCTATGGTGCATGCTCCAAAGCATGCAAAGTCAAGACAAACTAGAGCTGAAGAAGGAGTTACAAACAAGGAAGGTGAGAGCTCTTCTTACCCATCCATTTGGTATGACAAAAATGAATGGTATGACAGTCCATAAAAGGGAAAAACCTGAGAAAAAGTACTCATCCTGCTCTTATGTACGTTTTCTTTCATTCTTTTACCTTATTCATGGTCCAATGAAGCCCGTCTTGTACCCAAGTACTTGATGACTTTGGGGCAAGCAAAAAGGGAAGGATTTTGAAGGTGTATGGGCTATTATGGACTAAAAAAACTAGTCATAAACAGGGCAGCCCACTGTTCTTGTCCATTTTGATGAGTAAACAAGTTATCTATGTGGTTGTAATAGAGGAGATTGACCTCTTAACATCAGGGCTTTACTTGTGAATGATTAGAGGAGCTTATTCTTGAGTTATGTACACTTTTAGAGCTTGATTATGGGCTAGAAATTATTGTTTTAAAACAGGGCTGAAGTTAAATTTATGCTTAATCAATGCATTTCATGGGCTTTTGATCCATGTCTTGAATGTACTTGACTCTACCATCAAAATACTTGTTTCTTGGAGTTGTTATCCATCCATGTACATGAAATAAAAACCAGTTAAGCTTGCATTTGGAATATGCATTTAGATTAAATCTGAGATTATCCCTAATGTAATGTCTTATTATTCCCATATGCATTTGATGTGATCAAGAAAAAGTCTTTCATTCCATTCATGTATGCTAAATAATCAGGAAAAGCTTGATATCTTCATTTCTAAAACTCAAATCTTGTCAAACCCCAATCTTTCTTCCTTCTCCAAACCTTGAATCCCACACTCTTCTTTTTCTCTAAACCCCGGTGGTAGACCTTCAAACCCCAACACGACGATAACGCGAGAAGCTCCCTGGAGCCCCAAGAGGAACACCAAGGAAAAGGGAATTCTCTTGCAAGAAGATCTATCTTGTAATATCAACAAGCTTTTATTTCATTCTTTTGATCATCAAAACAAAGAAAACAGCAATTCTTCACGCAGCATCATAGTAGATATCTCCCATGGATTTGATAGAATCAACCATAATCTTCAACATCTTCATATAATTCTTCAATATAACAAAGAACACAAGGGAATACACCATCTTTTGAATGGAAATCAATCACATATTATTCATCTTCAATGTCTTCATAGTTCTCTCTCTCAATCTCTCATACACAATTACACTGTTTTGATAGAATTGACTATCTCTGGCTCTCTCTCTCTCTCTCTCCATCAATAGTACATCATATCCTCACTAAAATCACTCAATAATCACCCTCAATAATCCTTCTTAGGTCGTGGATGCACCTCCCAAGAGGTATGTCTGATATGAAGAGGCACCAGAGCCACTACAGTGACTCTTCATAGCTCACCACTGTCACTTCACTCCAATCTTTACTTGAGTCTTTAGTAGCTACTTCTTTGACTTCTTTTAGCTCTTTTGCACTTGTATTCACCTCTTTCCAAGACTAGAAAACTTTCCCAAGCTACACTCTCATCCAACAGAACACATACAGAGGCATACAGAAGGTCTACAGAGGCTCACAGAAGCTCAACAGAGAGTTACAGAAGGTCAACAGAAAGCATCAGAACCACATAACTCATACCAAAACCATTCCAAACCATAAAAAATCACTCAATAAGCTTTCAAACAATCTCAAACCCTATCAATTAATACTCCATCCTTCCATACAGAGAGAAAAAAGAACAAAACAGAAGCTCAACAGAAGCTATCAGGACCAAACAGAACATCAACAGAACTTCACATCTCTACTAATAAACATCATGAGCTTAATAAAACCATTCCAACCTATCCAAAACACTCTCAAACCACTTCCAAACCAATCAATCATCTCATAAAATCAACCATTCAGCTCTCAAAAATAACAAAAATCAGCCAAAAAATAGATCATTTCCACACTCAACATATCCCCACACTTAATAAGGAAGCGTCCTCGCGCGACCCAAGAAAAAGGGAATACAAGTTCATTCAAGAGCTCAACTTTGATCTTCAATAAATCTTCAAAAACAGTCCATCCAACCACGACCCCAACTTATAACATGTATCTGATATAAAGAATACAACGAAAGGAAAACCCTTTATACATTAACACTTCATATCAAACTGGAAATCACAACAAACTTGTAAAATATATAAGAGGTTTCTTCTTCTGCATCTTCAACTATCCAACCAGCAACACCATTACCGCAATTCTCCAAAAATGTAGCTCGTACGAAAGCAAATCGAATAGGCAACCACCACGATCTTATCACATAAATTAACCCACAACACAAACACTGCACACAACACAACCATCTGAATGACTCCTCCAAAAAGAGAGATTTATCATTAAAAATCATCCACAATACATTGCAAAGGCATCAATGGAGATGATCCCTTTTGAAGGCTTGGTGATTTCAAAAACGATCCATGGACAAGGATTCATCTATAAATGTCTTGGGAGGATTCTGAAAGAATTGAAGGCAGCACATCCTTTCCAATAAGATGAGGTATCTGCTAGGCAAATAGAGGGCACGAAAGTACAAGACATCCAGTTCCTGGGAATCAATGATCACATTGACATTCATGCACAACTTTGGAATAGATTTTGAATCATTATGAGAATGCCTATGCATATACGCCAGGTACCAAGTAAAATGAGCAGTTTAGTGCACAAAAGGATCTGCACACTGAGAATATTGCTGAGCAAAATGCAGATAATTTTGATAAGCCTGGCTAGCACTTATCCATTCTCTTGGGATCAATCGCCAATTGATTTGAGGTCCAGTAAGGGAATCATTTGAACTCCACCCTCTTCTTCGAAGAATCTTCTGATCAAAACCTTGATACCCACTAACCAACTGAGGAGGATTAGGAATAGAAGTGTTAGGAGACGAAAGAGGGACTAATGAAAGAGGATGAAGCGATGGATAGGAAAAATCATAAAATGAAGAATGGATTAAAGATGGATTTGCTGAAAATTGAGGAGATTCGATTAAGAAAGGCGTTAAAAGATAAGCAGGAAAAGTTGATAGAATGTCAGGGGATGGTGAAGGACAAGGATCAGGAGGTAGAAAAACTCAATCTTCAATAAAAGAACAATGGGTAAATATAGGAATTTGAGGAGATCCTTGAGGTTGAAAAAGAAGAGGTAAAATGACCTTTGGGTTAGATTGAGAAAGGGAAATATAAGCATCATACCTATGATCCATTTGTTGATAAATGAGTTAGGCATGGTAAGGACAGACCTAAAGCTGATCGACGATGATAGGCTTCAAAGAAAGAAGTATCAAATGGGGGTTGGTTGGAGAGATAGGCTAAAAGATCCACCCTCAGTTGGTTAATGTTCTAGGCATGAGCTGAAGCTTTGACCTGACGGTGATTCAAAATGACAGCATCAACCATAGTGTGCCATGAAAACTCAAGACACTCAGTCACCTTTGAAGAATATCCCTGGAACATTTCATCAATCCTCAACTCCAAATGTCGGACATACAAAGAAGCTTGCAATACCACATCTCCGACATACCAAGCCAGATCTTCATCATCTGGAATCAGTAAATCACCCCTCAAATACATATAGGACAGAAGCATCGTATCTGGAGTGACAGAGTCTTCAAAAACCATCCTCACTACTTCTATCAGCAAATCAGATGACCAGGCCCCACTCCATCCATCCTCTAGAATAGGTAAATCCATCATGGAAAGTTTTATATAGAAGGCCAACTTCTGTTGTTGATAATGGACAAAAAAGGAATGATTTGGTGGAACATATTCTTGATACTACTCAAAAGAAGACCATAATAAATCCATGCGAGATTGCAATCTTTCCACCTTGGCCTGAAATAAGGGACATAATGTAGCCTGCCTCTAAAGAGCTGCCAAGTTTGCAAGGGATAAAAGAGAAACTGGTTGCACAGGACTCTGTATATTCGACCGAGACTGAGCCAACTAATCTTTGAGTTGCTGGATTTGAGCATTGCTCTGGTCTAAGATAGCTGTGGTGGATTTAAACTTCTCTGCTTGGGCAGCTATCACCTCCTTCATCTCTTGACTCTCCTTCTGTAACTTATCCCTCTCCTCTATTACATCAACCACTTGAGACCTAGCTTCTGCCAACTCAGCTTTCAACTTAGAGATTTCAGCTTTTTTAGTATCCATGAGCTTGCTCCATTTGCGTACAAAGGTCAAAGAGTTTCTCCTGAGCAGAGGCTAACTCAGTATTGGTCTTATGCAGTTCCTCCTTAGACTGCTAAACTTCATCATAAAATGAAGAATATAATTGTTGGATACATGCAGTCATCGAAAGTTCAATAGAACTTTGGATATCCTTGCACAGGAACCGAATAGCATCTCCTGTTACCAAGCGGTGAACAGAAGGAATAGTAAGTTCTAGCATCCCGTCTCTATGGGCTCTGAAAAGATTTGGCGTCTGAAGGAATGCAGGCAAGGTGCTACAAGACTGGGTAGGAACGGTCACTGGAATTGGAGGAGGAGGAATAGACACTGACTCAGCCACCCTCTTGAGGCGTTTTCTCTGAATAACAAGGGGAAGAGGAGAATCATCATCCTTAATTATCACATCATCATCTTCATTATGAGGCAGAGGAGGAACTTTTGGAGGATCAATTGGAGGTAAAGGAACTTCCTTTGCAGGGGCAGTATGTAGCAAGAAAACATAGAGGAAGGACCCAAATGTAACATTAGTCACATTTCCTTGAGTAGCTCAGATAAAGTGGTGATCCATCTTGGAGAGGAGGTAGGTTCTCCAATCAATAGTTATACCTTTCAAAATCATTCGTGAAGCTGTAAACAACTCCTTGGAAAGATAATGAGATGGGGATTTTGCAGGCATGAACCTGTCCTGAAGGAATTGGCATAGCTGTTTCCATAGGGGATTGGAAATCATGGAGACGCCGACTCCTGACGTGGTAATGACCTTCTTCAAATCAAGAGCATCGTGAGTCTGCTTCTACAACAGCTTCAAAATATTGTCATTGGTGAACAACTGTCTGGCAGTAGGAACGGACTCCCCACGATACGACAGACCAAGAGCTTTGCCTAGACTCTTCGGTGTGAGAAGAACAGTAGTGCCATGGACTAGACCAGACCTCTTACTGTAAGAGGTTAAAAACTCATCACAAATGGTAGGATCATCTGGAACCAGTGGGAAAGAAAGGCTCACGAACTTGGACAAGCCCGCTTTAGCGACAACGTTCGAATCCAATAACAAAGAATAATCATGTAAAGCCAAAGGAACATACTGGATCGGGAGAGGAGTACGAGAGGGGGCCATTCAGATGGTTACACACACACACCACAAACACAGACAAACAAAGAGAATGCCTACAAAGCAACATACGAAAACCAAGCATAAGATATCAACCAAGGTGGTAAAACGTGACTCGACCAACTATCCCCAAGCAAACCACAGCCTAGAAAAATTTTGGCATGACCTCTACACATATGCGACCGAAAGCTTCATGCGATGCAACATGCAAACACCCAAATCCCCGTATCAGGTAAGAAAGGAAAAAAAAACTACACACCGTACCCTTAACTGTATCAAATGGACAAATCAGACTACCAAAAAAAACAGACATCAAGACTGGACCATAACTTGACCATCAGTGTCAACTAATAGATTTGTACACGCCCATCCCACGAAGCGAGTTCATTAAAAAGGGGAAATAAGTGCAGTGAGGGGAAATTAATTTAATGAAAGGTTCATTTTATGAATTATTAAGAAATGGGTGCATTTTTAATTAAGTGTTAAATCTTAATAAGAAAACAGTGGTTCCTTCTTAAAATGTTAATTACAAATTACTAGATTGGAGCGGTGCGTTAATCCGAATCCCGGACTTCGATACCAGACTGAGGTCTCTAAATGCAAATTCATTTATTAAAAATTAAGGTGATGTGGAGCGTTTTTTTTGCCAACGCGTGCTTTTGTGACGGTTGGTTCATTGTTATTAAAAATATTAAGGTGCCTCTGAAGTGCACATAGCACGTGCTAAGTGAACAGCTGGTTGATTTTAATTAGAAAAATGTGTGTTTTGCGCGAGCGCGCGCGCCACGGTGGTGTTTAGGATTCATGTTAAAAATTAAGCATGAATTTTGGGGTAGGAAAAAAATAAAAAATATAAAAATAATAATACTTGGAAGTGGGTGTATGTGTATGCAATGAATGCGCACATCTCAATCCCCAAAATGTAGGTCAGCAATCCAAAAAGAAAAACCACGGACTGAAAATAATTGGACACACGACATAGCAAGATTAGTGTATATGAATTTGTTTGGATGACTGATGGCTTATATGTTGTTGTTGTTGTTTTTTTTTTTAAATGTTAAAATGTTGTGTATTGTTGATTGTGTATTTTGGTTTTTATGTGTTTTTGTTTGTTGTAATGTTTTTTTTTTCGTGTTTTTGTTGATCTTTGTGGCAAAATTTTGACAATGAAACACAAAAAAAAATGTTGAAGATTTTCAGTAGCAATCCACCACGTGTGACCAAGGTATCTGGATTTTTCAGCTTGTGTTTGGAATTAAAGAGGGTTTTTCATGAATTTAGGCATTTAATGAAGCATCTTTGCCATAAAATAATAATGGAATAAATTGACACAACATTTTCAACTTACGAAATATTCCAAAAATAAGCAAAGAAGTTGATGAAATTTTTAGGAATTTTTTTTGTAATTAAATTGGTATTTTTACCAATTTTAATGAAATTTTGCTCATTTTGTATGTATTTTTTGAAAGAATTTTTACTTTTAGAATTTTTTGAAATTTTTTCTGAGATTTTCAGTTTGGAAAAATATTTCAATTGATTGTAGAAATATTGGAAATTTTTTAAAAGAATTTTTTGTAATTTTTTTTTGAATTTTAATTGATTTTTAATGAAATTTTTGAATTTTTAAATGTATTTTTAGGGTTTTTCGGGTTTGGAAATTAAAAATTCGGGAATATGTACCCAGGAATGGATTGCGTGTCGGCTGCATGTAAACAGCTGGCTGGTGCACACCACCGCACGGACAAGCGAACGCCCGTCCCTGCGCGTGAACAGCCGCTAAGTGCGCACGAACCCGCGATCACGAACATGCACGAACAACTTCGTGCGCACACACACCTTGCGTGTGACAGGGGATCAAGGGCTTAAGAGGGGTTTCTGCGGGTGCCTTCTTGTTTTTTATTTTTTATTTTTATTTTTTTAAGGTCTCGACAGGGGGTAGGGGAAAGAGGGTGAGAAGGGGGGCTTAAGAGGGGGTGACTAGTTGGGGGAGGGAAACCAGGGGTAGGGGGGTGGGTTGTGGGGTGGGTGGGGATTGGGGGGGGAATGGGGGCCTGTGGGGGTGGGTTAGGGGGTGGGTGGGGATTGGGGGGGGGGAATGGGGGTTTGTGGGGTTTTGTGTGTGTCTGGGGGGAGGTTGGACGGGCAAAGGCCCTAGCGAAGAAGACATGGGCTATCGATAGCCAGGTGAGCGGAGGAAGACGCATGGCGGCGGCGTCAACGGCATACAGCGCCAGGCGGGCGGCGGTGCCAACAGGTGGGCGGCGAGCGAGGAGAGTAGCAGGGCGCACATGCGGCGAGGAGAGGGGCAGGACTGGGCACTGCAGCACCAAGCGGGCGGCGCTGCGAGGCGGCCGGGCAAGAGGCGACTTGAGGACGGGCGGGGGCGTCAATGAGGAGGCGGCGGGGAGGGAGTTCCAGGCGGTGGGTGTGGCGGGGCCCAAGGAACGTGGAGGGGAGGGAGGCGAGGCGAGGCGAAGAAGGAGGAGGAGAAAGGGAGGAGGTGGGGGAAGGAGGAGGGGAGGGAGGATGGGAGGAGAAGGATGGGAGGAGGAAGCAGGAGGAGAGGAGGAAGGAGGGGAGGAATGGAGGAGACGTAGGGGGGAGGATGGGGGGAAGGTGGTTGGGAGTCGGGGAGAGAGAAAGGGGGGGTGGTTGGGAGAGGGGAGGGTGCCTGTGGGGGGCAGGGATGGAGATAATTAAATTGTTTAAAAAAATAGTAAATATTTTTTTGGTAAAAGAATAAATAAATTAAATAAAAGAAAGGCGTGCCCCCGTCCCGCGCACGTGCGTGGGGCGGGGTAAAAAATTTTACCGTGACGAGATCCGAATGGCACCGGGATGTCGGTACGGAGCACGCGTACGCGACCGGGGCGTGTGGAGATGCATGAAATCGAAACGGGCGCGTTCACGCGCGGGACGAGTCCGCGAAACACGTATAAACAAGGAAAAATTAATATCTCACAATCCGGGCATAAAAAAGAAATGGCGTAAAAACAAAAAGTGTGCATGACGGCAGGGCGAAGATAGAGGAAACGTGCAACAGGGGTTCCGGGGGGTAAAGGGCGTTCGCATGCAAAAAATGCAAAAAACGGGTGAAAAAACGCAAACAAAAATTAATATCGAAAGATCCGTGCAGCGGAACGAAGTGTGGGAAAAAGGAAAAATGTGTAGAAGCATGTGCCCGACAATCCTATCATGTCAAAACATGGTTCCGACTGAGATAAGACGCATTCACATGGGAAAAACCCAAAAAATAGACCCGAAAATAGAATCGGAAAATAATATTCGACGAATCGCTTGCCGGAATGACATGCAGTAAAAAGGAAAAATGTCCGTTGGAAGGGGGGACACAGGGTTGTCATGTTAGAACGCAATTCCGGCAAAAGTAGGAGGGGTTCACGTGCGAAAAACACCAAAAATACACCTGAAAACACATTTAAAAATTAATAATTAAAAATCCAAAAGTCGAAAGAGGGTGGAGGAAAAAGAAAAAAGGCGGGGGAAGGCGCAATGGACACGACTGTCAAATCAAATTGTAATTCCGATGCAAACAGGACAGGTTCACATGGAAAAATGTCAAAAAGACGCACAAAAAAGTCTCGAGAAACCGCAAAAATTAATATTGGACAAACCGTGCATCAAAATGACATGGAGTAAAAAAAAAATGTCAGGGAGAAAGTGGTTGTCAGGGCTATGATGTCAGATCACGGTTCCGAAACAAGAAAAGCGCGTTCACATGGAAAACCGTCCAAAGTATGCAAAATACTTCACAAATTACTAACTTTAGAACTGGATGTCCGAACAGGGGTTGGTAAAAAGGAAAAATAGTCAGTTCAAAGGGATGAATAGGGCTATGAGGTTGGATGTAGATTTCGGTGAACATAGGGTACGTGCAAATGGCAGGATAACAAAATCAGGGAATGAAGGAAAACTGCAAGGGAACAGCCCCCAAGGTGGGTGAAAAATGAACGGGTGGGTGGGGAAGGGACCCCAGCAGGGTAAAAGCAAGTCATGGCATGGAGGCACTAGCAGGTTGAGGCATATGCAGAGGGGTATGCAATGTAGACGCGCAGGGACGTGTCCCCACACTTAAGACCTTAACGGACAAGGTTCACCAAGCAATAGGGACCTACGACCACTCAAAAAACCAACCGCTAACGTCCCCACACTTAAAACATGACTGTCACTGAGAAACAGAAGGTGTAGGATTAGAAAAACTTGGCCCATGTTGTCGAGAATCAAGGTTGACTGTCGATGGCACGTCCTGTGTTGTTGTCGGCTGCTGTAGGAGGTACCAAGGTTCGCTCCAGCACACGTCCTTCGTGGCAGGGACCACGTGGCAACACCCAGGGAGGTAGCTGGTTGAAGGGATCGCAGGAAATTCGTCGATGATGAGGAATGTTGCACTCAACGCACAATCACTCATATGGAATGAAAGAGCAGTCACTCGCCCCATGACTAATATCAGTCGAGGAAAGTAAGATGAAAACCCATGTCTCACACCCCGGTTTAGAAAGCGACAAAGGAATGGTGCAGAGGGAGTATCCCAGGGTGCACAGTTGATGGTGCATTAGTGCGTCCAACCCGTCTGGCATAGGTGCAAGAAGGCAAGGGAGCCTAACAGTGCAGTGTACAGAACATGGTGGCGTGTCCTGTGATGATGGCAGAAACCCACCCCGTGGGTGCATAGGGAAACGGGAACGTACCTGACTCCAAAGGTCGTAACGTCCCTCAATCTCACCTCTCGGTAATTGATCGAAGAAACTCTAGTCACACTCAGCCCACCCTCTGTCTCACGCTCTGTTGAAAGATACAGAGGGCAACCATTGCCTGAAACCCATTGATGTAATCCTCACGGTCACTGGTGCACAGGTTGTATGCCTTGTGCGCATTTGATGGTGCAACTGTACATCCCGCCATGTGCTAGCATACGGTGCAAGAAGGAAGGTCAGGGAGCCTTATGGTGCATTGCACAGAAACAAATCATGCTTTGTGCATTGAGAGGCCCATCCCATGCGTGCAACGCTCCATTCACACTTCTCACCTCTCATTTAATTTGAAAGGAAAGACTAGTCACTCGCCCCACCCTCTGTCTTACTCTCTGATAGATACAGAGGGCAATCATACTCACTTTCCCATCCGGTTAGGATGAATGCTCGCATCACTCAATTGTTTGTCAATGAAGATCGTTGTGTCTATTGTTGTCATCAGGGTGTTGAAGATGAGGCATACCCAGGGAGGCAGCCAAGAAATCTGGTACTTCAATGGGTTGTAGAAAAGATCGTCTGCGAAAGGGGGCAGACAGACTGATGAAGTTGCAGAGACAGTGCACCAAGGGAGGTGGCTTCAAATTTTTTCTAGACAATTTTCTGCTCTGGTGAGTCAGTTATCCTGAACTGCGGGGTGTTACCACCTTTTCCACAGCCAGCTTCCTGCCCAAGGGTGTTTGCCACATTTTCTTGGAGCGAGGCCTGCTATGACAGGGAATTTCTTCCTTTTCTCCCATAACAATTTGTTTTTTTTTTAATTATTATTTTTTCTTTTTTTCTTGTTTTTCCCTATTCTCGAGGGTGTCTCCACCTTTTCTCGAAGAATAGATCGGCATGACAGGGACCGAAGTCCTTTTCTCCCATGACCGATATATATATATATATATCAAGTAACAAGGAGAATGGTAGAAATACCATGTGTCAGAACCATCCTCGCCACTGTCGCTGGTGGAAAATAGAGGATAAGAGATCAGGGGCGGGAGGTGGGGTTGAGGGGATAGAGGGTTTGTCCACCTCATCAGGAGTGGCTGAAGAACGGCTATCAGAAGTAGCATCATAAGAGTGACAGTTCCATGCCAACGGGGGAAGGGATCAGGTGACCGTGATTGTCAAGATCCCCAAGGAGGGAAGTACTTCTTGAGGAGATATCCATTGATAAGGAAGGGATCATCAGAGGCATCAACAGTCTGCACTTGGACAGAGCCATTAGGATTGACAGCAAGTACCTTATATGGGCCCATCCACCACTGTTGAAGCTTTCCAAGAAACTTGCCAAATCGTGAATCATAGGCTAGGACCAAATCACCTTCCTTGAACTCCTTGTGCTTGATGAAGCTGTCATGGTAAGCCTTACGTCGAGCTTGCATGGCTTCTATGCACTGTAGAGCCATCCTGCAAGTTTCGTCCAAACATTCCAAGTGCAGGAGATGGCATTGCAGTGAATCATCATCCCCCAAAAGCTCTTTGATAGCCACTCGCAAAGAGGGCAATTCTAGTTCAACAGGGAAAACAGCTTCTGTACCATACACCAGCTGGAAGGGTGTCTGTCCTATTGCTGCTTTATGGGAGGTTCTGTACACCCAGAGGGCCTCTGTAAGTCAATCATCCCAATCACGGCGATGTGCGGTAATTGTTCTTGTCAGAATCGAGCAGAGGATGCGATTCATGACTTCGACTTGGCCGTTGGCTCTGGGGTAATAAGGAGTGGACTTGTGATGGCGGATCTTATATAGCTCTGTCAACTCTTCCATGACTTTATTAATGAAATGAGTGCCTCTGTCACTTACCAGCTCTAGGGGACTGCCAAAACGGGTGATGATATTCTCGTACATGAACAGGGCCACGCTGTTACCATCGTCTCGCTTTAGGGATTTAGCTTCACACCACTTTGTGACATAATCCGTACATACCAAGATGTATCTGTTCTATTTCCTTCTGGTGGGAGGCTTCAAAGGAAGGATAGGTTGCAGTAGCATGGCACTGGTCTTGGTAGGTTTTCCCATTCTTTGACAGGCATCACATCGCTTATAGTAATCATAGGCATCCTTATGAAGGGTCGGCCACCAATATCCTGCTAGTAGAGCTTTCCTGGCTGTAGCTTCTCCTGTAAAGTGACCTCCACATGGCTCATCATGGCAAGCCTTCAGAACAATCCCAATTTCATCTCCTGCAACACATCTTCTGAGAACTTCATCTTTGCCTTTCTTGTACATTGCTCCACCTAACAGGGTGTAGGGGGCTGATTCTAACATAAGCTTCTTCCTTTCCCGACTAGAAATACCAGGAGGGTACTGTTAGGTTGCCAGCAGATTGGCAATGTCTGCATACCAGGGGGTTACAGTTTCTACCAGGAATAGGGAAGCATCAGGGAGGTCTGAATCATCCTGCTCCTCGTCTGCAGTCTGTGGGATACACGACAGATGATCAGTCACAACATGAAAACGACCAGGTTTGGTAATTACCTCAAAGTTGAACTCCTGGAATAGAAGGAGCCATCTCATCATTCGTCCTTTTACGTCTGCTTTGTTCATCAGGAAGGACAGGGCCTCGTGATCCACATAAAATTTAAAGTGGGTAGACAGTAGGTAGTGGCGAAACTTCTCTAGGGCAAATACCATTGCCAAGCACTCCAGCTCTGTCACTGTGTAGTTCCGCTCTCTATCAGTGACTTTTCGGCTTACATCATAGATTGGTTGATCTAATTTCGAGGGGCCCTTTTGACATAGGACAGCACCTAGCCCTTCAACTGATGCATCAGTGTGTACATGAAACTCCTTCGTCCAATCAGGAGGTTGCAGAATGGGTGCCTCAATTAGACACTGCTTCAGAGTGTTGAAGGCTTTGTCACATTCTTCCGTCCAAATAAACTCTGCATCTTTCCTCAGAAGCTTGTGCAAGGAGGTTGCATTTGTTGCAAAATGAGCTATGAACCTTCTGTAGTATCCCACATGGCCTAGGAATCCCCTCAACTGTTTGAGGTTGGTGGGTGCTATCAGGGCTGCAATCTTTTCGATCTTTGCAGGGTCTGTTGATATCCCTTGTGCAGAGACAATGTGGCCCAACAGAACTCCAGAAGAGACCCCAAAGATGCATTTGTTGGGGTTGAGGGAAATCCCATACTCCCGGCATCGGTCAAAGCATTGTTCCAAATGTCCCCAGTGTTCATGGATCAAACTATAGACACAGAAGTCATCCAAATATACCTCAATAAAGTCGTGCAGGCGATTTTGGAATGCGGCCATCATGACTTGTTGGAAAGTAGCAGGGGCATTGCAAAGCCCAAACGGCATCACTCGGTAAGCATAGGTCCCCCATTCTGTGGTGAAGGTTGTTTTGGATTGGTCTTCTTCTGCTATCTGCACTTAGTTATATCCACTGAATCCATCCAGAAGGGAATAAAGCTCATGTCCTGCCACTGTGTCCAACAATTGGTCTGTGAAAGGGATAGGAAAGTGATCCTTCTTCGTCTTGGAATTCAACTTGCGGAAATCCACACATATACGAAGCTTGCCATTCTTCTTGGGTACAACCACGATGGGTGAGACCCATTCACTATTTGCCACTGGATAGATGAATTCAGCTTCCAGAAGCTTCAACAGCTCTGCTTTCACCAATGTGGAATAATTCGGGTTCATTTGCCTCTGTCGTTGCCGTACTGGCTTGGCATCAGGCTCCAAATCAATATGATGCTGACATATTGTGGGATCAATCCCCTTTAGGTCTTTGTAGGACCACGCAAACACATCCAAATTCTCTTTCAACAAGTTGTACAAAGTTGATAACTCCTCTTCTTGTAGGCTACTACCTACCTTCAAATGGCGTTCAATGCCATCTGCATCCACAAAGGTTAACTGCCTTTCACCTTCTACTTCACGGATGAAGGTCCCACGGACTGCTTTTGGGTACAGATCCGACTCCTTCAAGGGGGTGGTGTCCTCTTATGATGTCCCACTAGACCCAACGTATTTTTGTAGTAAGGACTTAGATTGCCCCTTGAGATGGTGAAATGGGATTAGAGCCGTTTCCAGTTTGGTTTCAAGATTAGTTACCTCTTGGCTTGAAGACTCATCTTCTGATGACGCATCCAGAAACATCACATAACAGGGACCCTCTGATGCATGTTGGGTTTATGAGACTAGTGCTTATTGGCACGGTGCATCATCATCATCTTTTCTTGGCAAAGGTGGGTGAGGGCGGCATGAGCCACTGCTGAAAGACGGCTTGTTCTTCTTCAACCATTTCTTATAAGGATTTTGCATATGAGAAGATCCATTTACTAGACCAAATGGTACCATCGCCATTCTGTCCCACAGCATGAGCTTGTCTGCTTCTGATCCTTCTAGAACTTCTTCTTCATATATATCTTCTTCGGGTGGGATAGACTCTTCCGTCTCACTTTCATAACCTTCTTCTTCAATATCATCTCCATCCTCTTCGGTCTCTGTCTCTGTCTTTGTCTCTGTCTCTGTAGGAGCTCTATAAGAGAAGAACAGGTTCTTTGTTTCATCTTCTGCCTCTGTCTCTGGCTCTGCTATGGCCGTGTAACAGGGAGAACGGTACATCCATGCTTCTATCTCACTGTCAGAAGTGATTTCAGAAATCGTTCCTGGTTTAGGCAGAAAGTATTCACCCATTGACAGGGACTTTACATCTTTTGGGAGTTGGCTTACCGTACCCACTGTTAAGGAACGTGCCACTATTTTCTTGGGAATGATCTGTTTGACAGCATCTTCTTCTTCTGATGTTCCATCTGTAGCCTCATTGGGGGAGTCAGAAGATAATTCCAAGGAGGTGGATCCATGTCCTTTTTGAGCACCATATAACTTCAGCACCACTTTATTGGGTCCTCTACCCAAGGTCAAGGTTCCTTTGAACCAATCTGTCCTTGCTCTGGCTTCAAAAAGCCATGGTTTGCCCAGTAATAGGGAGAAGGATGTACCATAAGAGTTTGGCTTCACCACCAAATAGGTTAGCCAATAATTTTTTCCAGCCACTGTAGTCTTCACATATGGGAGAATACCCAAAGGCTTGATTCTGCTTTGATCCGCCAGTCTGATGAGCCATTGGGTTGGTTGCACACCTTGTAGGCCTAGATCTTTCATTGTCACATCCGTCATAATGTTCACTAATGAGCCACCATCAATCAGTGCATTTGCAATAAAGCAGCCTTCTATCCACACGCCAATCTCTGGGGTACCCGGAACTAGGAAGGCATTAGCCACGTCCACTTCTTTTATAGGCTCTGGAGCTTTGTTGGACTTTGTTGCTGTGGAGGGAGCAATCCTTAAGCCACGTCTTCTTGTCAGTATACTTTTGAACCTTTTTCGGCAACTGGGAGACAACATCAATAATTGTCGGAATGTGAGGTTTGGTTTAAAGGTATCTAGATCTCTGACCACATCGTATTCCTTAATAGGATCCATTGGCTTCTCTAACTGGTTAGGGAATGGGGCAACACCCATTTTCATTTTCCTTTTTTCTTCCAACAGGGGCATCATGGGGACTTCTTCTGCCACTTGTGGCACCTCCTCCTCTTCTATCTCCTGGACCTCTGGTCCTGTCTCTCGAATTGTCTCCGTGACTCTCTGGGGCACTGTAGTGCTCTGTACGGCACTGTAAGGCTCTATTCTGTTTTGTTCTTCTGTTGGAAGATTGAACTTTACTGTTCTGGCAGGAGGATTATTTTCTTTCTGGATAGGTGGTTCCTTCTTCTTTGCACGTGTGATGGCAGCAACTTCCAATTCCACTAAATTGGAGGTAGGCTCTTGGGCCTTGGCCGGACTATCAGTAGCACTGTTTTTCACTGGGGCTGGGCTTGGACAGCCTTTTGTAGTGTGGCCTTCTCCTTTGCATCGACTGCATAAGGGCTTATAATCCACTGACCTTCTAGAATTTGGACAATTTGGTGAAATGTGTCCCTTTTCTCCGCATATGTAGCACTCCACTTCTGATCTCTGACCACCGCCAGACTGTCTTCCTCTGTAACTTTGAGAGGGAAACCTCCTTGGACCGAAATTAGGACCAAACTCTCTAGGCTTGGCTCCAATATCCTGTGTTGTCATTTTGGATTCCAGCAAGTTGAATATTGCGTCTTCTTCCTTCCTTCTCCTATCATGCATCTTCTTCAGAGAGCAAATATCCTCTGTATGGTTCTTCCACAAACAGTAGGAACAAAAAGCTCCATGCACTGTTGGCTTTCGTGTACATTCGGTGGCTAAATGGCCTGCTTGATGACACTTACCACACCAAGTATTTGACCGCATCACATCTCTTCCTACTCCTGCAACGTTGGATATGCTAGCGGTATTCACTTTCAGTGTCTGTAGCTGCTATGTAATCACATCCATCAACTCCTTTTTTATATTTGCAACTGAGTTAGATAAATAATCCTTCAAGCTTTCTCCTCCTGAGGTACTGGTAGTAGGGTTTTGAGGAGTCTCTGTAATCACTGCATAAATAGAGGGGTCTCTGTTCTAATTCTGATTCAGAGCTCCTGTTTGAACTGTTGACTATTGGCTCCAGTTGGTAGGGTTCCACTGTTGCTGCTAATTTGGCATTGGGGAAATTGGTTGGGACCATTGTTGTTGTGGTTGAACCATCATTTAGGCATTGATTGTGGCCACTGTGGATTTGGTGCACTATACTGTGATACTGGGGGCATCTGTTGGTAGGGGTAGGGGACAGTCCCTGGGATTGCATTTGGTGGGTACATCATTCCTGGCATCAGAGGAGGTAGGACTCCTCTTCCTGGATTCATCGCCAATCTAGCTTCCACTTCATCGTACAGTCTTGCACCTTCGGTTGGAGCTTGCAGTGTGGCTGGTCTTTGCAGCTCCACAAACTTACGAACTTCTGGTTGTAATCCTCTGAGAAACACTCCCTTTTGAATGCCATCATCTAGATTATGGTTAGTCCATCTCTTCAGGATGGATTCCATTCATGAGACTTAATCTTCTACTCTTTCTCCAAAGGACTGACTTAAATTCATAAATTCCTCTCGCATCCGCTCTTCAAAACCTTCACGCCTGAATTTAGTGAGGAAGGCCAACTTCAGGTCGTCCCATGTGCGAAAAGTTCATGTTGCTTGTCTCTCATACCACTGAAATGCCGCGCCCTTGAAAGTGGCGAGGAATATTGCCAACCAATGCTCAGGGGTCCTGGCATTGTTAGTCACACATGCTACCATAAACTCTGCTACATGAAGATTAGGGTCTTCATTGTACTCTCCCTTAAAAATTGGCAATGGGACTACATTGACTGGCTTGTCATCAATATTTCCAGGACGGATCTAGCTTGGAAGTGGACCTCTAGCAGGAGGAGTAAGGGCTTGATGTGCCATTAGGACTTCTATAAAGAGTTCCGCAAGGGCGTCAAAGGCGGCTTCTCCTGCGAGCTCGTTCTCGGCTTTGATTCTTGCCTTCTCTCTTCTCACGTACCTCTGGACTCATTCTAATGCTTGCCTCTTTATTGCGTCATTCATCAGGGGGTTGGCTCCACTATGTTGTTAGTGCTCCATAGAGGGATAACAAAAGGCTTCAGTCTCTAGAGGACTCTCTTGCCAACATCTCCTCTACTTCTTCCTTTTCAACGTCTCTAAATTCTGCTTCCATGCCATTGCACAAAGGAAGGTATTCAGTTCTGAAGGTGTCAAAATGCATACGTCTAAGCATTGTGGTGGTGCCATCATCATAGTAATGCCAGCTTCTGATGGTTTCAATAGTGTATGTTGTAAAGAACACTCTATCTACCAACTTCCACTGGGTTGCCAATTGAACAAACAGAAGATTATCAGTGCACCAAGCATCCCATGTATCTTGCTGTTGAGCGTCTATGAACAAGTCCCAGCTTTGTTCCTTCTTATTTTTGTGAACCTCCACAGACCACGACTCCTGAAGCTTCTTGACTATTTCTCACTTGATGATGTCTGGAAACTTCTCAATGAATGCCAAGTCTTCCATGGATGGTCATTCTCTTTGTTTCTGCTCTTCAGTTTGTTCCCAAACAGTTTGCCACCAAGATGCAAGTTTCGGCTGCTTCAATAGGAAGAGAAAACTGTCCACCACATAGAGTATGCATCATGATGGTGATATGTTTCCGCCATTGTGGGATGAACTTCTTGTGGAAAGTGGCTTTGATTATGAGAAATTCCAACTCTTCAATGGAAGAAGGAACTTTACAAACATCCATTGAATTCTTCTCTTCTTGGCAATGCCATTTCCTTCATTTTCAACCTCTTCTGGTGCTTGTTGATGGCAAGGTTCCCCGGTTGCGCACCAAAAACATGGAGCCCCAAGAGAAACACTAAGGAAAAGGGAATTCTCTTGCAAGAAAATCTATCTTGTAACATCAACAAGCTTTTATTTCATTCTTTTGATCATCAAAACAAAGAAAACAACAATTCTTCACGCAGCATCATAGTAGATATCCCCCATGGATTTGATAGAATCAACCATAATCTTCAACATCTTCATAGAATTATTCAATATAACAAAGAACACAAGGGAATAAACCATCTTTTGAATGGAAATCAATCACATATTATTCATCTTCAATGTCTTCATAGTTCTCTCTCTCAATCTCTCACACACAATTACACTGTTTTGATAGAATTGACTATCTCTGGCTCTCTCTCTCTCTCTCCATCAATAGTACATCATATCCTCACTACAATTACTCAATAATCACCCTCAATAATCCTTCTTAGATCGTGGATGCACCTCCCAAGAGGTATGTCTGATATGAAGAGGCACCAGAGCCACTACAGTGACTCTTCATAGCTCACCACTGTCACTTCACTCCAGTCTTTACTTGAGTCTTCAGTAGCTACTTCTTTGACTTCTTTTAGCTCTTTTGCACTTGTATTCACCTCTTTCCAAGGCTAGAAAACTTTCCCAAGCTACACTCTCATCCAACAAAACACATACAGAGGCATACAAAAGGTCTACAGAGGCTCACAAAAGCTCAACAGAGAGTTACAGAAGGCCAACAGAAAGCATCAGAACCACATAACTCATACCAAAACCATTCCAAACCATTAAAAAACACTCAATAAGCTTTCAAACAATCTCAAACCCTATCAATCAATAATCCATCCTTCCATACAGGGAGAAAACAAAACAAAACAAAAGCTCGACAGAAGCTATCAGGACCAAACAGAACATATCAGAACATCAACAGAACTTCACATCTCTACTAATAAACATCATGAGCTTAATAAAACCATTCCAACCTATCCAAAACACTCTCAAACCACTTCTGAACCAATCAATCATCTCATAAAATCAACCATTCAGCTCTCAAAAACAACAAAAATCAGCCAAAAAATAGATCATTTCAACACTCAACACTCCCATTAGCCGATAGGAAAATCTTCTCGAGAGGTCACCCATCCTGACAGTATCATCACCCAAGTGCACTTCATTGCCAAGTGACTATCCACTAGACTAGTTCTTTTTGTTGTTCTATACTACTAACATAGTTTTAATAAGCTAGTCTTAGGAGGGTCTCCCAAGTCTTTCTTCCATGAACTGGCATATAATACTTAATTAATAATCATTATTATCTTCATAATGAGAGTCAATTTCATAATTAGAGCTAGTGTTTTTTTATTTTTTAAAAAATATGTAATATAAATCAATTTTCTTTGAAATTTATATGCATATTAAAATAAACAAAGTAATGGGGGCATTATATGTGGGGAGAAATGGTCTCTCGATCACAATACAAAATGCAAAGCCAAGAATATCAAAGTGAGCATGATCTTTGAAGAGGAATCGGATGTTAAGGCAAATGAAAGCAATCTATCTCAGCTTGGGTACTTACCTACCCTTGAGGAGATGCATGACCATGATGATGATTGCCATGAAGATTTGTATGACCCTATGGATGGTTTTTCATTCGACCCGAGTGGTTACTACATGGATGATTTTTTGGAAAAATTTAGATTCATTGAAGCTTTGTTCTATCTCCTGTGATGCATGAAATGGTTCCAAAGGGTACAATACATTACGCCAAAGGCAATATTAATGAATATCCAAACTTCAAATGGCATAATGGACTTTTATGGTACAAGGGGAAGGTCTACTTGATCCCTCAAAGAAACTTTAGGCTGAAAGTCCTTCAAGAAATGCATTATTTGCCCTTGGCTGGTCATCTTGGTCTCTTTAAGACTTTTGAAAAAGTACACAATAAGTTTTTAATGAAAAGGCCTATGGCAAGATGTGAAGGATCATGTCTCTCATTGCTTGGAATGTCAACAAAATAAAGATTCTTCTTTATTACCAGCTGGTCTCCTTCATCCCTCGCCTATCCCACAACAAAAATGGACCGACATTTCAATCGACTTCATTATGGGCCTCCCTACCACAAGGCATGGTTGGAATAGCATTTTTGTTGTGGTGGACAGACTTACTAAATCATCCCATTTTATTCCAACCAAGACACAATTTTCAGCAAAGCAAGTAGCCAACCAATTCAGGGAAGGAGTGTTCAAGCTACATGGTATGCCCTTGAGGATCGTGTCAGATAGAGACACTAGATTCATGGGAAATTTTTAGAAGGGCTTGTTTACTTCCATGGACACTACTCTTGCTCCAAGTACTGCTTACCACCCTCAAATTGATGGTCAAACCAAAAGGGTTAACTGATGGGTGGAAGTATACTTAAGACATTTTTGTCATGACACACAATCATCTTGGGATAATTGGCTGCACCTTGTTGAATTTTGTTAGAACAACACATATCATATGAGCATTGGGATGGCTCCTTTTGAAGCACTCTATGGATACAATATTCAAATTCCTTCAGCCATCTTTTATGAAGACGGTTATCCACAAGTGAAGGATGAGCTAGAAAGAATGGAGATGCTTATGAAGCAATGTAAAAAAAACATATGAAAAGGCACAAGATATCATGAATTACTATGCTAATGATAGAAGGAGGCACATGGAGTTTGATGTTGGAGATTGGGTCTTCTTGAAGGTGCCTAAGACTCATTATGCACCCCTTAAGGGTAAAAATAACAAGTTGGCTCACAGATTTTATGGCCCATATTTGGTGTTGGAAAAGATTGGAGAGCTTGCATATAAGCTCCAATTGCCTTCAACTACTTGCATGTTGAGATGGCAAGCTCAACACCTGCGGACATTGATGATGGACCGCCTAGCTAGATGGGTCCGCACGTCTACACTTAGCACGTTGGTGGTCATTATGATACTCACATGGCCACTGAATTATCACTTATTATATTTAGATCGTTACACCTACCTACAGCTGGAAAAGACATAGCACCAGTCGCTTAGTGTAGTCGGTTATGTACAGTTTGACTTAGTAGGCCACTTTCCTTTATATTGTATCTTATCTATACTTTGTGTGCATTGTATAGTGTGTGGAAGAAGAAGAAAAAACTAGCAAGAAAACGTTTTGGCCTCCATCTCTCTTCTTGTGTTCTTGAGTGAGCTTCCTCTTGTGTATACAGTGTGTGTTTGGTGCAGCAACTCAAGCAAGTCTCCCCACCACGAGATTCTTGACATGGTATCAGAGCCACGCCACTAAGAGAGGCTGATTTCGAAGGCTGAAGTGAAGGAGAAGAAGCAAGGTTTGAGCAAGCAAGCAACGGGTAAGAAGCTCTCCCATTCTTCCACTCTCTCTCTTGGATAATGCCTGTGAAGGCACTAGAAGTAGGGTCAAGCAAAACTCTCACATTGCTGTGAGATTTGGTGTGCAAGCACATCACTATATATTCTACAGATAGGTCCTTTAGGACTTTCCCGCAGTTATTTTGGGCATCTGAGGCCGTTTCAAGCCCCGTTTTAGAGCCGCAAGGTTGCGGACAGCAGTTTCAGGATACACTGTGATTTCAGCTATATTGACCGAAATAAGCAGCAAAAGGTTGCAGATTACATGTACTATTGAGCAATTAGTGAAAAAGGTCGCTTGGTGTATTGCTGTGCGTGTGTTGTAGAAGATTGCAGAAGACTAGCTTGCTGTGCTATATCCTTGTTTGTGATAATGGTAGAGAACAATGGAAATCCCATTATTGAGAAGCTTGACAAGAACAACTACCCTTCATGGAAGTTTTGTGTGACGAACTTCCTCATAGGAAGGGGTCTTTATGAATTTGTTTCAGGTGAAGAAAAGGAGCCAGAGCTGGGTATCCCTCCGACTACTGCAGATGAGTTAAAAGCATGGAAAGAGTGGAATGCGAAAGACAAAAAGGTGATGTACTAGCTATGTACAGGTATTGATAATACCATGCTGGGACATATCAGAAATGCAGAAACTTCATATGCAGCTTGGACAATTTTTGAGAGCATGTTTTCAGTAAATACAAAGGCACAAAAGATTCAACTCAAGCAAGAGTTGAATGCCTTGAAGAAAGGGAAAGTGTATGTCAATGAGTATGTGTTGAAGGTGAGGAGCATTGCAGATACTTTAACAGAGATTGATGCAATGCCGAATGATGATGATTTGGCTTCATCCACTCTGAGTGGCCTTAACAATGAGAAGGCATGGAAATCATTTGTTACTTCAGTATATGTACGGAAGCCATTTCCAGATTTTGATGAGCTGATCTCTCTAATGATTACTGAAGAGATCAATATGCAAGGTGATTCTTCTGAAAGAAATGGTGAACAAGTCCAAGCATTTTACTCGAGTTTAGGAAGGGGACGTGGTAGATCCCCTTCGAGAGGCTATGGTATGGGACGTGCTGGTGATAACTAGCAAAACAGGTTCAATCAACAGTTTGGTGAAATGCAGGTTTCTGGAGACAGAGGAAACTTTAGAGGCAAGGGAAGCTCTAGAGGAAGAGGTGGATGGCCGAATAGAGGTTCTAGAAATTTTGCTATTTTTTGCCATTATTGTGGCAAAACAGGCCATATTGTAGCCCATTGCTATGCAAAGAAGGATGATATTCGTAGTAGTAAATTACAACAAGGAAACTATGCATTGTCTTTACGACATAATGAAGACAAAAATGAGCATATGTTTGTTATGCAGCATATGATGAATGCAGTTACAGGAAAGGGGACACATGATGATGTATGGTATGTCGATTCAGGTGCATCTAATCATATGACCAGTCATGTTGAATGGTTTGGAGAGATGCAGGACTTACAAAATCCAGGTTATGTGCAGACGGGTGATGATTCATGCCACCCAATTTCACACATTGAAAAGGTTCCCTTGTCCTTGTATGATGGCTAGACAAAGAGTCTGACAGATGTATTACATGTGCCATCAATTACAAAGAATCTAGTATTTATTGGCCAAATGGTAGAGCAATGGTTGCAGGTCCGATTCAATGCAAAAGATTGTTTTGTAGAAGACTTTAATGATAAGTGCAAGTTGATCGCAAAAGAAAGTCAAGTTGGCCGAATGTTCACTTTAGATGTTGGAATTTCTGCAATGGATGCTGCTACATATGCTAAAGGAAAAGGAGTAGTTGCAGATATTGAAATATGGCATAAACGTATTAGACATGCAAATGTGCAAAGGCTGAAATTAATGCAGTCCAAAAGATTGGTTACAAGGTTGCCTTCTTTTAGAATTGCAAAATTGCATAAAGTCTGTGAAGCATGCCAGTTTGGTAAGCAAGCAAGACAACCCTTCTTGCATGATAGAGAAGTGAGTAGAAAAATACTTGATGTAGTGCATACAGATGTTTGGGGGCCTACACAGAATGTATCTCTTGGTGGCAGCAAATACTTTGTCACATTTATTGATGACTATTCAAGGAAGTTATAGGTATACTTCATGAAGGAAAAAAGTGATGTGTTTGAGCACTTCAAATATTTTAAGGTAGCTATTGAAATGGAAACATGCTTAAAAGTAAAGTGCTTGAGATCAGATGGAGGGGGAGAGTACCTCTCTAATGAGTTCATTAGTTTCTTGAGGAGTCATGGGATAAAGAGGCAATTTACTTGGAGGTATACCCCACAGCAAAATGGTGTTATAGAAAGAAAAAATTGGCATATTGCAGAAGTTGCACGGGCATTAAGAATATGTCCAAAAAATTTTGGTCTGAGGTTGTCCATACTACTGTCTACATTATGATCTGAACTCCCACGGATTCAGTTCATGATGGGATGACTCCTGAAGAGTGCTTTACTGGCAAGAAGCCCAATGTAATGCACTTGAAGGTATTTGGATGTGTTGCATATGTTCATGTGCCAGATGAGCTACAGAAGAAGTTTGATCCAAAGGCTAAAAAATGTATTTTTATTGGGTACTCTTTAGAGTAGAAAGGGTATCGCTGTTATAACCCTGCCACAGGTGAGTTCAGAGTGAGCAGGGATGTTATCTTTGATGAGATGGGTAGTTGGTATGCACCTACTGGTGATGTATTAGATGATGATAATGATCAAGACAGCTATGTGCAGAAAGAAAAACAAGAATCACAGAGTCTTAGTAGTCCAAAAACATCATCTGGCACTATACCTACAGTGAGCCCTTGGTCTGGGAGACTGAGTAGCCCCACATCTTCATGTGGATCTATAAGTGTTGCAGGGAAGGACAAAGCAAAGAAAAAAGTCTGGATGGTAACGATGTATCTACCAGTCATTTGGGATTTGATGAAGATTCTACTGGTTCATAGAAGCCAATATGACTTGGGATTTGGTACCCTTACCTAAGGGTAAGAAAGCTATTAGCTGTAAGTGGATTTAAAAAGTCAAGCATAATGCATGTGGTTCAATTGGCAGGTATAAGGCTAGGTTGGTTGCAAAAGGCTATGCTCAAACATATGGCATAGATTATGAAGAGACATTCAGTCCAGTTGCTAGGATGGCAACTGTTAGGTGTGTGATTGCCTTGGCAACAGCCAAAGGTTGGAGTTTGTAGCAAATGGATGTTAAGAATGCCTTCTTCCATGGTGAATTGCAAGAAAAAGTGTATATGGAGTAGCCAACAGGTTATGAGGATTTAGAGCATCCCACATATGTGTGCAGGTTAAAGAAGGCACTCTATGGGCTCAAGCAAGCACCTAGAGCATGGTCTGACAAGATTGGAGAGTATCTTGTCAATATTGGATTTTGTATTTCTGATGCTGATCACTCACTTTATGTGAGAAAGGGAGATGTAGGTTTGTTCATCATAGTCATCTATGTGGATGATTTGATTATTACATGTGACAATGACAATGGGATTGCTGAAGTTAAGAACTTCTTGAAGAAGAAGTTTGAGATGAAAGATTTGGGTTAGCTGAGATACTTTCTTGGCATTGAGGTGATCAAATGTGACGATGGTATATGATTGTCCCAAAGGCAGTATGGCTTGGATATGTTATTCAAGTATGGTATGATAGCATGTAAGCCTCTTTCAGTACCACTGGAGAAAAATGTGAAGTTGAGTGCTGATGTTGAGGATGAGATAGAAGACCCTACTATGTTCAGGAGAATAGTAAGGAGTTTGATTTACATGACTATCACAAGGCCAGACTTGAGCTATGTTGTTGGCCTTGTCAGTCAGTTTATGCAGATGTAGAAAGCCTCATTTGGATGCTGTTAGACGTATATTGAGGTACGTGAAGTCCACTTTACATTATGGAATTTTTTATGAGGTAGGTAAGGATAAACAGGTCTTTGGATACACAGATGCAGATTGGGCTGGTAGCATGTCAGATAGAAGATCTACAAGTGGATTCATGTTTTCCCTTGGTAGTGCAGCAGTTACATGGAGCAGCAAAAAGTAACCTATAGTTGCTTTATCGAGTACAGTTTCTTTATTTGGACGCTTTTCCATGGCTTTTGTAAGATGAATGATGACAGTCTTTGTAGGGATAGCTTGCTATTTTAAAATATTATTATTAATTAAATTACCTTAATGACATAAAAAATTAGTTTTATGATATGGGATGATGCCTCAGGTTGTGTACTTCATTTCTACACCTCTAACACTGAATTTGGACACTCCAGTCAAAAGTTATGGCAATTTTACTAATGCAGCCCTCTTTGGACAACAAGCAGTCAATTCACTGTTTCACGTTCATTGTGATGTTTCTTCATACAGAGTGCTTCCACATGCTTATGGATCTTCATTGACATAATTTTCTTCATTAACAGCTTGCCTATTGCCTCATTATCTTCAGTTTTGAGGAAAAAACATCTCTAGGAGGGGATGATTTGTAATGAAGCAAATTATCAACATGAGAGTCAGCCTACTCCAAATATAAACCTTGTAAATACTTGAGCCAAGAGAGATGAGGGCTTTAGGGCTTAGTATAAAAAGGAAAGAAGTGCTAATGTAGTAATTAATTTTTCAGCACTATCACCAATTTTCCAAATCTTCTTGTCTTTCATCTTCTTGTGCTTGGTTTGCAGCCCATCGCTACATTGTGCTATGGTAATAGAAGATGTTCCATGGCATGGCCATGCTTAGATCTCCATTTGGTATATTCCTTGTTATGTGTAGCTTAGAATACTTTCATTTCTTGTTCATTTCCATTGTTAGATTAGTCTTCTTTTACATCTACACAACTCTTGTCAATCTTATGCATGCATCATCATGTGGGCATGTAGGCATACACATATATGCTAAGATACAACTTCTCTCTCGTGGGGACACACATTAAAAATCACAAAACAATTCCATATAGACATACACATACATGTCCACATGTGTCAACATGTGGGCATATAGACATACACATATATGCTAAGATACATCTTCTCTATTGTGGATACACATGAAAAATCACAACAATTCCATCTCATATCCACATCCATCCTCTCTCTCTCCCCCCAACTACCTCTCATATTCAAATTCATCCTATAGTTTCTCACTCCCATCATTGTCTCCATCTCCTCCTCTACCTAGTGGCATGTTGTCTTGGCTATGCTTTATCATCATGACTAGGATCTACCTCTCCCCCCATTCTAAAAGAGGATGTATCAGGCAAGTTATCACATGCACATCTTGGGACAATGTCCACTACAAGGTTGCCTATTATCCTAAAAACAAAGAACTATATTTCAAACGCAAGTTAGTCTTTGTCTAAATCATAAGTAGCTTCATTTTGGTTGTAAAACCTAGGATACATGCACTTTGGACAAACACCTTGCAATATCCTAGATTGGGCATCATAGGTAGTAACATCTAGGATATGTGCACTCATATTTTCTATGTGAACATTGAGCCGCCCTGGGAATGGGCCTACTATCAGGCTTGGGCTTTTTTCTCTTCCAATAACATCACTGAGAGCTGAGAGGGTAAGGGATGAGTGTAGATCCTAAAGAATATGACAAGTGAGAAAGAGGAGAGCCTATATACATATATGTGTTTTATATATTTATGTTATGCTTTATGGCCTCTTGAGTATAGAAAGTGTGAGTGGTTTACATATATATATATATGAGTGTGTTTATACATACATTGAAGCATTATATATAAATATACATATATATCAATATGTACAAGTTAGTGAGCATAATATGCTTCTATATGTATCTTTACGCATGCATGTTTTTGTGCATATCTATGTGTGCCTATATGTCCCTATGAGTATGTGTTTGTGCTTGTCCTGCTACTATGCCTAATGCATGTGTTTATGTTTGTGCTTCATAAGACCCAGAATTTTCTTCAATGTTTTCTATCCCTAATGTTAACCCTCTGATGAACAAGGTGGAAAATCTAGAAAATCTAAAGCAGAAGACAAGGCCAAGGCAAAAGTGAAATGGAAGACAAAGGCGCGCTAAGAAAAATATGAAAATACAAGAAGTGTGGAAAAGTCCTAAATCAAGGAGAAAGGCACACAAGAAAAAGTGCAAGTCCATACTTTTGTAAAAGAGCGCAAGGTGCACCATGACTTATTTTAAGAGTGTCGGGCTCTCACCCATGCAAATTGTAAAGGTAGATGGGCGGTAGGAAGAAAGCTAGGAAGATAGGAGGACAATGGGAAAAAGGGCCTAGGCCATGGCCAGCCATGTAAAAAAGGGGATAAGGGGATGACCGATGTTGTGATGCCTATGCAGACAGTGTGAAAAAGCATGGAATGCATCATCATTTGACTTCTTTATTGATCTAGAGAGTCAATGTGATCTAAGTCATTAGTACTAGTGTGAGTTGCATGGATTATCCAAAAATACTAGATTTTTGGATAATTTTAGCATATTTTTTTATTATTTATTGTAAAAATCCAAAAAAATAAAAAAAGCTTCTAGATTAGAATGGCATGCAAAAAGCAAGTTGCTTTTTCAGCCAGTTATAGAATTTTCATAAAAAAGGACAGATTGGCGAAATCGCGCACTTTGCGATCACTGTTGAGACGGGCTGAAAACTGCAGTTTGAACTAGAAGAGGAAGAAAAAGTGATCTGGAAGATCCGTGACCAGGAGTTGTAAGTTTTACCCCCCTTTCAGAGCCAACGAAGCCATCAGATTTAGGTTCCGAGCAGCAGAGAAGGAGCTGTTAATTCTGATCCATGTTTTTGTTCTACGAGGGAGCTCCAAGAGATCTAATGCCTAGAGAGTGCTTTTGAGTAGTGCCAAACAAAGGATTTCAGGTTCTGTCAATACATATTGATTTGATTCATTGTTCTTTGGCATTATTGTGCTTACCTCTTGTGTATTCTTTATCTTCTCTTCCATCTCCTATCTCTACTTTCTTCTACCTTTGACCCCCGGTGGATTCCACCTTTCGACAAAAACCCCTCCGACATTGGTGAACCCGACGTGAAAAGTCGTCAAAAGAAGGAAAGACAAGATTGGAGAACCTTTGAACACAAACTCCAATGATGTTTTGCAACAGTTGGTGCAAAATATGAATATGCTTATGTAGGTACAACAACAACAACAACAGGTGATGCAAGCTTTTGCTCAAACAGAAAGTGTTGTGATGAATGCTTTGCAAGCAATTGAGTGTGAGGTGAAGTTATTCAATGGTAGGAATGTATCTGCATATGTACATACCTTTGCTTAGAAGATGGAATTATTTGGGGTGGCTCAACCTGCATGGAGCTGGTATTTTGTATGTGTTACTGTACATGAGCTGAAATATTGAATTATACTTGCAAGATGCTGACTAGGTAGCTTTCAAGAAGACACTAAGGGAAGAATTTTATATTGAAGATACCAGTTTGATTACGCGTAAGACTTTTCAGGAGTGGGTTTTACAAGCCAATAAGGATCTTGTGGCTACAAAATTGTAAAGAGAATGTGAAAGTCGATTTGAGCAGTTGGATCTTGCAGAACAGCAAGGTCTTGCAAGTCAGAAAATTGAATTGTTTCTACATGCAGCTGATCCTGAGCTTCAAGAGAAGCTTGATGATTTGCTGGAGGATCAAACTATATAGACACATCTTAAAACAAAGTGGACGCATGTCAAGGAAGCTGTTACTACACTTGTGAAGAAGCATAGAAGAAGAGAAAGATTGCATGTCTCTAGCTTGCCCACTGTTACGGGCAAGATAGTTGATGTATCCAGTAAGCCACCTACTTATGTGGCTAGCTCTATGGTTGTACCTGCTATTGTTCCCTCTATTAGGGAAGATGTCTTAGATGAATTGTTCAAAGGCATGCGGGATCTCCAATTGAAGGTTGCAAAATTGGATGAAAAAGGACAAGAGGAAAGGGGACAGGCAACAACCCCTAAGTCAGGAAAAAGATGTATGTGGTGTGATAGTTTACAGCATGAGAGAAAGGATTGTGCTATCTATCAAGAGGCATTGGCAAGACAACTCATCTTTTGGAAAGATGGAAAGATCCATGCACAAGAAATGGGATTGCCTCTTGCTTTTAATTTCGAAAAGGGAGGTATGCAGAAGTTGTTGGAAGACTTGGCAGTTTGAAATACCTATGCGGTGGTATATGCTTCTACTTTTGGTCTATAGTTGGATAGAATGCATGACCAAGTGATGGTTGGTCCAAAGGCTTAAATATGGACACATGCTTTACATGCAGCTGAAAAGAGAAAGGTCATTGATAGTGAAATATCTCATGCAGTGTTGAGATGACAAGATCAACACATGTGGACATTGATGATGGACCGCCTGGTTAGATGGGTCCACACGTCTACACTTAGCACGTCAATGGTCATTATGACTCTCACATGGCCACTAACCTATTACTTATTATATTTAGGTTGTTACACCTATCTACAGCTAGCATAGTTATAGCGCCAGTCGACTAGTGTAGTTGGTTATGCATTGTTTGACTTAGTAGGCCACTTTCCTTTATGTTATATCTTATCTATACTTTGTGTACATTGTAAAGTGTGTGGAAGAAGAAGAAGAAATCAGCAAGAAAACGTTTTGGCCTTCATCTCTCTTCTTGTCTCTTGAGTGAGTTTCTCCTTGTGCATTCTGTGTGTGTTCAGTGCAGCATCTTGAGCAACTCCCCCCACCACACGATTCTTGACATGGTATCAGAGCCACTGAGAGAGGTTGATTTCAAAGGCTGAAGTGAAGGAGAAGAAGCAAGGTTCGAGCAAGCAAGCCACGGGTAAGAAGCTCTCCCATTCTTCCACTCTCTCTCCTGGATACTGCCTGTGGAGGCACCGAAAGCAGGGTCGAGCAAAAATCTCAGGTTGCAATGAGATTTGTTGTGGGCAAAGAGCGCTGTGTATTCTGCAGATAGGCCCTTAAGGAAATTCCCGCAGTTATTTTGGGCTTCTGAGGCCGTTTCAAGCACCGTTTTAGAGCCGCAAGGTTGCGGACAGTAGTTTCAGGATACACTGTGACTTCGGATGTATTGACCGAACGTGGGTGCACAGGTTACAAATTTCAGACCTGTAAGTTTGAAGGTGTTTATCAGTGAATAAACACAAGGTTTATCTGCAAACTGGTTGCAGATTGCATGTATTGTTGAGCAGACAGTGAAAAAGGTTGTCTGGTGTATTGCTGTGCACTACAGGTCGAGGATTGCAGAAGATTTAATTGCTGTTTGGTATTAGTTTTGTGATAATGGCAGAGAATAGTGGAAGCCCCATCATTGAGAAGCTCGACAAGAACAACTACCCTTCATGAAAGTTCCGTGTCATGAACTTCCTTATTGGAAAAGACCTCTACGAGTTTGTTTCAGGTGAAGAAAAGGAGTCGGAGGTGAGTGATCCTCCAACTGTAGAAGAGACAAAGGCACGGAAGGAATGGAATGCAAAAGACAAGAAGGTCATGTATTGGTTGTCTGCAGTAATTGACAATAATATGCTAGGACACATTAGAAATGCAGAGAATTCATATGCAGCTTGGACCATACTTGAAAGTATGTTTTCTGTAAATACAAAGGCATGAAAGATTCAACTCAAGCAAGAGTTGAATACATTGAAGAAAGGGAAGATGTCTATCAATGAGTATGCACTGAAGGTAAGGAGCATTGCAGATGCCTTGGCAGCGATTGATGCAATGCCTGATGATGATGATTTGGTGTCGTCTACCTTGGGTGGACTTAACAATGAAAAGGCTTGGAAGTCTTTTGTAACTTCCGTATATGTCAGAAAGCCATTTCTAGATTTCGATGAGTTGGTCTCCCTTATGATCATTGAAGAGATCAACATGCAGAGTGAGACATCTGAAAGAAGTGGTGAACAGGTCCAAGCTTTCTACTCCAGTTCAGGAAGGAAACGTGGTAGGTTCTCTTCAAGAGGCCGTGGTACAGGACGTGGTAGTGACAACCAACAAAACAGATTGAATCAGCAATTTGATGATATGCAAGTTTCAGGAGGTCGTGGTAACTTTAGAGGCAGGGGGAGCTTTAGAGGAAGAGGTGGATGGCAGAACAGAGGTTCTAACAACTCTGGTATTCTGTGTCACTACTATGGCAAAACAGGTCATATTGCAGCCCAATGTTATGCTAAGAAAGATGATATCCGCAGTGGTAAGTTGCAGCAAGTAAACTATGCATCGTCTTCACGACAGAATGAAGAAAAAAATGAACGTCTGTTTGTTATGCAGCATATGCTGAATGCTGTTACAGGAAAGTAAACACATGATGATGTTTGGTATGTTGATTCAGGTGCATTCAATCATATGACCAGCCATGCAGAATAGTTTGGAGAGATGCAGAATTTGCAAAATGCAGGTTATGTGCAGACAGGTGATGATTCATGCCACCCAATTTCACACATTGGAAAAGTTCCCTTGTCCTTGCATGATGGTAAGACAGGAGTCTTTCAGATGTATTACATGTGCCATCTATTACAAAGAACTTGGTGTCAATGGGTCAGATGGTAGAGCAAGGGTTGCAAGTCAGATTTAATGCAAAGGGCTGCTTTGTAGAAGACTTCAATGACAAGTGCAGGTTAGTTGCAAAGGGAAGTAGAGTTGGCGTATGTTTACTCTGGATACTAGAATTCCTACTATGAATGTTGCTATGTATGCTAAAGGAAAAGGTGTTGTTGCAGATATTGAAATTTGGCACAAACGCATAGGACATGCAAATGTACAAAGGCTGAAATTAATGCAATCCAAAGTGTTGGTTATAGGTTTGCCTACATTTAGAGTTGCAAAATTTCATAAGGTATGCGAAGCATATCAGTTTGGTAAGTAGGCAAGACAACCCTTTTCACATGACAGAGATGTAAGCAGAATTATCCTTGATGTTGTGCATACAGACATTTGGGGGCCTGCACAAAATGTATCTCTTAGAGGCAGTTCATACTTTGTCACATTCATTGATAATTGTTCTAGAAAGCTGTGGGTATATTTTATGAAGGAAAAGAGTGAAGCGTTCGAGCACTTTAGAACTTTCAAGGCTGCAGTTGAAAGAGAAACATGCTTGAAAGTAAAGTGCTTGAGGTCAGATGGAGGGGGAGAGTACCTCTCAAATGAGTTCAGTGATTTTCTGAGGTCTCATGGGATAAAGAGACAGTTCACATGCAGGTATACCCCACAGCAAAATGGGGTTGCAGAAAGGAAAAACATGCATATTGCAGAAGTTGCATGTGCCTTGATGGCTGAAAAGAATGCCTAAGCATTTTTTGTCTGAGGCTGTTCATACTGCTGTTTATATTATGAACAGAACTCCCACAGCTGCAGTTCATGGTATGACCCCCGAAGAATGTTTTATAGGTAAAAAGCCTGATGTTTCACACTTGAAAGTGTTTGGCTGCATTGCGTATGTTCATGTGCCAGATGAGTTGCGGAAGAAACTAGATCCAAAGGCTGAAAAGTGTCTTTATTGGATACTCTTTAGAGCAAAAAGGGTATCGTTGTTACAACCCTGTCACACGTAAGTTCAAAGTGAGTAGGGATGTCATCTTTGATGAAATGAGCAGTTGGTATGCATCTAGTGGTGATGCATTGGATGATGATGATGATCATGACACTCATGTGCAGGCTGAAAAGCAAGAATCACGAACTCTTAGTGGACCAGAGACATCATCTGGTAATCCTTGGTCTAGGAGACTAAGGAGTACCTCTACATCTTCGGGTGCATCTAGTAGCACTACAGGTAAAGACAAAGGAAAGAGTAAAGTGTCAGAAGGCATTAATGCAGTTCTTGATGGAGACTCCAGTGGCTCAGAGAGCTTGGATGATGAGCTTGGCATTCCTTCATTGAGGACTCCAGGTGTGGAGAGAGCACGCGTTAATGCAAAGACTCCATTGAGTGATCCAGTGGTACACAGGTCTAGCAAGGTGAGATACCCTGTTAAAAGATTTGGTTTTGAAGGTTATGTAGCTCACCATTATGCTTATATGCTGAAACTAGTTGAGGATGTTGAGCCCACATGCTTTGAGGAGGCTGTTGGTCATGCTCATTGGGATGCAGCAATGGATGAGGAGATGGCTGCATTCGAGGCCAATAAGACTTGGGATCTAGTATCATTGCCAAAGGGAAAGAAAGCTATTGGATGTAACTGGATTTATAAGATTAAGCACAATGCAGATGGTTCTATTAGTAGGTACAAAGCTAGGCTGGTTGCAAAAGGTTATGCCCAGACATATGGCATTGATTATGATGAAACCTTCAGTCCAGTTGCTAGGATGGCAACTGTCAGATGTGTGATTGCTTTGGCAACAGCCAAAGGTTGGAGGTTGCAGCAAATAGATGTGAAGAATACCTTCTTGCATGGTGATTTGCAGGAAGAAGTGTATATGGATCAGCCAGCAGGTTATGAAGATTTAGAGCATCCCACGTATGTGTGCAGGTTGAAGAAGGCGCTCTATGGGCTCAAGCAAGCACCTAGAGCATGGTCTGACAAGATCAGAGAGTATCTTGTCAATATTGGCTTTTATGTTTCTGATGCTAATTACTCACTTTATGTGAGAAAGGGAGATGCAAGTTTGGTCATCATAGTCATCTATGTAGATGACTTGATTATTATAGGTGATAGTGATAGTGGGATTGCTGAAGTCAAGGATTTTTTTAAGAAGTTTGAGATGAAGGATTTAGGTGAGCTAAGGTACTTCCTTGCCATTGAGGTGATTAGATGTGAGGATGGTATATGGCTGTCCCAAAGACAGTATGGCTTGGATATGTTGTCCAAGTATGGTATGATAGCATGCAAACCACTTTCAGTCCCGTTGGAGCGGAATGTAAAGTTGAGTGCTGATGTTGGGGATGAGATAGAAGATCCTACTATGTTCAGGAGGATAATGGGGAGTTTGATCTACATGACCATTACAAGGCTAGACTTGAGCTACGCTGTTGGTCTTGTGAGTCAGTTCATGCAAGTACCTAGAAAGCCACATTTGGATGCCGTCAGACGCATATTGAGATATGTGAAGTCCACATTACATTATGGACTTTTCTATGAGGCAGGTGCAGATGTACAGATGTTTGGATACACAGATGCAGATTGGGCTGGTAGTATGTGTGATAGAAGATCTACCAGCGGATACATGTTCTCTCTTGGTAGTGCAGCAGTTGCTTGGAGCAGCAAAAAAGCAATTTACAGTTGCTTTGTCGAGTACAGAGGCTGAGTATAGAGGTGCTGCTGTTGCAGCATGTGAGGTAGTATGGCTACATAAGTTAATGGCTGATTTGAATGTGCAGGTGAAAGGTCCAGTTGTCATTTATTGTGACAACATGAGCAGTATACAGTTGGCTAGGAACCCTGTGTTCCATGCCAGGATAAAACATATGTAGGTACACTACCATTTTGTGAGAGAGAAGGTACTAGCAGGTGAGATTGACTTGGTGTATGTCAGCACACAGGATCAGATAGCTGACATCTTCATGAAGGCATTGGGTATAGAGAAGCTTCAAAAGTTTCAAAGCTTACTTGGAGTTGCAGAGATGCAGCTGAGCTTGAGGGGGAGTGTTGAGATGACAAGCTCAACACATGCGGACATTGATGATGGACCGCCTGGTTAGATGGGTCCGCATGTCTACACTTAGCACGTCGGTGGTCATTATGACTCTCACATGGCCACTAACCTATTACTTATTATATTTAGATTGTTACACCTATCTACAACTGGCATAGTTATAGCGCCAGTCAACTAGTATAGTCGATTATGCATTGTTTGACTTAGTAGGCCACTTTCCTTTATGTTGAATCTTATCTATACTTTGTGTACATTGTAAAGTGTGTGGAAGAAGAAGAAGAAATCAGCAAGAAAACGTTTTAGCCTCTGATCCAGGTTTTTTACAACCCGGATTATTACCACAAAATTTGGCGAAAGCCCTATCAAGAGCTTACCATATCACTTTGGGTTTACTCTTCAAGCACTAGGTATGCTACATTGTTTCTCGATTATGATAACTCTAGCAAATGGGGGGAACAAGTTCTTAGGAGACATGTCAATGTAAAGGGTAAAATGAATGGTTATCTTAGTGAATATGAAAATGGATTGCACCTAGGAGTTGAGTGAGTGCATAGATTTTTTAAAGGACTAGCCTCCAACTACACATGGGTTCCGTCTGCATCACTAAGATTTGGAATCTATCACCATCATTAGAGGACACCTCACCCTAGCACACAAGTCAATATCCACATCATGGTGTCATTTGAATCTTACATAAAAACTTACAAGCATGGATCCCTTCTGTTACACGCTTATATGTATTTATAAAAGCAGCTTTTAGAAGCTATTTTTTTAAATAATCTTGATAACTCCCAAGAAAAAGCGAATTTCAAGAAAATTCCCACGCTACCTGATCGGTTTTGACCTGGTCTACAAAGTTGCACAGGAAACTTTTTTCAGATTCTTCACGGATTTGAAGTTACGAAGGCGCAGACTGCTGGCTACATGCAATTTGCTTCTCTCTTTCACCACACCAACTTTCCACTCTATCCTTCTTGTAAATATATTATAACAATATGCTTTGGGCACCCACCTCTTGTAATCTAGCTCCATTTCTCTATTTTGTCTACCCCAACGCTTGGCTTATTGCATGATGACCAAGGTGGGGACTTGTCCCATCCACTATTCTCCATATTTTCAAAGATACCATACATCATCTAGGATTATGTTAATCAAGAAGATTAGCTTAATCTAATCCCTCATGGAGGCTATATAAAGAGCCCATGGAGAATGAAGAGGGGAAGAGGGACAATGACAAGCCCATGAGAGCACTCTAGAATACCCTCATGCTAGTCCATCTCTTTGAGGTGAGCTATGAATGAGTTCTTTTATTATGTAGCATAATAGCAAGCTTCCTCTACCTCTTCTCCTATTATCTCCCTCTCTTCTCATCTTCTCATTCCATGTAGCATAATGGCAAGTTTCCTCTACCTCTTCTCCTCTTGTCTCCCTCTCCTCTCATCTCTCTCTCTCATATTCTAATATGGTGTCTAGTACATATATTCTCTCTTGTAAATTTGTGTCTTGGTTCTCTTGATTCTCTTTGAGAAAAGGGATGTCCTAGCCCATCCTGCCTTTGGCTAGGTGGTGCCCCTCTTTAGTTCTCTTAGTGAGGATTGGAGGTTGGATGGGTAAGAGGCAACCCATTCATCATTTCAGCCCTCATTTTTTGTGCCCCCGCTGAGGACATTCTCAACCACAATTCTCTACCTCCTTATGTGGGACAATACAATACATGGTGGTGCATCCTCTACAAAAAGTGCCCCAAGTGGCTCTTCTCCAATGCATTCACCAACTTTTTTTGAACCTGGTCGAATTCCATGACTCTCACAATGGTCTCCCAAGGAAGCCCAAGAAAGGAAGTATGCCTATCGGATGACGGCACGTATGCGAGTAAAAGGTGTTCACCTTAGAAATTCCATTCTCTCACAATGAAAAAAATCATGTTGCCATCAATTGCTAGGTTCTCATAATTGTGGTGAGTGTTTTGCAAACAAAGTGAAGGCCCTTCCAAGAGGTCCTCGTCTCCAAATCATCAAATCCCTCTCTCTCTCTGGCCTAATCCACATCAAAGGAGGACAACTATGTATGAATGGTGTGGAGTTTTGTAGAGGTGCAAAGTATGGAGACTACCTTCAACTGTTGCTAGCTCGAAGGTTGGGTGCGGTTGAAAAGGTGGCCATCACACCTTATGAAATATATGTCGCCGAGGATGGACACACTAAGGCAAGAACAATCACCGGTGAGCAAATTCTCTGTATAGCAAAGTTGGTGGGTTCTAGAAAGAAACACTCTGGGAAAAATCCTTCATAATTCAAGAAAGTGCATTCCCTCTACTCCCTTAAGTAGTCTCCACTCATGAATAATAATAATGGCCCGAATTTCTACACCTTCCACTCTGTACATCCGAGTTAATGTATGCATCAGTAGGAAGATTTTCTTCCAGCAGCGTCTTGTCATGTACTTTGGGGCTGAAAGATTAAGGGAGATTATTGTATCACTAGAACCTATAATCTTCCCAATGATAGACTACAATGCATCCTTCAATGTACATGTCTTTATCTTATTATAATAGTTTCTCATGAATCACCATGAGTTGTATGGACCTATCCGTCCACTTGCTATGCAAACTGTGCATATTGTAGCCAGCAAAAGCTTAGATTCTAGGGCATTATTAGAATCATAATGGGGCCTAGACGTCTTGCTGAAATCAATGCATCTGTGAACCCATTCATCCTTCCCCTCATAAAATACAACTTAAGTCTAGACGTTTTCATCTTCATACTCTACTAAGGTAACATGGCATTTCCAAGTTTTTTTGGGCACAAAGGGGAGAAAGCTCTAGACTTTTTAGATGACTTAGAAATGGTTTTCCTAGTCACAGGCCGGGATGATGAAGCAACCAAAGTACGGGCATTCTCTTTAGTTCTAAAGGGTGATGCTCGAGTGTGGTATCAAGCTCTCCCGGAGGCTACAAGAGGTAATTGGGAGGATCTCAAGACCGCATTCATGCACAAGTACCAAGATATAGAGCCACCTGAAGATATTTGGAGATAGCTCTTAGATCTTCGCCAAACCGTAGCAGGGGAGTACCAAGCCTATGAAGACATGTTTATAAAATTGTAGGATAAATGGACAACCTCCTTCGCCAAGGGAGAAAGAGTACCTGATTGCCTTAAGAAAGATTGTTTTCTAGTCGGACTTCATCCTCTACTAAGGGAGAAGGTCAAAGGAAAGTTTCCCACATCCTATGAAGAATCAGTCACTTATGCCAGGGAGAAAGATAGAAAATTGAAGTATCAAGCCCAGTTGAAGGGGGGGAGTTGAGCCCATGCAGGTTTTACCAACCATGCCAAGGCCTAGAGAAATAGCAGAGGCCCCACCTGAACCGGAGATGCCACAGCAAGAGCTCCTATAGCACATTACTAATCAACTTGAAAGCCTTTCATTAAATTTGGTGCAAGGAGTACGGCCCCCTCCCCTCATAAATGAAGGCAATCGAGGTCCAAGGAGACAAGAAAGAGAATATGTTTGCTATAATTGTGGGGAGACTGGCCATGGTATGTACTTTTGCCCTCATCCTAGGCGTTTTCCAAGAAATGGATTCCAACCAAGAAGGAGGGGACAACAAGTAACACCACCTAAGGAAAGGTTTGTTCCACCGAATCTAGGGCCTCCACCACCGGTTCAAGTTCTCCAGCATCCTCGACCACTTGCAGAGATGCCGCCCTTGCTTGTCCAGCCGCCAGAGAATCATAATGTTAGGATAATTAGTTTAGATGAGAGTGATGTCAAAGGGAAGGCCAAAGTAGTAGAGGTTGAAGCAATGCTGGTGAAGAAATCCTGTAGAATTGAGAGAATGGAGCCTACACCACCAAAGGAGGTTGAAAATATGGAAAAGGAGGCAGAGTCATCAATGGCTGCAAAGACACGCAATAGTAAAAAGAGGAGGGCTCGCTCACGCCGACACATTGAGCCAGTTGATTTTTCCCTGGGTAAAGGTACTAGAGCTTATGATTTGCTTGTTGATGTGAGGAATCAAGGGCCAAAAATTTCATGGCCACAATTACTACATCTATCTCCAATAGTGCGACGACAATGGTCAAAGATGGTAAGCATTAGATCCATTAAGAATAGACATGTGAATGCAATCCAGGCTAGAAAGATGAAAGATATTGTGCCTCTAGTGGAAGCCGAAATCAATGGGCAGAGAGTGTCAAAGACATATGTGGATGGAGGTGCAGAGATTTGTGTCATGACGGAAAAGTTGATGCATCATTTGGGATTAGAGGTAAATGAAACTACTAAATTTGGGGCCAAAATGGATAACAATGTAGTAGTAAATTATTTGGGAGTTATAAAGAAAGTCAAGGTAAAGGTGTGTGGAGTGCAATTGGAGCTTGACATGTATGTGATGCTAGTGAAGGGGGATAGCTATCCGCTCATTTTCGGGCGACCATGGCTAATGGGAATGAAAGCTAGACAAGATTGGGAGACAGGGGCTTTAGAGCTAAGGCCACAAAAGGGGCTGCATAAAAAATGGAAGAGCACTATCTACAACATGAAGGAGGGCTGAGAGGAGGATCTTGTGTTAGAGACCACCGCTGATGAATGGAGTTCCAGGGAGGGTTGGTCATCTATGACAGAGGGAGAGTCTTCTAATGAGGAGGAAGAAAGCTCTCTAGAAGTGATGGGGATTACATTAAAAGAGCCTTCTAGTAGTGAAATTCCGCAGCAGCTTCCAAAGGTCGAGAAGGAGGGGTTAGAAAAAATGTTGGCTAAGGATCTATCAGTTGAGGAGAAGGCAGCCTACATGGAAGTGGTGATAAAACACTCTGCACTTTTTATTTCTAATTATGAACACATCACAGGTGTGACAGCAGTACAATATCACATTAATCTAAAAGAGGAAGCACGGCCAGTGGTGTAGTGACTACGACGATTGGGAGTAGTTCAACAAAATGCTCTACTCACTGAGGTGCAATGACTTTTGAAGGCAGGCTTCATCTATCCAATAGGGGACTCAGAGTGGGTTTCACTTGTGGTGGTGATACCCAAGAAGAATGAAAAATGTTGGATTTGTGTGGATTACAAGCCACTAAATGCTGCAACTAAGAGAGATCACTTTCCTCTTCCCTTTCAGGATGAAATACTCAACGAAGTGGCCAAGCATGAGAGGTACATTGTTTGTGATGGGTATTCATGTTATTTCCAGATCCGAATAGCTGAGGAGGATCAACAGAAGATCACTTTCATTACACCTTGGGGTTGTTTTGCTTACAAAGTAATGCCATTTGGATTAACAAATGCCCCAGCTACCTTCCAGCGATTCATGAATTATGTCTTCCAGCCATATTTTGGAAAATCCATTAGGATCTTTATTGATGATTTTTGCATTTATAGTTCTAAGGCTCTACATCTAGGGAAGGTGGATGAAGCTTTCAACCGCCTCGCACAAATGGGGGGGCAGTTAAACCATGAGAAGTGTCGCATTGGTGAAAGCAGTGTAACTTTGTTAGGGCATGTCGTAAGTGAGAGGGGCATTGAAGCAGATCCAAACAAAGTTAAGGCCCTATTAGTGGTGCCATCACCATCTTCTGTGAAGCAGCTAACCTCTTTCATTCAGAAGGTGCGATATATGGGGTGGTTCATTCATCTCATCTCCCAATTAATATTTCCACTGCAACAGTTAACCCACTTTGAGGAGCTCCTGTGGAGTGACGAAAGCGAAAGGTGCTTTCACGAGGTGAAGAAGGCTCGTAGCACCCTTTCTATAATTTTACAGCCTTGTTGGGATGAGGAGTTTTTTGTCAATCCAAGTTTTGGGGAAGATGCTCAAGGGGCATCACTAATACAAAGGATGGTAAAACTGGCCTAATGAGACCAGTTTACTTTTCTAGTAGAGTAATGACAGCATCAGAACGAGGGTACAAGATAATCGAGGTGATGGTTTTGTTTCTAATGTTTGCTGTAAGAAAGTTTTGTCCTTATCTTCTCCCTAGGCCATTCACAGTGATCACGACAAAATAGCATTTTCCCTATGCCTTACAACACATGGATGTTTCAGCCAGAATCGCTAAGTGGATGATACAACTCCAAGAGTTTGACTACACCTTCAAGGTGGAGGATTCTACTCAAGCTTGCCTAGCTGATTTGTTGACCCATAGAAAAAGAGAAGGGAAAGGTAAAAGAGAAGACACCTCCTCTTGAGGAGCCACCACGGGTGGAGAATGCCCATGCCCTCTACTTCGATGGGGCCTACAAGCGTATTAAAGACAAAGTGGCAACAGGAATAGTGGTATTCAATCCCGAAGGTGACAAACTTTATGGAGAAGGTATCAGCTTGGAGGATGTCCATTCTAACAATGATGCAGAATATCAAGCCTTGCTTTTAGGTTTGAGGTGGTGTCTTTCCCATGGTGTCACTCGACTTAATGTTTTTGGGGATTCTATGCTAATTGTTAATCAAATGAAAGGAATCTAGGCTTGTAAAAATGATAACTTAGCAGTGAAAATGAGAGAAGCTAAAACTCTCATGAGAAAGCTACAGAAAGCCCAAATCTATTTTGTGCCAAGGCGCACAAATGGTGATGCAGATGCTCTAGCAGCTAAAAAATTGAAAGAGGTAATGGTGGGCATCATTGCAATAAAGCTTTCCTTGTTTCAAGGTAAGTTTTAACTACAAGATGTGCTCTATTTTCTTGAGCATGGTGAGGCACCTACACATATGAGTAAGAGTGAGAAAAGGTGGCTGGCTACTAAGGCCACTAAATACTGCTTGGTAAATGATGTGTTGTATTGCAAAGGAAAGGATGCAGTGCTTATAAGGGTGCCAATAACAAATGAGATTATGGATGTGATTAAGAGCTACCATGAGGGGGTTTGTGGCGGACATTTTGCTTAAGAAATAACCAGTAGGAAGATTCTCCATGCCGGTTTTGTGTGGCCTAATCTACATCGAGATGTGCAACATTGGTGTCGTACTTGTGACGATTGCCAAAAGGCCGGACCAAGGAAGCTAGCGCATGAGGAACAAAATCCCATAACCACATATGGCCCATTTGAGAAATGGGGGATTGATGCAATAGGGCCACTCCCATGAACTCAGTCTGGCAAGGAATACATCATAATGGGTGTGGACTACATGACGAGGTGGGCAGAGGCTTCAGCAACTAGTAGGATCACAGCCCAAGAAGTGGGAAAATTTGTGTTTGAAAATATTTGTTGCAGGTTTGGCACACCTTTGAAAATTATCTCTGATCGAGGTCCTGGTTTTAGGGCGAACCTAGTAGGGGAGCTAATGGAAAGGCTAAAAATCAAGCACAGGCATTCTACTCCTTACTACCCACACTGTAATGGTCTGGTCGAAAAAGTGAATGGGCTGATTTGTAAGATAATTACCAAGCAGGTACACATACATCCCAAACACTGGGATAAAAAATTGAGTGCAGCTATTTGGGCCTATAGGACTTCATTCAGAACCTCACTTGGCTATACTCCATTTCACCTCGTATATGGCCAAGAGGCTTTGCTTCCTATAGAGGTGGAACTAGCCAATTTGCATGTTTTAGTAGCCAGTCAAGAGAAGAATCAAGATAAGAAGTTAGAGAAAAGGATCTTGGATCTACAGAGGCTGGAGTTAGATAGAGAAGCAGCAGTCCAACACTATTCCATGCAGGCTGAAGAGAGGAGGAAGACATTTAATAAGAAGCTGGCTAGCAAACACATAAGGGAAGGATCACTTGTGCTACGCTATGATAATCGCTTTGATAACAGAAAGGATGCTAAACTTATGTTCAAGTGGGAAGGGCCATTCATGGTCATAAGGAAATATCCAAATGGCAGCTATAAGCTAGGTGATATGGATGGGAAGGTTCACAAGACAAGGGTAAATGAATGGCAAACTGAAGCCTTATTTTCAAAGAAATATGAACACTTTGGAGCAGTCATTCAATGAACAGCCACCAATGAGGGGGTGCAGTCCTCTTTGATCTATTGCACCATCATTATCAAGCTAGAGGCATGAATACCTCTAGCCTAAGGGGAGGGCTAATGATCCGGGTTTTTTACAACCCGGATTATTACCACAAAATTTGGCCAAAGCCCTATCAAGAGATTACCTTTGGGTTTACTCTTCAAGCACTAGGTATGCTACATTGTTTCTCGATTATGATAACTCTAGCAAATGGGGAGAACAAGTTCTTAGGATGCATGTCAATGTAAAGGGTAAAAGGAATGGTTATCTTAGTGAAGATGAAAATGGATTACACCTAGGAGTTGAGTGAGTGCATAGATTTTTCAAAGGACTAGCCTCCAACTACACATGGGCTCCGTCTGCATCACTAAGATTTGGAATCTATCACCATCATTAGAGGACACCTCACCCTAGCACACAAGTCAATATCCACATCATGGTGTCATTTGAATCTTACATAAAAACTTACAAGCATGGACCCCTTCTGTCACATGCTTATATGTATTTATATATATATGGGGGACTAAATTCAAAGCAGCTTTTGGAAGACGTTTTTTTTATAATCTTGATAACTCCCAAGAAAAAGTGAATTTCAAGAAAATTCCCGCGCTACCCGATCGGTTTCGACCTGGTCTACAAAGTTGCACAGGAAACTTTTTTCAGATTCTTCACGGATTTGAAGTTACGAAGGCGCAGACTGCTGGCTACATGCAATTTGCTTCTCTCTTTCACCACACCAACTTTCCACTCTATCCTTCTTGTAAATATATTATAACAATATGCTTTGGGCACCCACCTCTTGTAATCTAGCTCCATTTCTCTATTTTGTCTACCACCACGCTTGGCTTATTGCATGATGACCAAGGTGGGGACTTATCCCATCCACTATTCTCCATATTTTCAAAGATGCCATACATCATCTAGGATTATGTTAATCAAGAAGATTAGCTTAATCTAATCCCTCATGGAGGCTATATAAAGAGCCCATGAAGAATGAAGAGGGGAAGAGGGACAATGATGACAAGGCCATGAGAGCACTCTAGAATACCCTCATGCTAGTCCATCTCTTTGAGGTGAGCTATGAGTGAGTTCTTTTATTATGTAGTGTTGAGTGTTGAAATGACTTGTTTTTTGGATGATTTTTGTTGTTTTTGGAGAGCTGAATGGTTGATTTTATGGGATGATTGATTGATTTGGAAGTGGTTTGAGAGTGTTTTAGATGATATTGATTGTGTTTTGGAAGTTCATGATGTTTGTTGATGGTTCTGTGATGTTCTGATAGGTTCTGAATGGTTCTGTATACCTTCTGTTTTGTTCTGTTTTGGTCTGTTTTGTTCTGATTGTCTTCTGTAAGGAGGGAAGGAGTATTGATTGATGAAGAATGAGAGCTTGAGAAAGCTTATTGAATGGTTTGTGAGAGTTTGAAATGGTTTGAGAGTGAGTTATGTGGTTTTGATAACCTTCTGTAACCTTCTGTAGGTCTTCTGTAGAGCTTCTGTTTCTGTTCTGTTTCTGTTCTGTTCTGTACTGTAGCTGTTCTGGTACTGTTCTGTAGACTGTTCTGTATGCTTCTGTAAGTGTTCTGTGGAATGTATGTGTGACTTTGGAAAAGTTTTCTAACCTTGGAAAGAGGTGAATACAAGTGCAAAAGAGCTGAAAGAAGTGGAAGAAGTAGCTGCTGAAGACTCAAGTGAAGACTAGAGTGAAGTGACAGTAGTGAGCTGTGAAGAGACACTGTAGTGGCTCTAGTGACCCTTCATATCAAACATACCTCTTGGGAGGGGTATCCACGACCTAAGAGTGATTATTGAGAGTAATTTTGAGAGATTGTAGTGAGGATATGATGTATTATTGATGGAGAGAGAGAGAGAGAGAGAGTCAGAGATAGCTAATTCTACTGAAACAGAGTGATTGTATATGAGAGATTGAGAGAGAAGACTATGAAGATATTGAAGATGAATACTATGTGATGTATTTCCATTCAAAGATGGTGTATTCCTTTGCTTTCTTTGTTCTATTGATGGATTTTGTGAAGATGTTGAAGAATATGGTTGATTCTATTCAAAACCGTGGGAGATCTACATGATGCTGCATGAAGATTTGTTGTGCCTGGTGTTTTTTTTCTTCATTGTGATCATATGAAACATGATAAACAAGCTTGTTGATGTTACAAGATAGATTTTCTTGCAAGAGAATTCCCTTTTCCTTGGTGTTCCTCTCGGGGCTCCATGTTTTTGGTGCGCAGCCAGGGAAACTTGCCATCAACAAGCACCAAAAGAGGCTGAAAATGAAGGAAATGGCATTGCCAAGAAGAGAAGAATTCAATGGATGTTTGTAAAATTCCTTCTTCCACTGAAGAGTTGGAATTCCTCATAATCAAAGCCACTTTCCACAAGAAGTTCATTCCACAATGGTGGAAACATATCACCATCATGATGCATGCTCTATGTGGTGGACAGTTTCCTCTGCCTATTGAAGCAGCAGAAACTTGCATCTTGGTGGCAAACTGCTTGGGAACAAACTGAAGAGCAGAAACAGAGAGAATGAACATCCATGGAAGATTTGGCATTCATTGAGAAGTTTCCAGACAACATCAAGTGGGAGATTGTGAAGAAGCTTCAGGAGTCTTGGTCTATAGAGGTTCACAAAGATAAGAAGGAAAAGAGTTGGAATTTGTTCGTGGATGCTCAACAGCAAGATACATGGGATGCTTGGTGTACTGATAATCTTCTGTTTGTTCAATTAGCAACCCACTGGAAGTTGGTAGACAGAGTGTTTTTCACAACATACACTATTGAAACCATCAGAAGCTGGCATTACTATGATGATGGCACCACCACAATGCTCAGACATATGCATTTTGACACCTTCAGAACCGAATACCTTCCTCTGTGCAGTGGCATGAAAGCAGAATTTAGGGACGTTGAAAAGAAAGAAGTAGAAGAAATGTTGGCAAGAGAGTCCTCCAGAGACTGAAGCCTTCTGTTAACCCTCTGTGGAGCACTAACAACATAATGGAGTCAACCCCCTGATGAATGACGCAATAAAAAGGCAAGCGTTAGAACGAGTCCAGAGGTACGTGAGAAGAGAGAAAGCAAGAATCAGAGCCGAGAGCGAGCTCGCAGCAGAAGTCGCCTTTGACGCCCTTGCGGAACTCTTTACAAAAGTCCCAATGGCACATCAAGCCCTTCCTCCTCCTGCTGGAGGTCCACTTCCAAGCCAGATCCGTCCTGGAAATATTGATGACAGGCTAGCGAATGTAGTCCCATTGCCAGTTTTTAAGGGAGAGTACAATGAAGACCCCGATCTTCATGTAGCAGAGTTTATGGTAGCATGTGTGGCTAACAATGTCAGAACCCCTGAGCATTGGTTAGCAATATTCCCCGCCACTTTCAAGGGCGCGGCGTTTCAGTGGTATGAGAGACAAGCAGCAGGAACTTTTGGCACATGGGATGACCTGAAGTTGGCCTTCCTCACTAAATTCAGGCGTGAAGGTTTTGAAGAGCGGATGAGAGAGGAATTTATGAACCTAAGTCAGTCCTCTGGAGAAAGAGTAGAAGCTTATGTCTCAAGAATGGAATCCATCCTGAAGAGATAGACTAATCATAATCTAGATGATGGCATTCAGAAGGGAGTGTTTCTCAGAGGATTACAACCAGAAGTCCGTAAGTTTGTGGAGCTGCAAAGACCAGCCACACTGCAAGCTGCAACAGAAGGAGCAAGACTGTACGATGAAGTGGAAGCTCGATTAGCGATGAATACAGGAAGAGGAGTCCTACCTCCTCTGATGCCAGGAATGATGTATCCACCAAATGCAGTTCTAGGGACTGTTCCCTATCCCTACCAACAGATGCCCTCGGTATCACAGTACAGTGCACCAAATCCACAGTGGCCACAATCCATGCCTCAAATGATGGTTCAACCACAACAACAATGGTCCCAACAAATTTCCTCAATGCCAAATCAGCAGCAACAGTGGAATCCTACCAACTGGAGCCAACAGCCAACAGTTCAAACAGGAGCTCTGAATCAGAACCAGAACAGAGACCCCTCTGTACCAGCCCAACCCGTTTATGCAGTGATTACAGAGACTCCTCAAAACCCTCCTGCCAGTACGTCCGGAGGAGAAAGCTTGAAGGATTATTTATCCAACTCAATTGCAAACATCAAAAAGGAGTTGATGGATGTGATTACAGAACAACTACAGACGTTGAAAGTGAATACCGCTAGCATATCCAATGTTGCAGGAGCAGGAAGAGATGTGATGCGGTCAAACACTTGGTGTGGTAAGTGTCATCAAGCAGGCCATTTAGCCGCTGAATGTACACAAAAACCAACCATCCCTGGAGCCTTCTGTTCCTACTGCTTGCGGAAGAACCATACAGAGGACATTTGCTCTCTAAAGGAGATGCATGATAGGAGAAGGAAGGAAGAAAACGCAAGATTCAACCTGCTGGAATCCAAAATGACAACACAGGATATTGGACCCAAGCCTAGAGAGTTTGGTCCTAATTTCAGACCCAGAAGATTTTCCTCTCAAAGTTACAGAGGAAGACAGTCTGGCGGTGGTCAGAGAGCAGAAGTGGAGTGTTACAGATGCGGAGAAAAGGGACACATTTCACCAAATTGTCCAAATCCTCGAAGGCCAGTGGATTACAAGCCCTTATGCAGTCGATGCAAAGGAGAAGGCCACACTGCAAAAGACTGTCCAAGCCCAACCCCAGTGAAAAACAGTGCTACTGATAGTCCGTCCAAGGCCCAAGAGCCTACCTCCAATTTAGTGGAATTGGAAGTTGCTGCCATCACGAGTGCAAAGCAGAAGGAACCACCTATCCAGAAAGAAAATAACCCTCCTGCCAGAACAGTGAAGTTCAATCTTCCACCAGAAGAACAGAACAGAACAGAGCCTAACAGTGCCGTACAGAGCCCTACAGTGCCACAGAGAGTTACAGAGACAGTTACAGAGACAGGACCAGAGGTCCAGGATACAGAAGAGGAGGAAGTGCCACAAGTGGCAGAAGAAGTTCTTGTAATTCCTCTGATGGAAGAAAGAGGGAAAATGAAAATGGGTGTTGCCCCATTCCCTAATCGGTTAGAGAAGCCAGTGGATCCTATTAAGGAATACGATCTGGTTAGAGATCTAGATACCTTTAAACCAAACCTCACATTCCGACAATTATTGTTGTTGTCTCCCAGTTTCCGGAAAAGATTCAAAAGTATACTGACAAAAAGACGTGGTTTAAGGATTGCTCCCTCAACAGTGACAAAGTCCAACAAGGCTCCAGAGCCTGTAAAAGAAGTGGATGTGGCTAATGCTTTTCTAGATCCGGGTACTCCAGAGACTGGTGTGTGGATAGAAGGCTGCTTCATTGCAAATGCACTGATTGATGGAGGTTCATCAGTAAACATTATGATGGATGTGACAATGAAGGATCTAGGCTTACAAGGTGTGCAACCAACCCAATGGCTCATCAGACTGGCGGATCAGAGTAGAATCAAGCCTTTGGGCATTCTCCCATATGTGAAGACTACAGTGGCTGGAAAAGATTATTGGCTAACCTATTTGGTGGTGAAGCCAAACTCTTATGGCACATCCTATCCTCTGTTACTAGGCAGACCATGGCTTTTTGAAGCCAGAGCAAGGACGGATTGGTTCAAAGGAACCTTGACCTTGGGTAGAGAACCCAACAAAGTGGTGATGAAACTGTATGGTTCTCAAAAAGGACATGGATCCACCTCGAGTTCATCTATCCAGTGGCAAATAGTGAATGGGTTTCACCCATCGTGGTTGTACCCAAGAAGAATGGCAAATTGCGAATATGTGTGGATTTCCGAAAGCTTAATTCCAAAACAAAGAAGGATCACTTTCCTATCCCTTTCACAGACCAACTGTTGGACACAGTGGCAGGACATGAACTTTATTCCCTTCTAGATGGATTCAGTGGATATAACCAAGTCCAAATCGCGGAAGAAGACCAATCCAAAACAACCTTCACCACAGAATGGGGGACCTACGCTTACCGAGTGATGCCATTTGGGCTCTGCAATGCCCCTGCTACTTTCCAAAGAGTTATGATGGCCGCATTTCAAAATCATCTTCACGACTTCATTGAGGTATATTTAGATGACTTCTGTGTCTATAGCTTGATCCGTGAACACTGGGAACATCTGGAACAATGCTTTGACCGATGCCGGGAGTATGGGATTTCCCTCAACCCTGACAAATGCATCTTTGGGGTTTCTTTTGGAGTTCTATTGGGCCACATTGTCTCTGCACAAGGGATATCAACAGACCCTGCAAAGGTTGAAAAGATCGCAGCTCTGACAGCACCCACCAACCTCAAACAGTTGAAGGGATTCCTAGGCCATGTGGGTTACTACAGAAGGTTCATAGCCCACTTTGCAACAAAGGCAACTTCCTTGCACAAGCTCTTGAGGAAAGATGCAGAGTTTACTTGGACAGAAGAATGTGACAAAGCCTTTCACACTCTGAAGCAGTGTCTGATTGAGGCACCCATTCTGCAACCTCCTGATTGGACGAAAGAGTTCCATGTACACACTGATGCATCAATTGAAGGTTTAGGTGCTGTCCTCTGCCAGAAGGGCTCCTCGAAGCTGGATCAACCGATCTATTATGCAAGCCGAAAAGTCACTGATAGGGAACGGAACTATACAGTGACAGAGCTGGAGTGCTTGGCAATGGTGTTTGCCTTGGAAAAGTTTCGCCATTACCTCCTATCTACCCACTTTAAATTTTATGTGGATCATGAGGCCCTGTCCTTCTTGATGAACAAAGCAAATGTGAAGGGACGAATGATGAGATGGCTCCTTTTATTCCAGGAGTTCGACTTTGAGGTGATTACTAAGCCTGGTCGTTCCCATGTTCTGGCTGATCATCTATCGCATATCCCACAAACTGCAGACGAGGAGCAGGATGATCCAGATCTCCCTGATGCTTCCCTATTCTTGGTAGAGACTGTAACTCCCTGGTATGTAGACATTGCCAATCTGTTGGCAACCCAACAGTACCCTCCTGGTATTTCTAGTCGGGAAAGGAAGAAGCTCATGCTAGAATCAGCCCCCTACACCCTGCTAGGTGGTGCACTGTACAAGAAAGGCAAAAATGAAGTACTCAGAAGATGTGTTGCAGGAAAAGAGATTGGGATTGTTCTGAAGGCTTGCCATGACGAGCCATGTGGAGGTCACTTTGCAGGAGAAGCTACAGCTAGGAAGGCTCTGCTAGCAGGATATTGGTGGCCTACCATTCATAAGGATGCCTATGATTACTGTAAAAGATGTGATGCTTGTCAAAGAATGGGGAAACCCACCAATACAAGTGCCATGCCATTGCAACCTATCCTTCCGTTGAAGCCGTTTGAGAAGTGGGGCATTGACTTCGTAGGTCCGATCGACCCTCCCACCAGAAGGAAACAGAACCGATACATCCTCGTATGTACAGATTATGTCACAAAGTGGTGTGAAGCTAAAGCCCTAAAGCGGGACGATGGTAACAGCGTGGCCCTGTTCATGTACGAGAATATCATCACCTGTTTTGGCAGTCCCTTAGAGCTGGTAAGTGACAGAGGCACTCATTTCCTTAACAAAGTCATGGAAGAGTTGACATAGTTGTATAAGATCCGCCATCGTAAGTTCACTCCCTATTACCCCAGAGCCAACAGCCAAGTCGAAGTCACCAATCGCATCCTCTGCTCGATTCTGACAAGAACAATTGCCGCACATCGTCGTGATTGGGATGATCGACTTACAGAGGCCCTCTGGGCGTACAGAACCTCCCATAAAGCAGCAACGGGACAGACACCTTTCCAGTTGGTGTATGGAACAGAAGCTGTTTTTCCTGTTAAACTAGAATTACCCTCTTTGAGAGTGGCTATCAAAGAGCGTTTGGGAGATGATGATTCACTGCAACGCCGTCTTCTGCACTTGGAATGTTTGGACAAAATTCGTAGGATGGCTCTACAGTGCATGGAAGCCACGCAAGCTCGACGTAAGGCTTACCATGACAGTTTCATCAAGCACAAGGAGTTCAAAGAAGGTGATTTGGTCCTAGCCTATGATTCACGCTTTGGCAAGTTTCCTGGCAAGCTCCAACAGCGGTGGATGGGCCCCTATAAGGTACTTGTAGTCAACCCTAATGGCTCTGTCCAAGTACAGACCGTTGATGCCTCTGATGATCCCTTTCTGATCAATGGATATCGCCTAAAGAAGTACTTCCCTCCTTGGGGATCTTGACAATTACGGACACTTGATCCTTTCCCTCGTTGGCGCGGCACTGTACTTCTTATGATGCTACTTCTAATAGCCGTTCTTCAATCACTCCTGATGAAGTGGGCGCAACCCTCTGTCCCCTCAAACCCCCCTTCCAGCCTTGATCTCTTATCCTCTATTTTCCACCAGCGACAGTGGCGAGGTTGGTCTTGACACATGGTTTTTCTACCATTCCCTTGCTCACTTTGCAGAAAAAAAAAAGAAGAAAAAAAAAACAAAACATATCGGTTATGGGAGAAAAGGACTTAGGTCCCTGTCATGTCGACCTATTCTTCGAGAAAATGTGGAAACACCCTCGGGAATAGGGGAAAACAAGAAAAAGAAAAAAAGAAAAAGAGAAAAAAAAAACAAAACAAATCTGTTATGAGAGAAAAGGAAGCAATTCCCTGTCATAGCAGGCCTCATTCCAAGAAAAGGTGATAAACACCCTTGGGCGAGAAGCTGACTGTGGAAAAGGTGGTAACACCCAGCAGTCCAGAAGGGGATTCATTAATTGATATTTCCCAGATCTAATTCCGAAGCTGCCTCCCTTGGTATGCTATGTCCTGGGTGTTTCTGCAAAACGTGACTAACCGTCCTCCAGCAGACGACATTATCCTGTCCAATACAATATTCGATGTGATGGCTACCCCCCCTGGGTACGCCTCTTCAACAACTGATGACACGATCTTCATCGACAAACAATCGAGTGATTTGAGCTTTCATCCTAACCAGATGGGGAAGTGAGTATGGTTGCCTCCTGTATCTATCAACAACGAGTGAGACAGGGGGTGGGGCGAGAGACCAGTCTTTTCCCTTCAAATCAAATGAGAGGTGCGTAGTGTGAATGAAGTGTTGCACGCACGGGATGGGCCTCTCAATGCACAAAGCACAATTTGTTTCTGTGCACTGCACCATAAGGCTCCCTTGCCTTCCTTCTCGCACCGTATACCGGCACAGGGCGGGATGCACAGTTGCACCATCAAATGCGCACAAGGCATACAACCTTTGCACAAGCGACCGTGAGGATGACATCAACGGGTTTCAGGAAAAGGCTGCCCTCCTGTATCTATCCACAGAGCGTGAGACAGAGGGTGGGATGAGTGTGACTGGAGTCTCTTCAATCAATTACCGAGAGGTGAGATTGAGGGACGTTACGACACTTGGAGTCAGGTATGTTCCACTTTCCCTGTGCACCCACGGGATGGGTTTTTGCCGTCATCACAAGACACATCACCCTGTTCTGTACACTGCACCGTAAGGCTCCCTTGCCTTCCTCCTTGCACTTATGCCAGACGGGTTGGACGCACTAATGCACCATCAACTGTGCACCCTGGCATACTCCTTTTGCACCATTTCCCCCTTGTTGATTCCTCAACCGGGTATGAGATATGGGTTTTAATCATTCTTCCTCGAGTGATATTAGTCATGGGGCGAGTGACTGTTCTTTTATCTCATTTGAGTGATTGTGAGTTGAGTGTAGTATCCCTCATCATCGACGAATTTCCTGTGATTCCTTCCATCAGCTACCTCCCTAGGTGCTGCCGCGTGGTCCCTTCCATGATGGACGTGTGCCGAGAAGATGCCTTAGTCCCTCCAGCGCCGACAACAACACTGGACGTGCCATCGACACTCACCCTTACTTTGATCCTCAACAAAATGGGCCAAGTTTTTCTAACCCTACACTTTGGGTTCTTCGTGACGTTCATGTTTTAAGTGTGGGGATGTTAGTGGCTGGTCCGTGGCGTGGTCTTAGGTCCATGTTGCTCGGTTAACCCTATCCGTTAAGGTCTTAAGTGTGGGGACGCGTCCCTGCGCGTCTACATTGCATATCCTCTGCGTATGCCTTACCCTGCTCATGCATGTATGCCTTGCCTTGCTTTTACCTTGATGGGGTCCCTTCCCACCCACCCGGTTTATGTTCCATCCACCCTTGGGGCTGTTCCCTTGTAGTTTTCCTTCATTCCCTGATTTTGAGGTTTTTCCATGTGAATGCACCCTACGTTCACCATAGTCCAAATCCAACCTTATAGCCCTGTTCCCCCCATTGAACTGACCATTTTTCCTTTTTACCTACCCCTGTTCCGGTGCACGGATTTTGAGTTATAAATTTTTGAAGCCTTTTGTGCAATTTAGCCGGTTTTCCATGTGAACGCGCTTTTCTTGCTTCCGAACCATGATCTGACGTCATAGCCCGGCCAACCACTTTTCCCCTGATATTTTTCCTTCTTACTGCGCATCATTCCGATCCACGGTTTGTCCGTTATTCATTTTTCGGGTTTTTTACGACCTTTTTCGTGTGTATTTTTGACATTTTTCCATGTGAACCTGCCCTATTTATATCGGAATTCCAATTTGATTTGACATCCGTGTCCCTATACCTTCCCCTACCTTTTTCCTTTTTCCTCCACCCTTTTTCGACTTCCGGATTTTTACTTATTAAATTTTAAATGAGTTTTCGAGAGTATTTTTGGCGTTTTTTGCATGTGAACCCTTCCTACTTCCACCGAAACTACGTTTTCACGTGATAACCCTATGCCACCCCTTCCTGCGGACATTTTTCCTTCTTACTGCATGTCATTCCGGTGAATGGGTTGTCCGATATTAATTTCCGATCCCATTTTCGAGTTTGTTTTTTTGGGTTTTTCCCATGTGAACACGTCTTATCTCAGTTGGAATTATGTTTTGATGTGATAGGATTGTCGGGCACATCTTTCTGCACAGTTTTCCTTTTTTCTGCACCTCATTCCGATGCACGGATTTTTCGCTATTAATTTTTAATTGCGTTTTTTTGGTTCATTTTTTGTGTTTTTTGCACGTGACCGCCTTTACCCCTCCCGGAACCTCCTTCATATATTTTTCTTGTTTTCCCTCTGTCGTCCTGCCCACTTTTTGTTTTTACACTATGTCATTTTGACGTCCCGATTGGGAGTTATTAATTTTTCTTTATTTTTACGTTTTTTCTCGCCCCCGTTTTGCGCGTGACCGCGCCTTTTTTCGATTTTACGAGTCTCCACGCGCCCCGGTCGTGTCCGCATAATCCGTACCGTCATCCCAGCGCCATTTCAATCCCGTCACGGCAAATTTTTTTACCCCGCCCCGCATACGTGCGCGGGACGGGGGTACGCACCCATCCCTTCCCACCCTTACCCTTCCCTCGGGCACCCCCTATCCCCCTTGGACCCCTACCCCGCCCATAACCCTATCCCTACCCCGCCCATCATCCTACCCGCCCACTACCTATCCCTACCCCTTCCCCTACCCCGCCCATAATCCTATCCCTACCCCGCCCATCATCCTACCCCTACCCCTTCCCCTACCCGCCCACTACCCTGCCCGCCCGACCCTTCCCCCCTAACCACCTCTTCCCCTCCTCCCTTCTCCCCCGACCTGCGACCTCCCCTCTCCCTTTCTCCCTCCCCTCCATCGTCACCTTCTTCCTCCCCTCCCCAGTCCGCCGACCTCCTTCTCCCTGCGCCTCTCCCCCCCCCCCCCCCGCCCTTCTGCCTCCCTTCTTCCAGCGGCGCCCCCCGCCCTTCTTTCCCCTCCTCCCGCCAGCAGCGCTCCCCCCCCGCCCTTCTGCCTCCCTTCTTCCAGCGGCACCCCCCGCCCTTCTTTCCCCTCCTCTCGCCAGCAGCGCTCCCCCCCCCCCCCCCCCCGCCCTTCTGCCTCCCTTCTTCCAGCGGCGCCCCCCGCCCTTCTTTCCCCTCCTCCCGCTAGCAGCGCTCCCCCCCGCCCTTCTGCCTCCCTTCTTTCAGCGGCGCCCCCCGCCCTTCTGCCTCCCTCCTCCCGCCAGCGGCCGCCCTTCCTCTCTTTTCCCTCCTCCCCCCAGCGCTCTGACCCCCCCTGCCGTCCTTCTGCCTCCCCCGCCGCCCCTTCTTCCCTTCTCCCTTCTCCTCCCGCGCCGCCGCTGTCCCTCCTCTTCCCCTCCCTCCTCCATCCCCTGCCCTTGTGCCGCCCGCTTGAGGACTCGCCGTCGCCACCACGTCGCCCGTGGACAACCGCCAGAAGCCGACATCGTCGCCGCTCGGATCCGCCGCCGCCCTGGTGTCGCCAGCACCGCCGCCCAACACAACCTCCTCCTCCCTTAACCGTCGCCCCCACCTCCCCCACCACCACCTCCTCCACTAACTCTCCTCAGGTTAGTCACTAACCTAATTCCAGTTAACTCACCTAATTAGTGTTAATTAACCCTAGTTAGTAAACTAACCTAACTAGGTTCAACTAACCCTAAATTAACCCTAAATAGGTTTACTAACTTTAACCCTAGTAACCTAGCTAACTTAACCTGACTAACCTAACTTAACCTGACTAACCTAACCATAGTCAACTTAATTACCTAACCATAGTTAGCCTAGTTAACCTAACCCCAACCTACCTAGTTAACCTAACCCCAACCTACCTAGTTAACCTAACCCCACCTTAACCTAGTTGACTAACCCCTACCTAGTTAACTTAACTTAGTTGACTAACCTAGCCTAGTTGACTAACCTAAGCAACCTTGACTAACTTGACTTGACTTGGGCAGACTAACATGACTTACCCCCACTAACCAGATTTACCTGACTTATGCCTCACTGACTTATCTGATTAAGGTGATTTAGGTGACTTAATTAATCACTACATTAAATTTTCCCTAAAAAATTCATAAAAATTTCTAAAAATTCCTTTTGCCTTTTGCCAATTTTTGGGAGTTTGTCCGCTGGCAATTGCCTACCCTATAATTTCTGAAAATTCAATATTTCCTAATTTCACCTCCAAATTGCCAATAAATGTAGAAAATTCATTTAAAAATTCTAAAAAATTCTCAAAAATTCCCCTTACCTCCCTTCATCATTTTCCATTTATTCCACCATAAAAATAATAATAATAAATAAATAAAAAACTACTAACAAATAATAAAAATAAAAATAACAAACAAAATCAAAAACCAACCACCATCAAATCCACACATCCGCTAAGGTGTTGTTATTGTTGTTTCATCAGTGATCTTTACTTTTCCTTTCCTGGATTCCCTTCTTTTGGTGGATTCTTCCGTGCGCATTCCTGCATTACATACACACCCCTTCCAGGTATTTATTTTATGTGCTTTATTTATTTTCATTTTCCCCCTTAATCACAAATTAATTGTTAAAATGAACCCTTTAAATCACCCATAGTTCCACGCGCATTCGCGCTCAACACACACATCTTTTTAAATAAAATAAACCAGCCGTTCACTTAGCACGCACTACGTGCGCTAAAGAGGCACTTTAAATTTTCACTGAATTGCATTTAGAGACCCAGTCGGGAATCGAAGTCCGGGAATCGAATAACTGCACCGTTTTAACCTAATAATTGGTAATTTAATTTATAATAAGGAACCGCCGTTTTCTTGCTAAGGTTTATCACCTAATAAAAATTCACCCATTTTTAATAATTGATTAAAATCAACCCTTCATTAAATTAATTCCCCCTCACTGCACTTAATTCTCTTTTTTTTTAATGAACCGTTTCGTGGGATGGGTTTGCGCCGTCATTAGAGTTGTTTTTCATGGTCCAGTCTTGGTTTATCACAGATATAGTCTTGATATGTGTCGGATATGGTATGGTTTTGGTTTCCTGTCTTAGTTACGGTTACGGGTACGGTATGCAATTTTTTTTTCTTTTGTTGCCTGATACAGGGTTCTGGGTGTTTGTCTGATGCATCGCATGAAGCTTTCGGTCGCATTTGTCTCAAGGTCATGTCAAATTTTTTCTAGGATGTGGTTTGCTTGGGGTTAGTAGGTCGTGTCACGTTTTATTGGTAATTCTCTTATCCTTGGTTTTTGTCTGTTGCTTTGCAGGCATTCTCCTTGATTGTCTGTGTTTGTGGTGTGTGTGTAACCATCTGAATGGCGCCTTCTCATGCTCCTCCCCCGATCCAGTACGTCCCATTAGTTAGTAGGGATTACTCTTCCCTACTTACTTTTGAGCCCCTCACGAAGGCAGGACTTGCTGCTTTTGTGGCCACTCCTTTTCCATTGCTTCCGGAGGATCCGTCGTTATGTGATGAGTTCCTGGCCTCTTACAGCAAGAAGACAGGCGTAGTCCAAGGCCTGTCTATGACATTGACATCTCGAGGCTTAGGGAAGGCTCTATCTTTACCCTTTAAAGGAGAACCTTTTGTGACCACTCGTCAGCTCTTCTCTAATGAAGAGATTCTCAAGCTGTTGCAGAAGCAGACAAGGGAAGTCCTTGATGTTAAGAAGGTGATAAACTCTTCAGGAGTTTCCTTTTCTATGATTACTGATCCCGTATGGAAGACGATGTGTCAGTTCCTTCAGGACAGGTTTATGCCTGCCAAAACGCCATCCCACTATTTGTCCAAAGAGCTTTTCACCGCTTCCAGGATGGTGTTGAAAGGAGTTGCTATTGATTGGAGCACTTACCTCCTTACTAAAATGGATCAGCATTTTGTTAAAGTCACCAGGGGTAATGTTACCAATGTTACATATGGATCATATTTGTCTGCCTTCTTGACCTATTCAAGTTTACAGAAGACTGTGCCTCCACCTCCTCCATCAGATCCAGTACCTCCTCCTCCACCTTCAGAAGAGTCAGCGCCCATTGACATAGAGGATGATGATTCTCCGCCTCCCCTGGTCATCCAGTGCAAACGCTTGAAGAGGGTAGCGAATAAAGCCCCTGCTGTACTTCCCTCAGTACCTATCCCTGCTACCTCTGGCAGTGAACTCCCTGGGTATCTCACTTGCAATAACCTGTTCAGAGCACATAGAGAAGGATCTTTGGAGATCTCAGTTCCCTCCCTGAACAGTCTCGTTTCAGGAGATGCCATTCCTTTCCTCTGCAAGGATATTCAAAGTTCCATTGAGTTGTCAGTGACAGCCTGTGTTCAACAGCTGTACGCATCTTTCTATGAGGAGCTCATGCAGTCCAAAGACCAGTTGCATAAGGCAACATCTGAGTTAGCTTCTGCTAAGGATACCCTAGCAGATTTATTTAAGCAAATGGAACAGCAAACCCAACTGGTTGCCACTCAAAGCGATGAGATTTCTTCATTGAAGACCCAGTTATTCGAGGCTCAATCACAAGTTACTAGCCTTTCAGCCGAGAAGGAGAGTATGTCCAGGGAAGCGACGGAATTCCAAGCTATCTTAGATGACAAGCTTTCAACTTTACAGATGGCTAATGACACAGTGGCCAACCAAGCCTCCCACATCCAGCAGTTGCAAGATCAGCTTGCAAAGTCCCGCTCTGTTCCTCCAAGCCCTCTTGTTCCATTAATTTCTTCTCTTTCACAGTAGGACTTGGCTGCCCTACAGAGACAGGCTACTTTGTGCCCTCTATTCCAAGATAAAGTGGAAAGATTGCAGTCCAGAATGGACTTGTTATGGTCTACCTTTGAGCAGTTTCAGGACTATGTCTTACCAGACCATTCTTTCTTTGTCCACTACCACTTACAGAAGTTGGTCTTCTATATGAAGCTTTCCACGATGGATTTACCTTTTCCAGAGGATGGCTGGAGTGGGGCTTGGTCTGCTGAGTTGTTGACAGAGGTAGTCAGAATGGTCTTTGAAGATTCTGTCACACCAGATACCATGTTGATGTCATACATGTATCTACGAGGAGATTTGTTAATTCCAGATGAGGTAGATATGGCATGGTATGTGGGGGATGTGGTCTTACAGGCTGTTTTATATGTCAATCATTTGGAGTTGCGCATAGCTGATATGTTCCAGAGTTATTCCTCCAAAGTAGCTGATTGTCATGATAGTTCGTGGCATCCCATGATTGATTCGGTGATCCTAAATCAAAGACAAAACACAGCTCCTACCTTTGCCCAGAGTACTAACCAACTGAGGATGGATCTCTTAACCTATCTTTCCAAACATAATCCATTTGATGCTACATTCTTTGATGCCTATCATAGACGATCTCTTTTGGGACCTTCTGTTCCTACTCTCCTCTATTACCAACAAATGGCTCACCGCTATGCTATATATTTTTCCCTTTGTCAATCTAATTCCACAATTATTTTACCCCTTCTTTTCCAACCTTCATCTTTTCCTCAAATTCCTATTTTCACTTACTGTTCCTTTATTGAGGATAGGGTATTTTCCCCTTCTCCACCCTGTTCTTCACCCCTCATTAATGTACCCTCCACATTTCCTATTTATCAGTTAACATTCCTATCCTTCCCTTCATCCACTTTCCCTTATTCCATTACCCTCTCCTAACACTTCCATATCTCATCCACCTCAGTTGGTTAGTGACTGTGACGGGTTTGATACTCAGATTTCCAGAAGAAGGGGATGAAGTTCGGATGATTGCCTTACAGGACCGCAGATTAATTGGCCAGTAATTCCGGGAGAATGGACAGCTTCTAGTCAAGCTTATCAAAACTATGTTCATTTTGCCCAACAATATTCACAGTCTGCAGATCCCTCAGTGAGATTAACTGCTCACTTTGCTTGGTACCTGGCGTATATGCATAGGCACTCTCATACTGATTCAAAGCCTATTCCAAAGTTGTGCATGAATGTCAATGTTAGCATTGATTCCCAGCAGCTGGAGATACTGTATTTTCATGCCCTCTGTTTGCCTAGCAGATACTTGGTCCTGTTGGAAAGGATGTGATGTCTCCAATTTTTTCAAAATCCTCCTAAAAACTTTGTAGATGAATCCTTATCTATGGATCGATTCCGACAACATCAATCTTTTAAGAGGGATCATCTTCATTGATACCTTTCCAATGTATGGTGGAAGCTTTTAATGAACAACTCTCTTTTTGAAGAAGTCATTCAGATGGTTGTGTTGTGTATTAGTGTTTGTGTTGTGAGTTCCTTTATGTCAAACGAACGTGGTGGTTTCCTATTGGATTTCGTGTACGAGCTATGTTTTGGAGATTTGTAGAGATGGGGTCGTGGATGGCGAGTTGAAGCTGATGCTGATGAAGACGAAGCAAACTCTTATATCCTTTACAAATTTGTGGAGATTTTTAGTTTGATCAGAGGTGTTAATGTATAAAGGGTTTTCCTTTCTTTGTATTTTTATATCAGAAACAGGTTATAAGTTGGGGTCGTGGTGGATGGATTCTTTGTGAAAAGATATTGAAGATCAAAGTTGAGCTTTTCCCTGAACTTGTATTCCCTTTTTCCTGGGTTGCGAGGACGCTTCCTTATTAAGTGTGGGGATATGTTGAGTGTTGAAATGACTTGTTTTTTGGATGATTTTTGTTGTTTTTGGAGAGCCGAATGGTTGATTTTATGGGATGATTGATTGATTTGGAAGTGGTTTGAGAGTGTTTTAGATGATATTGATTGTGTTTTGGAAGTTCATGATGTTTGTTGATGGTTCTGTGATGTTCTGATAGGTTCTGAATGGTTCTGTATACCTTCTGTTTTGTTCTGTTTTGTTCTGATTGTCTTCTGTAAGGAGGGAAGGAGTATTGATTGATGAAGAATGAGAGCTTGAGAAAGCTTATTGAATGGTTTGTGAAAGTTTGAAATGGTTTGAGAGTGAGTTATGTGGTTTTGATAACCTTCTGTAACCTTCTGTAGGTCTTCTGTAGAGCTTCTGTTTCTGTTCTGTTTCTGTTCTGTTCTGTACTGTAGCTGTTCTGGTACTGTTCTGTAGACTGTTCTGTATGCTTCTGTAAGTGTTCTGTGGAATGTATGTGTGACTTTGGAAAAGTTTTCTAACCTTGGAAAGAGGTGAATACAAGTGCAAAAGAGCTGAAAGAAGTGGAAGAAGTAGCTGCTGAAGACTCAAGTGAAGACTAGAGTGAAGTGACAGTAGTGAGCTGTGAAGAGACACTGTAGTGGCTCTAGTGACCCTTCATATCAAACATACCTCTTGGGAGGGGTATCCACGACCTAAGAGTGATTATTGAGAGTAATTTTGAGAGATTGTAGTGAGGATATGATGTATTATTGATGGAGAGAGAGAGAGAGAGAGAGTCAGAGATAGCTAATTCTACTGAAACAGAGTGATTGTATATGAGAGATTGAGAGAGAAGACTATGAAGATATTGAAGATGAATACTATGTGATGTATTTCCATTCAAAGATGGTGTATTCCTTTGCTTTCTTTGTTCTATTGATGGATTTTGTGAAGATGTTGAAGAATATGGTTGATTCTATTCAAAACCGTGGGAGATCTACATGATGCTGCATGAAGATTTGTTGTGCCTGGTGTTTTTTTTCTTCATTGTGATCATATGAAACATGATAAACAAGCTTGTTGATGTTACAAGATAGATTTTCTTGCAAGAGAATTCCCTTTTCCTTGGTGTTCCTCTCGGGGCTCCATGTAGCATAATGGCAAGCTTCCTCTACCTCTTCTCCTATTATCTTCCTCTCTTCTCATCTTCTCATTCCATGTAGCATAATGGCAAGTCTCTTCTACCTCTTCTCCTCTTGTCTCCCTCTCCTCTCATCTCTCTCTCTCATATTCTAATATGGTGTCTAGTACATATATTCTCTCTTGTAAATTTGTGTCTTGGTTCTCTTGATTCTCTTTGAGAAAAGGGATGTCCTAGCCCATCCTCCCTTTGGCTAGGTGGTTCCCCTCTTTAGTTCTCTTAGTGAGGATTGGAGGTTGGATGGGTAAGAGGCAACCCGTTCATCATTTTAGCCCTCAGCCTCCATCTCTCTTCTTGTCTCTTGAGTGAGCTTCTCCTTGTGCATTCTGTGTGTGTTCGGCGCAGCATCTTGAGCAACCCCCCCACCATGTGATTCTTGACATGCAGGGCAAGACATTCGTGGCATAACTAGTTGGGAATCACTGGTAGATGCATATTCAGTGCATTCATATTTAGCAAAGGTACAAAACACGGATGTACTCGTGGAAGAAAAATAAAAAAAAAGATGAAGATAATGCAAGGACATTTAAAAGAATGACAAGAAGAAGTGTGGATCAGCTCAAAGCTGCAAGTCAGCCACCTCTCGAGCATGTTATGGAAGAGGTCAATCAGGAGGAAAAACAAGATAACAAACAAGAGGGAAAATAGAAGAGCAAGCAACTAGGATATAAGTTGCAATCTGACATTGAGACGGCCACAGATCTTAAGAAGGTTCTTGAAGAATGGATCCTAAATAGTTGGGTGGAATTCACCTTGGGGAAGGTGCTTGGCATCGTCAAGTGAGAATTTCATGATGAGATCATTAACATAATTAAGAGGAAGTGTCAGTTTCTTAGTGATACCACTAGTGCATTACTGCATTTTGAAGAGAAAACTAGTTTGTTGGGTATTCCGGCTGAATATGAGCATGAAGTAAGTATCGGATTATCTATGCAGGATGCTACTAATCAGTGGACAGCATGTGAAAAAGAGAAGAAAGTGGTTGAAAATGCATTGTCTTATAGCAATATGCATGGTGGAGTAAGGCAGATGCAACAATATGGGGAAAAGACTCTAGGATTTATTCCTCGAAGTCACTACACAAGAAATTATTGGGCTAGTCCTACCACTAAAACACTAGTAAAAATAGGGAAACATGAAACTCCTTGTGTTGCTTTACTTGACCATGGGTCTGAGATAAATGTCATTGAGCGTGGATTGTATGAAAATGGTGCATGGCCTGCAGACACTGATCATGGTTAGCGTATGAGGGCTGCAAATAATTCTTCGAGAGAGCTCTATGCTACATGTCCTAATGTAAAAGTGACGATTCGTGATGTACAAGAAGAGCAACACTTCTTTGTGTAAGTTAATTCCTCTTATGCAATGACTTTGGGACAATCCTATATTACACGAGTGTGTATGGAAACAAAGGTGCTTGATGATGCTTTTGCTTATGCAAGAGTTAGAAGCAAGGATGGGAGGAAAGCAGTCAAATTTCTTACTATTTGTGTTAATCATCTTCAAAATTGCAATACGCTTCAAGAGTCTCCTTTGGCTCCAAATGCAAGGAATTTCAAAGACCTGGATTTTCATTAAACACTGATGTAATGCAGGGCTACAGTAGTGTTGTTCAAAGGATGTAATCACCTCTTGATGGAATGAAGCATGTATTTACTATCAGTTATTCTCAGTTTACAGCAAATAGTTCATGTTGGTTTAAGCCTATGGAAGCTATGTGCAAGGCTGAACACATATCTATGAAATGAGCTAGTAAGAAACTAAGAGCATTGGGAATTTTAGCTGAAATGAAGGCATTTCAGGCATCTTTTATGGGCTCAATATTAATGACACTATGGCTGAAATTTCAGTAACTATACATGCAAAAAATGAGGCTGAAAACAGAGTGTTGTCAATATGCTCTTTGGACATGTATGATGTTATAGCATTGTTTGCTCAACAAGAAGGATTACAATGGGTTGAAGCACTTGTGGAGACAAAGTATAAGACAATTGACAAAAAGGTGAAACCAATTGCTTTGCCACTTTCACCAAAGAGTGAGGGTTTATATGAAAATTTGTCAAGGTAGCCAAGCTTACGAGATCGTAAAGATATAGGTCATCAATTTACATCTGAAACATTACAGGAATTGAAAGTTGGTGCAGAAAGGTTTCTTTTGCCTACTAAGAGAGAATTTTTTATGTGAATGTTGGCTAGGCATGGAAAGGCATTTGCATTTCAGCTAAGTGAAATTGGTTGTGTGGATCCAAATGTTGTCCCTCCTATGGTAATATTTACTGTGCCACATGTGCCATGGAACTTGAGGCCTATTCCAATGCCTAAAGCTTACTTGCCAAAGCTGATGGATTTGCTAAATGAAAAGATTTGCATGAATATCTTGGAGCCCTCTTTAGGCTCGTACTCAAATCGTTGGCTAAAAAGAAACAGGGTATGCCATTGCGAGTTTTGGGTGACAGACCTTCACAAGTAAATGTTATGTAAGAATTTCATGAAAGCTTACGTGCTGGTCATAGAGGTGTTTGGGGTACTTTTGCAAAGATCAAATAAAGATATTGGTAGTAGGGTATGTATAAGGATATTGCTCACTTTGTTGAAACATGTACGACATGTCAATTGTATTCATCTGTGAGACATCGGGATGGATTGCAACCCACATATCCATTGTTTCTTCATTTTAAGTGGGTGGTGGATTACAATGCCTACAAGTCTTTCGCAAATGAGGTATCCTATGCTTGCCCGTGAAGACTTGACTAATCAAGTGGAAGGGAGAGATTTATATACTAAGACAACAAATGTTATGTGTACTTTTCTCTTAGAAGAGATCTTTTGTAGGTATGGCTATGTGGGCAAAATTACAGCAGATAGGGGTGAGTTGGATGTAGATGAAGCTCATGATTTATTTGCACGATTGGGGATAAATCTTGCTTTAACTTTAGCTTATAACCCTGAAGGAAATTGGAAAAAGTGAAAGAGGTCATCCACCTACTGTGAAGGCATTGGAAAAAGCATGTGGAGAGAAGGTAAAAGAGTGGCCACGATTGCTCCCTTATGCTTTGTGGGCTGACAAAACAACTCATAGTGCCATTACAGGATATATGCTTGCAGAATTGATGTATGGTCAAAAACCTATCATGTTGATAGAAGAAATGATAGTCACATGGAGTGTGCTACCTTGGGAGGAGGAGTTGAATCGAGAGGAGTTATTAGCCTTACGCATTAGACAGTTGGAAAGAAAGTTAGAAAACATAGAGGTAGCAATTGCAAAGTTAAGGACAGCAAGGATATAGAACAAGAAACGGTTTGACAAAAGACATAGACTGAGACCAAGAACCATACAAGATGGGGATTGGGTATTGGTTTATGATAGCAATTTAGACAACTAGCATAGTGCCATGCGTAAAGTTTCCAAAAGATGGTTTGGACCCTATGTGGTAAGACAGGTATTTGACAATGCTACTTATGCATTAAATGAGATGGATGGGACAGCCATAAAACTCTCGGTAGCAAGGAAAAGAATCAAATTATTCAAGAGGCAAGAATCTACTACCTATGAGTTACCAGAATTGGAAGAAAATAGTGGCCATGATACACGAGCTAGCCAGGAAGATATGGAAGATAAAGAAGCAAAGGATATCGTTACAAAGGATGAGGAGGACTCATAATCCGATGACAACTAGGATTTTGGCACATACCGAAGGATGTGCAGGTTCAGAGGGGATGGATGTCGTGATGCTATGCAGACACAGTGTGAAAAATCATGGAATGCATCATCATCTGACTTCTTTATTGATCTAGAGAGTCAATGTGATCTGAGTCATTAGTACTAGTGTGAGTTGCATGGATTATCCAAAAATACTAGATTTTTGGATAATTTTAGCCTATTTTTTATATTATTTATTGTAAAAATCTGAAAAAGTAAAAAAGCTTCTAGATTAGGATGGCATGCAAAAAGTAAGTTACTTTTTCAGCCGGTTATGGGATTTTCATTAAAAATGACAAATTGGTGAAATCGTGCGTGTCGCGATCGCTATTGACAAGCTGAAAATTGCAGATTGAATTGGAAGAGGAAGAAGAAGTAATCTGCGAGATCTGTGACCAAGTGTCTTGGAATTTTACCCCCCTTTCGGAGCTAACAGAGCTATCAGATTTGGGTTCCAAGTAGCAAAGAAGGAGCTATTATTTCTGATCCATGTTTTTGTTCTACGAGGGAGCTCTAGGAGATCTAATATCTGGAGAGTGCTTTTGAGTAGTGCCAGTCAAAGGATTTTAGGTTCTATCAATACATATTGATTTGATTCATTGTTTTTTGTCATTATTGTGTTTACCTCTTGTGTATTCTTTATCTTCTCTTCCATCTCTTATCTCTACTTCCTTCTACCATTGATCCCCGATGGATTCAACATTTCGACAAAAACCCCTCCAACACCACCCAAAAGGGATTTAGGGTTTTGTATATAAAGTTGAAAAGTGAATGAGAAGCTCATTCTTGTGTGTAGCCAAAATTAGCCCTCTCTTCTTCTTCTTATTGCTTACTTGAGCTTGTGCTTGAGAGAGGGAGTGTGAGAGTGTGAGGGTGAGGGACCGTGATGGAGAAGCTCTTCATCTTCTTCTCTCTTCTTCTCTTCCCTTCTCTCCTCTCCTCTTTCTTGAAACAATGGAGCTTGGAGCGTGGAGCTTGAGGATGGAGCTCGCTTGAAGCTTGCACTTGGATCGTGGAGCTACTGGAGTGCTTGGGAGAGGAGGCAACTGGATCGGGCATGGAGGTAAGCTCACTACACTCATAGAGAGAGATAGCGCGTCGGCTATGTGAGAGGTAGCCGTTAGTACTTAGCTTGGAACGCTTGAACAATAAGTGGTCCATGGGTCTAGTTGGCAATTGAGCTCGAGCTCATCGCCTCTACATTTTTGGTTATGTTTGCTAAAACCAACAGATTCAAGACTTGAGTGCTTTCATGCTCCAAATTGAGCATTGAAGTAGGGTTTTCCCTGAATCGGTGCTTGAGGTAGATAGGTAGGAAGCGAGGGAGTTTGAAGAGATATTCGATCTCCTTAGCAAGTAGATTTTTGATTTTTTGGATTTGGAAAAGCACGTTGGAGTAGTGTAGATGTTTTCTTTGTAATTTGGATGCATTAGCATAGGAAAAAACAAAGAAAAAAAAAACTAGCATTAGGGTTTCTACTGCCATAACAGTGTTGAGATATCGAGCTCTACTCATGATATGTCAGAGTGACCGTTGTGCATTTATGTCACCGACTTGTCAGTCGGTTGGTATACCGCCCATGAATAATAGCTAGATGATAGCTATTCTTATCTACTCTAGTTCGTGGCTCAGTTAGTATGCCACCTTAGTTAGTTGAGTTTGGTTTGAGACCCATATATAGGGTTCTTCTATTTCTATGTACTAGAGTTCTTTTGGCTTACACAACTAAGAAGAGGAAAACTATTTTCAGCCTCCATCTTTGTGTGTATTCCCCCATTGTGCAAGCAAGAAAGCTACAAGTGAGACTCCTTCCTTCTCTCCCACAATCTTGACATGGTATCAGAGCCTTGTTCGTGGTAAGGAGCTCAAGAAAGCAAACCAAGTTTGCGGTGTTCTGGTAAGAGGACCAGTGTTGCTTTCATTTTTCTGTTTTGGGAGCAAGTCTCTGCAGGTAGCACAGCCAGAAAGTGCAAGAGTGCATTGTCTCAGGTTGAGATGCCCTTCGCGGTGAAGTAAGAGGGCAGTATATGCTACGGGATAGGGCTTTAGCCCTAGGTTGCTTTGTTTTTTTGTTTTGAGGCCATTTCGGGGCCTATTTTGGAGGCGGAAGATTTTTGCACCACGCACTCAGGAAAAGGCCCTGTTTTATGCTGTGCAACCACTGTTCTACAGGTTGGTGAAAAGTTACCACATAAATTGCATCGTATGCTTGTGTGCAGAGACATTGGGAGTTACAGAATCATCCTTGGTTCTTGTTTATGCAAAATCATCACTAGGAAGTGACTGTGTGGTCAAATATCACTTTCGCCAGTTTTGCATATTTGCCCTTGTGAGGGTGAAGCTGTGTTTTTTGCAGTGACAGAATTTTTTGCAGTGTTCTGTAATGGCATCTGATTCTCTTTCACAGATTGTAATTGAAAAGCTCGACAAGAACAACTTCCAAGCATGGAAGTTTAGAATGACGAATTTCCTTATGGGAAAAGGATATTGGGAATTTGTTGCAGGAAATGAAGAAGAACCAGTTCTTCCTGATGTTCCCAATCAATAGCAAATGCAGGCATTTAAAGCATGGCATGAGAGAGCCAGGAAAGTTATGTACTGGCTATCTATCAGTATTTCAGACTCTATGATTGTGCATATTCAGGATGCAAGTACACCAAAGGAGGTATGGGATACTTTGTAAAAAATGTATAGCACAAATACGCAAGCCAGGAAAATGCAGCTCAAGCAAGAGTTGCATAATGTGCAAAGAGAAAGTATGAGCATCAATGACTACCACATGAAGGTGAAGAAGATTGCAGATGCACTTGCTTCCATTGGGTCGCCAGTGGAAGATGATGATTTAGTTTCTGTGACCTTGAATGGTCTAGGAAAGGATTATGCACAGTTTCGGACATCCATTTCAGTTCGTAAAGATTTCCTGATTTTGAGGAGTTGATTGCTCTTCTAATTTCTGAGGAGTAGAGAAATGGTGGTGCATCTTCTTCAGGAGGAACTTCAAAAGAAACTGTCTTCTACTCAAATGCTGGAAGAGGTAGAGGCAGAGGTAGAGGAGGCCGATTTGGAGGCCGATTTGGAGGCCGTGGTAGAAATCAGAATATGCAGCAGACTCAAGAAAACCAGTCCTATGGAGGAGGACATGGTAACTCTAGAGGCAGGGGGAGCCAAAGAGGTCGTGGTGGATGGCAAAGAGGCCAAAATGCAAACAGCAATGTTGAATGCTACTACTGTGGTAAAATGGGTCATATGGCTAAAGACTGCTATAAAAAGCAGAATGACATCATGAATGGGAAATTGCAACAAGGAAATTATGCATCCTCTAGTAGACAGGGTGATGACAGAAATGAGCATTTGTTTATGGTGCAGCACATGAACAATTCTGTGACAAGTGCAAAAGAAAGCAACGAAGTGTGGTATGTTGACTCAGGTGCATCAAACCACATGACATGTCATGTAGAATGGATGCAGAATGCAAGAAAAATGGAAAAACTAGGATTTGTGGAGACTGGTGATGATACTGCACATCCTATTGTGCAGATTGGAAAAATTCCTTTGTCTATGCAGGATGGGAAAAAGAAATACCTGTCAGATGTATTTCATGTCCCGAATATCACCAAGAATCTGGTTTCTGTTGGTCAAATGGTTGAGCAGGGCTTGCAGGTCAGATTTAATCCTCATGGATGCTTTGTTGAGGATATGAAAAATAAAGGTCGCTTGATAGCAAAAGGAAAGAAGAAAGGTAGAATATTTACATTGGATGCAGACATGCCTGAATTGAGTGTAGCAATGTTTGCACATGGAACCGGTGTAGTTGCAGATATTGATATCTGGCATAAACGCATTGGTCATGTTAATGTACAGTGACTTAAATCAATGCAGGCCCAAAATATTGTTGCAGGATTGCCTAAATTCAAGGTTGCAGAAATGCATAAGGTATGTGAAGCCTGTCAATTTGGAAAACAGGCAAGGAAACCATTTCCTAGACATGTTCAAGAGAGTAAGAAGCCATTGGAATTAATCCACTCTGATGTGTGGACTACTAAAGCTGCATCTCTTGGAGGCTGTCATTATTTTGTCACTTCTATTGATGACTATAGCAGAAAAGGTTGGGTGTATTTTATGAAAAAGAAAAGTGAAGTTTTTGGGCATTTCAAAACTCTTAAAGCTATGGTTGAAAAAGAAACAGGCCTGCAAATAAAATGCCTAAGGTCAGATGGAGGGGGGAGTACCTCTCAAATGAGTTTGCAAGGTTCCTGCAGGAGCATGGCATAAAGCAGCAATATTCATGCAGTCATACCCCACAACAAAATGGAATTGCAGAAAGGAAAAACAGGCATATTGGAGAGGTATCTCGTGCCATGCTCAATGAAAGAGACTTGCTAGATTTTTACTGGGCTGAAGCAGTTGCTACAACAATCTACATAATGAACATGACTCCCACTGCAGCAATACATGGGATGACTCTAGAGGAGAGGTATACTGATAGGAAACCAGATATTTCTCATTTGAAATTTTTTTGTTGCATTGCCTATGTTCATGTGCCAGATGAGTTGAGATCCAAGTTGGATCCAAAAGCTGAGAAGTGCATCTTTATTGGTTACTCTTTGTGGCAGAAAGGGTATAGATGCTATAACCCTTCTACTCGTAAGTTTACAGTGAGCAGAGATGTTGTTTTTGATGAGATGAGTAGCTGGTATAAACCAGTAAATGTGATTGATAATGTAGATGCACAAAATGGTAATGCTGCACAGAATTCACAGCAGCAATCACAAAATATTAGTGGACCTGGAGTGTCCTCTAGCAGTGGTTCACATTCTTCGCCATGGACAGGCAGATTGAGATCAAGAGAATCTTCTCAAAGCAATGCAAATAGTGGTATGCAGGTATCACGAAAAGGAAAAGAGAAGGTAGATCAGCCCATGTTTGATGTGAATGCAGGTCACTTTTATGTGGATGGTGAATCCAGTGGCTCAGAACAGAGCATTGATGATGAGTTGGATATTCCTTCTATTGTTACACATGGAGTAAGGAAGACCATGGATGTTTTGAGAGCACCTGGGAGTGAACCTACTTTGCGCAGGTCTACCATAGCTAGGTATCCTGTGGATAGGCTGAAATATGATGGATTTACAGCCATTCACTATGCGTATATGGTCAAAGTGATACAGGAACCAAAACCCACTTCTTTTGAGCAAGCCATGGGAAAAGAAAAATGGGAGAAAGCCATGGATGAAGAAATGGATGCCTTGGAAGCAAATGCTATATGGGAATTGGTACCTTTGCCTAAAGATAAGCATGCAATTGGTTGTAAGTGGGTTTATAAGGTGAAACACAATGCAAATGGCTCTGTGAATAGATACAAGGCAAGATTAGTAGTCAAGGGGTATGCACAAACATATGGCATTGATTATGAAGAAACATTCAGTCCGGTTGCAAGGATGGCAACCATAAGAGCAGTCATTGCTATGGCTGCATCAAAGGGATGGTCTTTACATCAGATGGATGTAAAGAATGCCTTCTTGCATGGTGATTTGCAAGAAGAGGTCTATATGGAGCAGCCACCAGGTTATGTGCATGATGTTCATCCTGAGTTTGTTTGCAGGTTGAAGAAAGCCTTGTATGGCTTGAAGCAAGCACCTAGAGCATGGTCTGACAAGATAGGGCAGTATCTTGTCACTATTGGCTTTCAGATATCCAAGGCAGATTTCTCACTTTATGTGAGAAAAACAGAGAAATGTATTATGCTACTTGTCATTTATGTTGATGATTTGATTATGACAAGTGAGAGTGATGAAGATATCCTTCATGTGAAAATGCTATTGAAGCAGAAGTTTGAGATGAAGGATTTGGGAGAGCTGCGTTATTTCTTGGGCATTGAGGTGATTAGATCACCAAGTGGGATACGGCTCTTGCAGAGGTAGTATGGATTGGATATGCTGTCCAAATATGGGATGACAGGCTGTAAGCCTATTTTAGTTCCTTTAGAGCAGAATGTGAAGTTGAGTGCAGATGCAGGTGAGCTTCTCAAAGACCCTACTATGTACAGACGCATAGTAGGAAGTTTGATTTATATGACTATTACCAGGCCAGATTTGAGCTATGTTGTTGGATTGGTAAGTCAGTTTATGCAAGCTCCAAGGAAATCGCATTTGGATGCGACTAGACGCATACTTAGGTATGTGAAGTCCACATTGCAGTATGGACTACTTTATGAGACTGGGGTTCAGATACAGTTGCATGGATACACTGATGCTGATTGGGCTGGTAGTATTTCTGATAGACAATCTACCAGTGGATATGTGTTCTCTTTTGGGAGTGCTGCAGTCACTTGGAGCAGCAAGAAACAGCCTACAGTTGCCTTGTCGAGCACAGAGGCTGAGTACAGGGGTGCAGCAATGGCTACATGTGAGGTAGCTTGGTTGCATAAGCTACTTTATGATATGCATCAGCCTACAGATGGGCCAATTGTCATTTATTGTGACAACATGAGTAGCATACACTTGGCAAATAACCCAGTCTATCATGCTAGAACAAAGCTTGGCAAATAACCCAGTCTATCATGCTAGAACAAAGCACATTGAGGTGCATTATCACTATGTGTGGGAGAGGGTTTTACTAGGTCTTATTGATCTAGTTTATGTCAGCACAGAGGATCAGGTAGCTGACATATTCACGAAGGCATTGGGCGCAGAGAAGCTATGCAAGTTCAGAGACCTGCTTGGTGTGCAGGAATTGGGATTGAGCTTGAGGGGGAGTGTTGAGATATCGAGCTCCACTCGTGATATGTCAGGGTAACCGTTGTGCATTTATGTCACCGACTTGTCAGTTTTGCAGATGCGGTTGGTACACCGCCCATGAATAATAGCTAGATGACAGCTATCCTTATCTACTCTAGTTCGTGGCTCAGTTAGTATGCCACCTAAGTTAGTTGAGTTTGGTTTGAGATCCATATATAGGGTTCTTCTATTTCTATGTACTAGAGTTCTTTTGGCTTACACAACTAAGAAGAGGAAAATTGTTTTCAGCCTCCACCTTTGTGTGTATTCCCCCATTGTGCAAGCAAGAAAGCTACAAGTGAGACTCCTTCCTTCTCTCCCACAATCTTGACAAACAGGGCAAGAGAATTTATTTGCTTGTCGATTTGTATTTTGGATTTTATTTGCTATTCCAAGTATTTACAATCCTTTGTTAGGGTTTATTCTTACATTTTGGAAGTTTATGTGACCCCTCATAACCAAAATCATTAGAATCGAGTTGATTTTTGGCATCCTAGAAACTCGCTCGTAAGAGTCGGACATTGTTACCAGAGTGTGATTCCTAGAATCGGACTCGGATAGTCCGATTCCCAGAATCTTTCTCTTTGACAAATCTGCATTGTAAGCTCAATATAGAGTTGTCTTATTTTTCATCAATTTCCGACCCAACAGAGAGTACAACATGTCAAGTTTTGCCATTTTGTCATGGAGAATAGCTGGTGATTACATAGAGCATATTTAATAAATGGAGATCTTGTTCTAAGTGAGAACTACCTATAGAAACTATTGCCTCTAACACAAAAATGCCATGGGTTGCAAGCCATCATAGAGCATGAACGTGGAGCAAACAAGGTCAATGTGTCTCCAAGATGGGATCATGAAGGGCATGCACACTATATGATTAGGAGCACACTATCAACCACCTACTCCATCATGCACTCAAACGATTGTGTGTATGTATTTGATAGTATTGGGTCAATAAAGGTGGTACGGGTAGCAAGTCAACTCTAGTGTATCTTGATATACACTCAGAAGATAGCAAGGATGTTGACTAAGTGATAATGTCAAAAGCTAAATACAATGACAAAGGTGTGCACACATGGATGAATGGCACAAATATTGAGGAGGAGTTGCGTGTGGGTAGCCAACGCAAGGATGTGTCTTCCTATGATAATTCCATTGTGGCCTTCATTGAGGAGAAATCAAGGCCAAGTAGATAGAAAAAAATACTAGCACTATGTGGATCTCCGCAAAAGATCAATGAGATCCCAAGTGAGTATAATGGTATGATTAATTTTGAGCTTCGAACTACACACAGCAAGAAACAAATGATGGGTATGGAACAGAAATATGACGGTCACCTTTGGTCGTGGCCAACACAAAAAAATATGGCAATGGAGTGCACAGTGTTTTTGAGCTATTGTCTTGGAAGTCTTCAATATCCCAAGGTAACTAGTCCTTTACTACATAACTGAGAGAAGATACAATGATGTTTTTCTCCATGGTCATTTAGACAGACAAGTGAGCATGGGCTATCCTACGAGTGAGGGAAACTCCAAGATAACATGTCACTATTGTCAAAACATTATTAGTTGTATAGTTGTTTGCAAATGCTCGGAAAAAGGTGTGGAGTCTTGTCAGCATAGTCCTAAAAATACAAAAGGGAGGCCCACAAAAAATATAGATGCTAGTTGCTCAGCAGATGTTTGAAGCTTTGACCAAAGAAGATGAATCAGAAGCAACTGAGGTGGATCTTAATCATTTTCTAGAAGAAATGATGCCACTGGTGTAGAATAAAGGGTAAGCTTGTGTATCATTAGTTTTTACTAATGTTGTATGCCTTACATTTGAAATAACCATCCAGCAAACACACAAGTTCAAAGGTATTTTTTCACAAGAGAGAGCTAATCAAGTTCAAGTAATTGGTGATAGGTATGACAACATACTTCTTTTGCAAAAACTTTGTGTCTTTCCATTTTTCCATGGAAGTAGATTTCCTAAGCAAGATGATGCGCCAAGGAGAAGTGCTTCTTGTTTAAAATGTCCATAGCATCAGGGGTGTACTTAGTGAATCAAATGAGACAAACAGGAACTGGAGATCTACGAAGTGCATGGGTGCAGTTCGATCACACCCATAGGATTTATGGATGGGCAACAATGTCTTGTTCTATTTATGATCCTAGGTATGTGGTAGCATTATTATAGCTTACATTCAAATTGAATTGTTGCGAACAAATACTATGCTAATGTATTAGTCATCAACTAGCATGAAAGCATTGCAGGTGATTGCAATATGTGAATTTAAAGAGGAGGATGAAGAGTCTCAAATCTTGTTTTGAAAAAATTGGAATTTTTTCATGGTTCAATGTGGCCATTATCCTCCTAACTTTGCTAGATCATGAAAAACTTTGCTAGAGCACTCTTGTCTTTTTCATTGGGAGTAAAGTTTACAAAGGCATACCAAGAAGTTAGTCACTATAGATAAACAAATCCATCACATTGAAATGTGTAAAGCATGGAGGCTAGCAATGACAAGTCAGCATGAATCACTTCATGCCTCTGCTATCCGAGATTGGTGGGCACAAAATGTAAACAAGGATAACATTAAGGCTTTGGATAGGTGGTTAAAATGGTGGCAACAAAGAATTTCCCATTAGGGAGGAATTGAATCTCATGTAAGTCTGTTGTTTTTCTTAGATCATTAAAAGAATAGCTACAAAATGTATTAATGGAGAGAGCTACTAACTTTGTTCTTGAATTTGACTCTATAGGATAACAAAAGTCCCTGAGAACATGCTCAAATTTCAAGCATAAACTTGTTGGAAAGCATCCATGCTAGCTAGTTAGGAGCTGAAGGTGGAAAACAAAAGATATCACTCTACTCTTTGATGGCTAATGGTAGCAAAAAGAGAATCCCCAAATATTTCCTCTGTTGCACGTGTAGTGCAAGGTGTTGTAGAGCTAGCAGTCCTTTCTATGAGGAGCCCAAAATGCAAGGTGATAGGGAGACTATGCATAGAAAAAAGAAGGGAAGTGGAGCAGCCACAAGTTCCCACAAGCCGGGATATGTGATTGAGTCAAGGTAATGGAAAAATAGGGGCAGGCCACCATGAAGTATACCATTTGATGTGTCAAGAATTGCGTGGTGGGGGGACTTGCTCGAGATGATGCGTCAAACACGCACAGAATGCACAAGGAGAAGCTCACTCAAGAGACAAGAAGAGAGATGGAGGCCAAAACGTTTTCTTGCTAGTTTCTTCTTCTTCTTCTTCCACACACTTTTTAATGTACACAAAGTATAGATAAGATACAACATAAAGGAAAGTGGCCTACTAAGTCCAACAATGCATAACCGACTACACTAATCGACTGGCACTATAACTATGCCAGCTGTAGATAGGTGTAACAACCTGAATATAATAAGTAATGAGTCAGTGGCCATGTGAGAGTCATAATGACCACCGACGTGCTAAGTGTAGACGTGTGGACCCATCTAACCAGGCGGTCCATCATCAATGTCCGCATGTGTTGAGCTTGTCATCTCAACACTCCCCCTCAAGCTCAACTGCATCTCTGTGACTCCAAGTAAGCTTCAAAACTTTTGAAGCTTCTCTGTACCCAATGCCTTCGTGAAGATGTCAGCTATCTGTTCCTGTGTGTTTACATACACCAAGTCAATCTCACCTGCTAGTACCTTCTCTCTCACAAAGTGGTAGTGTACCTCAATATGTTTTGTTCTGGCATGGAACACAGGGTTCCTAGCCAACTGTATACTACTCATGTTGTCACAATAAATAAAAACTGGACCTTCCACCTGCACATCCAAATCAGCCAATAAATTTTGCAGCCATACTACCTCACATGCTGCAATAGCAGCACCTCTATACTCAGCCTCTGTACTCGACAAAGCAACTGTAGATTGCTTTTTGCTGCTCCATGCAACTGCTGCACTACTAAGAGAGAACATGTATCCTTTGGTAGATCTTCTATCAGGCATACTACTAGCCCAATCTGCATTTTTATATCCAAACACCTGTACATCTGTACCTGCCTCATAAAAAAGTCCATAATGTAATGTGGACTTCACATATCTCAATATGCATCTGACTGCATCCAAATGTGGCTTTCTAGGTACTTGCATAAACTGACTCACAAGACCAATAGTGTAGCTCAAGTTTGGCCTTGTAATGGTCATGTAGATCAAACTCCCCACTATCCTCCTGAACATAGTAGGGTCTTCTATCTCATCCCCAACATCAGCACTCAACTTTACATTCTTCTCCAACGGGACTGAAAGTGGTTTGCATGCTGTCATACCATACTTGGACAACATATCCAAGCCATACTGTCTTTGGGACAGCCATATACCATTCTCACATCTGATCACCTCAATGTCAAGGAAGTACCTTAGCTCACCTAAATCCTTCACCTCAAACTTCTTCTTAAAAAAATCCTTGACTTCAGCAATCCCACTATCACTATCACCTGTAATAATCAAGTCATCCACATAGATGACTATGATGACCAAACCTGCATCTCCCTTTCTCACATAAAGTGAGTGATCAGCATCAGAAACATAAAAGCCAATATTGACAAGATACTCTCTGATCTTGTCAGACCATGCTCTAGGTGCTTGCTTGAGCCCATAGAGTGCCTTCTTCAACCTGCACACATATGTGGGATGCTCTAAATCTTCATAACCTGCTGGCTGATCCATATACACTTCTTCCTGCAAATCACTATGCAAGAAGGCATTCTTCACATCCATTTGCTGCAACCTCCAACCTTTGGCTCTGCTGCCAAAGCAATCACACATCTGACAGTTGCCATCCTAGCAACTGGACTAAAGGTTTCATCATAATCTATGCCATATGTCTGGGCATAGCCTTTTACAACCAGCCTAGCTTTGTACCTGCTAATAGAACCATCTGCATTGTGCTTAATCTTATAAACCCACTTACATCCAATAGCTTTCTTTCCCTTTGGCAATGATACTAGATCCCAAGTCTTATTGGCCTCGAATGCAGCCATCTCCTTATCCATTGCTGCATCCCAATGAGCATGACCAAACAGCCTCCTCAAAACATGTGGGCTCAACATCCTCAACTAGTTTCACCATATAAGCATAATGGTGAGCTGCATAACATTCAAAACCAAATCTTTTAACAGTGTATCTCACCCTGCTAGACCTGCATACCACTGGATCACTCAATGGAGTCTTTGCATTAACGCGTGCTCTCTGCACACCTGGAGTCCTCACTGAAGGAATGCCAAGCTCATCATCCAAGCTCTCTGAGCCACTAGAGTCTCCATCAAGAACTGCATCAATGCCTTTTGACACTTTACTCTTTCCTTTGTCTTTACTTGTAGTGCTACTAGATGCACCCAAAGATGTAGAGGTACTCCTTAGTCTCCCAAACCAAGGATTACCAGATGATGTCTCTGGTCTACTAAGAGTCAGTGATTCTTGCTTTTCAGCCTGCACATGAGTGTCATGATCATCATCATCAACCAATGCATCACCACTAGATGCATACCAACTGCTCATTTCATCAAAGATGGCATCCCTGCTCACTCTGAACTTACATGTGACAGGGTTATAACAATGATACCCTATCTGCTCTAAAGAGTATCCAATAAAGACACACTTTTCAGCCTTTGGATCCAGTTTCTTCCGCAACTCATCTGGCACATGAACATACGCAATGCAGCCAAACACTTTCAAGTGTGAAACATCAGGCTTCTTACCTGTAAAACATTCTTCGGGGGCATACCATAAACTGCAGCTATGGGAGTTCTGTTCATAATATAAACAGCAGTATGAACAGCCTCAGACCAAAAATACTTAGGCATATTCTTTTCAGCCATCAAGGCGCATGTAACTTCTACAATATGCCTCTTTTTCCTTTCTGCAACCCCATTTTGCTGTGGGGTATATCTGCATGTAAACTGTCTCTTTATCCCATGAGACCTCAGAAAATGACTGAACTCATTTGAGAGGTACTCTCCCCCTCCATCTGACCTCAAGCACTTTACTTTCAAGCCTATTTCTCTTTCAACTGCAGCCTTGAAAGTTCTAAAGTGCTCAAACGCTTCACTCTTTTCCTTCATAAAATATACCCACAGCTTTCTAGAACAATCATCAATGAATGTGACAAAGTATGAACTGCCTCCAAGAGATACATTTTGTGTAGGCCCCCAAATGTCTGTATGCACAACATCAAGGATATTTCTGCTTACATCTCTGTCATGTGAAAAGGGTTGTCTTGCCTGCTTACCAAACTGACATGCTTCGCATACCTTATGAAATTCTGCAACTCTAAATGTAGGCAAACCTGTAACCAACCCTTTGGACTGCATTAATTTCAGCCTTTGTACATTTGCATGTCCAATGCGTTTGTGCCAAATTTCAATATCTGCTACAACACCTTTTTCTTTAGCATACATAGCAGCATTCATAGTAGGAATTCCAGCATCTAGTGTAAACATACGTCCAACTCTACTTCCCTTTCCAACTAACCTGCACTTGTAGTCTTCTACAAAGCAGCCCTTTGCATTAAATCTCACCTGCAACCCTTGCTCTACCATTTGACCCACTGACACCAAGTTCTTTGTAATAGATGGCACATGTAATACATTTGAAAGACTCTTTGTCTTACCATCATGCAAGGACAAGGGAACTTTTCCAACATGTGAAATTGGGTGGCATGAATCATCACCCGTCTGCACGTAACCTGCATTTTGCAAATCCTGCATCTCTCCAAACCATTCTGCATGGCTAGTCATATGATTGGATGCACTTGAATCAACATACCAAACATCATCATGTGTACCCTTTCCTGTAACACCATTCAGCATATGCTGCATAACAAATAGACGTTCATTTTTGCCTTCATTCTGTCGTGAAGACGATGCATAGTTTCCTTGCTGCAACTTACCACAGCGAATATCATCTTTCTTAGCATAACATTAGGCTGCAATATAGCCTGTTTTGCCACAGTAGTGACATACAATACCAGAATTGTTAGAGCCTCTGTTTTGCCATCCACCTCTTCCTCTAAAGCTCCCCCTGCCTCTAAATTTACGACGACCGCCTGAAACCTGCATATCGCCAAATTGCTGATTCAATTTGTTTTGCTGGTTGTCACTACCACGTCCTGTACCACGGCCTCTTGAAGAGAACCTGCCACGTCCCCTTCCTGAATTGGAGTAGAAAGCTTGGACCTATTCACCACTTCTTTCATATGTCTCACTCTACATGTTGATCTCTTCAGTGATCATAAGGGAGACCAACTCATCGAAATCTGGAAATGGCTTTCTGACATATACGGAAGTTACAAAAGACTTCCAAGCCTTTTCATTGTTAAGTCCACCCAAGGTAGACGTCACCAAATCATCATCATCAGGCATTGCATCAATCATTGCCAATGCATTTGCAATGCTTCTTACCTTCAGTGCATACTCATTAATAGACATCTTCCCTTTCTTTAATGTATTCAACTCTTGCTTGAGTTGAATCTTTCGTGCCTTTGTATTTACAGAAAACATACTTTCAAGTATGGTCCAAGCTACATATGAATTCTCTACATTTCTAATGTGTCCCAGCATATTATTATCAATTACTACAGACAACCAATACATGACCTTTTTATCATTTGCATTCCATTCCTTCCGTGACTTTGTCTCTTCTGCCATTGGAGGATCACTCACCTCCGGCTCCTTTTCTTCACCTGAAACAAACTCGTAAAGGCCTTTTCCAATAAGAAAATTCGTGACACGGAACTTCCATGAAGGGTAGTTGTTCTTGTCGAGCTTCTCAATGATGGGGTTTCCACTATTCTCTGCCATTATCACAAAACTAATACCAAACAACAAGCAAATCTTCTGCAACCCTTGACATGTAGTGCACAACAATACACCATACAGCCTTTTTCACTGTCTGCTCAACAATACATGCGATCTGCAACCTGTTTGCAGATAAACCTTGTGTTTACTCACTGGTAAACACCTTTGAACTTACAGATCTGAAATTTGTAACATGTGCACCCACTTTCGGTCAATACAGTTGAAGTCACAGTGTACCCTGAAGCTGTTGTCTGCAACCTTGCGGCTCTAAAACGGGCTCTGAAATGGCCTCAAATGCCTCAATCTACAGAATACACAATGCTCTTCGCGCACACCAAATCTCACTGTAAACTGAGATTTTTACTCTGCCTTGCTTTCGGTGCCTCCATAGGCACTATCCAAGAGAAAGAGTGGAGGGATGGGAGAGCTTCTTACCCGTGGCTTGCTTGCTCAAACCTTGCTTCTTCTCCTTCACTTCAGCCTTCAAAATCAGCCTCTCTCAATGGCGTGGCTCTGATACCATGTCAAGAATCGCGTGGTGGGGGGACTTGCTCGAGATGATGCACCGAACACACACAGAATGCACAAGGAGAAGCTCACTCAAGAGACAAGAAGAGAGATGGAGGCCAAAACGTTTTCTTGCTAGTTTCTTCTTCTTCTTCCACACACTTTTCAATGTACACAAAGTATAGATAAGATACAACATAAAGGAAAGTGGCCTACTAAGTCCAACAATGCATAACCGACTACACTAATCGACTGGCGCTATAACTATGCCAGCTGTAGATAGGTGTAACAACCTGAATATAATAAGTAATGAATCAGTGGCCATATGAGAGTCATAATGACCACCGACGTGCTAAGTGTAGACGTGTGGACCCATCTAACCAGGCGGTCCATCATTAATGTCCGCATGTGTTGAGCTTGTCATCTCAACATGATGATGGTGAGTTGGAAGAGATATATATTTAGGATACTGAGGAGAATGAAGAGATACTAGTCAAGCCCTTGAAAAGTGAGTAAATGTGCCAAATATAGGAACACCGACTTATGTGGAAGAGGTAGAAGCGGCACAGGAGGAGTGGGCTTTACGAAGGATGGCACCTAACTGTGTGTGAAAATGTTTTGGTATGGAGGGTAGAAACAGTTGTAGCAACAAGTTACAAAGTTGGCAAGTGGGGCTAGTTGCACCATGCATTGAGTCCAAGAGATCCTATAAGGACAAGACCATTGCACAATGGATATGGTTTTGCAATCATGACAACACGCATATGTTTAAACATTGTGTAGAAACAAGTGATAGTATCACCAATAGTTCCTTCTTTGTGGCCAGTTAATATAGGGACAAATATATCAAAGGAAGAGTGTAGCAGTCTAAAACATGCTGGTTTCAAGTTTTGCAACACCACCAAATTATGAGAAGAGAAAACCTCCTACTTTTGCAAAGGGTGGTTTAAGTGGGAGGAGACAGAAGTGGAGGCATAGAATTTCCAAAGACTCCCAAAAGAGAATAGAGGTAGCTAATTGCATGGTTGTGACCTTCTTGGAGGGGATAGTGAAACTTGAGAGGTAACATTTAGTATTTCAAGTCTTGACAGAGAGTTGTTATGTGCACATCAAAGAAGAGGCTAGGTGTATTTGTCCTGATTTTCAAAGAAGAGAGTCTACCCAAAAGGCATTTCTTGCCTGCAAACATATATATTATGTGTATGTGCACATACTTGGCCTTCAACCTAAGGAGCACATGGTTATACATCAGCCTACACTAACTCCCATTGACCTTGCCTCTGTATTAGGGAAATCACGTAAGATATGCCCTATTATGTGAAAACCCCAAAAATAAGCACAACTTGTTCATTGTTTTGGCCCACTTGTCATCATGCTCACATCAATAGGGTGTGGCATGTCCTTTTTTATTGCAAGAACATTAGGATGGAGCAATATTAGAAAATTTCTAGATATTGTACTCTTTTTGAGAGATACATAAGTTCTCCATTGCTCACTAGAGGAAGATTTCCCATACTCTTTCTAGATATTGTACTATTTTTGGGTGATGCAGAAGTTTTGGGTGTAGCAATCTTGAAAATTTTCTAGAATTTTGTTATGCAGCTTCCTCAATTCTGGATAGTACACATCTTGTTGCAAGCTTTAAAAATCTCAAAAAATCAATTTCAATTACAAAAGCACAAAATCAAAAACTCACAAAAATAACACACTCGTGAGTTTCCTGCTTGGAAAGCTCACCAGAAAGTCCATTTTATGTTCACTAGGTTGGCACAAAACATCTCCAATGGCAATTTTGGATACATCAATGTGAACATGGAATGTGATTGTCCAATGTAGGGAATGTAAAATGGGTGCAGAGATAAGAGCCTTCTTCAAGGTCACATAAGCATCCTAGCATTCAATAGTCCATTCCCACACAACCAAATGCTTATAAAGTGGCCTAGCAATAATAGCATAGTTTAGAACAAAGTAGGGATGATAGCCAGTATGCTCAAGAAAGCATTGAATACCCTTCAAATTTGTGGGAGGTGGAAGCTCCATAGCAGCCTTGATCTTAGTTGTATCAGTAGCAATGCCATTCTTGGACACAACATGTCCTAGAATAATGCCATGTTTTACCTAGAATTCACATTTCAATGAATTTAAGGAAAGATGATATTGCCAATATCTTTCAAAGACAAGGAAAAGCTTGGCTAAGTACTCTTCCCAACAACTGGTATGGACACAAAAGTCATCAACAGAGACTTCAATCCACTTACACAACATGTCTTTTTAAAAATGATGCACATCAATCATTGAAAGGTGGTGAGTGCATTAATAAGCCCAAATGGTATAACAATTAAGCAAAGATGCTCCACTCAGTGGCAAAAGTAGTCTTATGTCAATCATCTAGGTGAACCTAAACCTAATTACATTTGGAGAATCCATCCAGGAAGCTATAAGCATCCTTCTCCGGCCACTCTCTCAATCATGTAATCTGTATAAGGCAACAAATAGTGGTCACATTTGGTCGCTACATTGGCCTTCTTATAATTGATACATACTCAAATTTTGCCATTCTTTTTTTATACCAAAACAGTGGGTGATGCCCAATCAATATGCTCAATCTCATCAAAGAATCCTGCTTTTTGCAAATTTTTCAATTCCTTCTTCACATGTTGAGCATAGCAAGGATTCATGGGATAGGGCCTCTACTTGACAAGTTTAGCATCAGGCCACATGGGAATAGTGTGAGTAAGTACGTGAGGTGGCACTCCTTTGAGATCTATGTAATTCTAAGCAAACACATCGTGGAACTCCTTGAGTAATTAGATGAGTGCCTCCTCATCTTCCTTGCTTAAATCCTCAGCAAAATAAAGGCTGGTTTAGGTGTTTCCCCCTCCTCAGCAAGGCCAACTTCCTTTACTTTAGCTAGGCCTTCAATAGATTCGCTACTTGCACCCTACCGTTTGGCAACAAGCATAATGACAATCCGATCTCCTTTCTTGAATTGAGTAAAGCATTTAGGGAGATATTGGGTCTTATGTTGAGAGCTTGCATCAGAGTTTGGGTTCTTCTGAGCTATCTTAAGATGCTTTCTTCTCAAGTGAACTCGCAAGTTCATCTTCATAACGGGGAGTTGGGGTAGGCTGAGGTATTTCAGGATCCAAGTTAGTGCTAGCATGTCACTCTGAGTTAGACTCCACATATGTTGTGGAGCATCAAGGGGCAAGTCTTCTAAGGGTGTAATACTGAACAATTCATGGTTGGAAGAGGGGTCAAAAGTATGGAAATCCAACTAATCATATTCCATGGATTTTAGGTACTCCAACCATTCTAAGTCACATTTAACACAAACAAGGCCAGCATCAATGAGCAATGTAGGCCATTTGGAGGGTTTTTGGCCAATTGTGATTTGCTCAATTGTTCTGCCATTAGAGTCATAGTCTACGTTAAAATCTGTAGCACTTTCGTACTCAATTGATTCACCTTCAAAGCTAGTGTCCTCCTCTACCATCAGATTCATCAGGGGGCATCATGGAGACAAAAAGGTTATTGTGATAATCAAACAAACTTGATGGAGTTCAATCCAATGCCATATGGGACATGTTAAGAGCTCTTCAAATATAAGTAAGCTGGCCCCACCCACATTCTTGAAGGTTGGTCTTCATAGTGAGAGGAGTTTATGAAGCTCAAGTCTATTACTGGGTGTGAAGCCCCTTGGCTTCAGTGTTTAGGATGGGCCAGCATGTATCATCAACAACGGCACAAAAGGAAGTTCATTAGGAATATCAAGCTTATTTTTACCAAGCCTTCTTTAAGTTTGTGTTGACTCACATGTTCATTGAATTAAGCAGAGTGCTATATTATTTGTCCATGACAAACTAATGGTCTTCATCAACAATGCTACCTCCTTAGGTGATGTTGCATGGTCCTTGCCATAATTGGAGCATGTTGTGCCAAGCCATAGTACCTCCTGCAATTGACTTTGACCCCTCAATGCGCGCCAATAATTATTTCTGACAATTGGTGAAATAGGCCAAGTGTTTCTAATCTTACTCTTGTGTATATGTGTATATGTTATGTCTTATGTGTAGGGACATCACGGTCCCACCCATCTCTAGTGAATAGGCCCTATTGGTCGTCTTCATCTGATCCAGTATGATCATAAGTTTGGGGGCACGTCCCTATACATCCATCTTGCGTAAATCCATGTGAACATCTTGATCGATTGAGAATGTTTCTTTTCTAAACCCTATTGGGGTCCTGTGCCCCACCCATCCATGATGTTGCATCCCACACATGAGGGCTTTCCCCTTTCCTTTTTGCCCTTTTCTTATTTTGCATGTTTCTTAGGTGAATGCACCCTAAGTTCACCGGGACTGAAGTCTAATATCATAGTCATGTTTGTCCCTTAATTGGCCACTTCTCCCATTTATAGGTCTGTATTCTGAGCGGTGGCTCATAAGTTCTTAATTTTTGAAGGATTCTATACAAATTAGATGTATTTCCATGTAAATGTACCATTTTGCATCAAAATGGAGATTTGGCATAATAGCCCTAACCTTCTACTTCCCTTGGACATTTTTTATTTTGACAGCTTGTCATTTCGATGTGCGGCTTGATTGTTATTGCTTTTTGCATATTTGCAAGAATTTTTCTTAAGTACTTTTGTTCTTTTTCCATCTGAACATCCTCTCTTCTCCTCGGCATTGTGTTTTGACTTGATAGACCTCTATGGTTCATCAAACTTGAACCTTTTTCCCTTTTCGTGTCCCTCATTTTAGCACACAAATTTCTTGTTATTAAATTTTTATCATTTTTTTATTATTTTTTCATGTGAATGTGCCCCCTAATCTCTAAAACTGCATTTCACCCTAACAACCCTATCTTGCACTTCCACCCTGATTTTTTTTCCATTGCACTTTGTTGCAACTCCCAAATTCTATCGAATTAATTTTTGATTCCTTTTGCTTGTATGTTTTTTTACATTTTTTCATGGGAACCCACCCTTTTCAAGATCGACCACTTGTGTTTTGACTAGATAGCCTTGTGCAGCTCATCATTCTAGGCTATTTTTTCTTTTTATCGCACTTTGTTCTGGTGGACGGATCTCCTAACATTAATTTTTAAGTGTTCATGTGTATGCCTTTTTTGCATGTTTTCCATGTGAACACCTCTTTTCGACTCCCAATATCTCTTTTCTTTTTATCGCACTTTGTTCTAGTGGACGGATCTCCTAACATTAATTTTTAAGTGTTCATGTGTATGCCTTTTTTGCATGTTTTCCATGTGAACACCTCTTTTCGACTCCCAATATCTCATTAATGTTCATCACTCATGTTTTCACTCTTGCCTTACCCACTTTTTCTTTTTTTTGCTATCTTCATCTGACAGTTGCATTTTTTTAACTTTTATTTTTGTGCTTTCATGCGATTCAACCTCCTCGTATGTCCACGTGAATGTCACTTTTTACCTCATGCCATGTCCTGTCATGTCCATGATACATTGTATCTTCTTGTCTGTGTTCTCGCGTCCCATTTTGCTTCCGTTGGTGCAATGTTTTTAAACAAAAATCCGTCCACCAGAACAAAGTGCGATAAATCCGTCCACCAGAACAAAAATCCATTGCAAACATTAATTTTTATCGCACTTTGTTTGCAATGTGGGGGGATGCATACCCAATCTCTATTAGTTTTATTTATTTTATTTATCCATCTCCCCTTGCCCCATCTTTTTTCTTTCCTTCTTAAAACAAAAAAAAATCAAATTCTAAATTTTTTCTCTTACCTCCCCCTACCTCTCTCTCCCCTCTTCCCTTCTCTCTCTCTTTCTCCCCTCCTTGCATACCTGGTCCCCTCCCTTTCTCTCCCTCTCTCCATCTCCTCCCCTCTCTTCCCTCTTTCCTCTTCCCTCCTCTTCCCCTTCTCATCTTCTCCTCCTCTCCTCCTCCTTCCCCTCCCCTCCTTCTCTTCTTCTCTCCTCTTACTCCTTTTTGTTCCGTCCCTTATTCTCCTCCCTTTCCTCTGCCCATGCTACACTCTCGCACTACCCACTCTGGTGCCTCCACTATTGTGGACTCCATCGCCCACTCCACTACTCTAGCACCCACTCTGCCACTCCCTCTTCCTTCTCCTCCACCTCCTCCCGCCTCTTCTCTACCTCCTCCTTCATCTCCTCCACTTCCTACTTCCTCTTCCCCACCTCCTCCTTGTACTCTCCTCCTCCCCCACCCCACCACCTCCTCCCCCCTAAGCCCCCCTTTCTACCCTCTACCCCCCAAGCATGTAACTCCCCATTAGCCCCTTTCTCCCCCCTTTTACCCTTTGACCCACCCCAAACTCGTAACCCCTCTAAGCTCCCCTTTCCCAACTTTCTTCTCCACACACCCCCACCCCCAGTTGTGTAAACCCCTCACAAGCCCATGTTCCTACATGCCCCTCCTTGTCGACCAGCCCCCACGTATCTTCGACACCCTCCCCGTTGATGCCTCTTTACCATCCCTCATGCCAATTCATGTCTGTGTTTGAGGTGGTTATTGTGGATTCTTTTTTGTGTGTTCTTGGCTCATAGTGTTTCACGTGTGGGTTTTCACATGTGTGCGGATGGATTTTTATTGATTATCTTTCACACGTGTCTCCTTTTATCCCTGTTGTGCGGAGCTCCAAGCTATTGTTCACACATAGTCATCCAGGTAGTCACCTTTTTCCCACCAATTTCCAATTTCAAAAACACGCCTTTTTTATTTAAAAAATACCCAATTATACATAATAACCTTTAAAAATTCAAAATACATCTAAAAAAGTTTAAAATTTTTATGAAATTTTCACAAAAATAGATTAACTATCAACTCATTTTTCTCTTAATCTTTGAAAATAAAAAATTGCATTAAAAATGAAAATTCCCTAAAAAACCAAATAAAAAGCTTAAAATTATCATAAAATCATTTAAAATTGAAAGTAGATCTTGAAAAATACCAAATAATTTCCAAAAATTCAATTAAAAATTTTCTTTATTTTTTTATTTTATATTGAAAAGAAATATAAAAATAATATTTTATCAAAATTCTCTTGAAAAAATAAAAAATAAATGTTAAAGCAAACCTAATAAAATCAACCAAAAATCAAACATAAAAATTCATCTACAGAGATTCATACATATTTAACTATATCACTTTTTTTTTGTCATTGTAATTACCCGAGCTTTTTTAACTTTATTCTTACAAGAGATTAACTAGCTTCTAGTCACCTATATAATTGTTTCCCTTGTGGGTTTTTAGTTATCGCGAGAGTTGAGGAGTCTTGTCCTTATCACCATTTTCTTAATAGACCTTGTGGGTGTCCCATATACTGCCATGTTCTTTTCTCATGTGCACCCTCATACATAATTAACTTGTAATTAAAATCGATCCAATGTTGCATCACAAAATGAATAGACTATAACCCCTAAATTATACATAAAATCAACCCAAGTGTTAATTATAAAAGAAACCCCCGTCATTACACGAGCACATTACACTATAATCTCACTCAAATTTTAAACTTAAAATGAACCTTTGCCATCACATGTGGATGTGCACACGTGCTGCAAACACATTAACTTGTAGTAAAATAAATGCCCACTATCACGCATACATACACTTTGCACCAAACATCATCTAATTATGAAAATGAATTTTATTTGTAGAGACCTCTATCGAGTCAAAGTCAGAGTGGGGTTAGATTACAAAAATCGTTTCACCTTGGATTAATAGGCTTAATTAAAATTAACTACTACATAAATTTATAACTCATAAAAGAAATATGAATAGCAATCACCCACCCACCTCACTATACCATAGGTTGATGAAATGCATTTATAGGGATAGGGTTATTGGTCCAAGTTGGTCTTATTAGTCCTTGTTTCTTCTATTTTTCAATCTATGGTCTTGTTATGAATCTATTGTCCTTCGTATTTGGTCTCTAGTGGTCAGTATTAGGATTTGGAGTGTGTTTGATCTTTGATTTTCTTTGCATGACTACAAGGTTTCAAGGTGCATGTATGTTGCAAATAATGAAGCTATCGAAAACATGTGTGTGTAGGCTATATCAATTTTTTTACGTAGGATGTGCATTGTTTGGGGGTTGGTCTAATCTAGTCCTATTGGTCTGTGTTATTCCCTAATTTTCTCTCAATGGTGGTCTTTGTGTTAGTTTAGTAGGAATTCCCTTTCTTGTTCCTAGTTTATGTCTATGGTATATCCTATGTAGTTTGAATGGCATCCCCACATAATGGTTCAACATGTTGTCCCACTACCAATTTACAACTAATCCTTGTTGTTGGATATAGATAGTATTTATTGAGGTGGTCTTCATCATTTTGTTACCCTCACATTCCTCCCTGTGGATGCTAAAATCTATTATTTCTTTTTGGAATATTATAGAAAGCATTCCATCTTAGTGTATGGTTGTAGCTTCTGTTTATTTTCTCCCAATATCAATGAAGCTCTGTTTCTACCTCTTTTTGCTTCTCCTATTCCTAGTGGCGGCCATTTTTTTTTCATGTGAGGAGATTGTTGCTCTTCTTCAGAAAGACACTTCTACCCTCTTGGTTTCTAACAAAGTCATTACTAGTTTAAGGGTATCCATGGCTAGTATATCCTCTCCTATCTAGAAGCAATTATGCCAATTCCTATAGGATTAATTGGCAAGCCTAAACCAAAATGCCTATCTAAGAAGCTTTTTATTGCTTCTATCAAGATCCTTAAAAGGGAATGAAGTTTTATTGGACATATTTCCTTTTGATAAAGATGGATCAACATTTTCAATGAGTTTAGAAAGGACAGCTTAGTAATATTTTTCTAGAAGATGTTTACTTTTAAGCCTTTTCCTGGTGGCCTTCTATTCCTGATTCTGATGATACTCATGTGAACCTCCACCTACAGTTTGTTTCCCTCCTCCAATGTGAGAAAATTTTGATGAGGAAGATGAGCCTCCTACCAAGATGATCCTCCGTAGGAAGTGCTCTCACCTACAAGTTCCTTCCTATTTTGTTTCCATGCTTGATCCTTCTCTTGCACATGCTCTTGTGTGTATTGTTTCTACTAGTTTCCTTCCTACATTCTTTTCTTGTCCCAATCTATTTGAAACTTGATCCTCAAAATTCGTCATTTTTTGAAATAGTATTGTTGCCCTTGTGTTCATGTTGAGATGGCAAGCTCAACACATACAAATATTGATGATGGATAGCCTTGCTAGATGGATCCGCACATCTATACTTAGCATGTCAATGATCATTATGATCCTCACATGGCCACTAACTTATCACTTATTATATTTATTTTGTTGCATCTACCTACAACTGGCATAGTTATAATGCCAATCAATTAGTGTAGTCAGTTATGTGTTGTTTGACTTAGTACGCCACTTTCCTTCATGTTGTATCTTATCTGTACTTTGTGTATATTGTATTGTGTGTGTAAGAAGAAGAAGAAACCAACAAGAAAACATTTGGCCTCCATCTCTCTTCTTGTGTTCTTGACTGAGTTTCCTCTTATGTGTATGGTGTGTGTTTGGCACAACAGCTCAAGCAAGTCCCCCCACTGATTCTTGACATGGTATCAAAGCAACGCCATTGAGAGAGTCTAGTTTTGAAGATTGAAGTAAAGAATAAGAAGCAAGGATTCGAGCAATCAATCAATTGGTAAGAAGCTCTCCCATTCTTCCACTCTTACTCTTGGATAGTGCCTGTGGAGGCACCGAAAGCAAGGTAGAGTGAAAAATCTCAAATTGCTGTGAGATTTGGTGTGCAAGCAAAGCATTGTGTATTCAATTTAGGGCCTTACACTGCTGTTTTTTTGCGCATTTGAGGCCATTTCAGGCCCCGTTTCAGAGCTGCAATATTGTGGATAGTAGTTTCAGGAGGGTATACTATGATTTATGTTGTTGTATCAATCAAAAATGGGTGCACAAGTTGCAAATTTTGAATTTGTATTTTTTGATGTGTTTACCAAGAAGCAAACATAAATTTTATCCACAAACAGGTTGTAGATTACACGTATTGTTGAGGAATCAGTGAAAAAGATTACTTAGTAAATTGATGTGCACTTGTTGTGAAAGGTTGCACAAGACTTGTTTACTATTCTATATTATTTTTGTGATAATAGCATAGAAAAGTAGAAATCCCATCATTGAGAAGATGGATAAGAACAAATAACCTTCATGAAAGTTCCGTGTGATGAACTTCCTCATTGGAAAGGGTCTTTATGAGTTCATTTTAGGTAAAGAAAAGAATCTAGAGCCGAGTATCCATGTAACTATAGATTAATTAAAGGCATGAAAAGAATGGAATGCAAAAGACAAAAAGGTGATGTATTGGCCATTTGCAGTCATTGATAATACTATGCTATGACATATCATGAATACAAAAACTTCACATGCAACTTGGATAATTTTTGAGGATATGTTTTTAGTAAATACAAAGGCATGAAAGATTCAACTCAGGCAAGAGTTGAATACCTTGAAAAAAGGAAAAATGACTGCCAATGAGTATGTTTTGAAGGTGAGGAGCATTGCAGATACTTTAGCAGTGATTGATGCAATGCCTAATGATGATGATTTGGTTTCATCTACTTTGGGTGGCCTATTTAATGAGAAGGCTTGAAAATCATTTGTCACTTTTGTATATGTATAGAAGCCATTTCCAAATTTTAATGAGTTGGTCTCTCTCATGATTATCGAAAAAATCAATATGCAAGGTTACTCATCTAAAAGAAATGGTGAACATGTCCATGCATTCTACTCAAGTTCAGAAAAGGGATGTGGCCGATCCTCTTTGAGAGGCCATGGTATGGGACATGCTAATGATAATCAACAAATTAAATTAAATTAGTAATTTGGTGAAATGCAGGTTTCGAGAGGTCTTGGAAACTTTAGAGGCAAGGGGAGCTCTAGAGGAAGAGGTGGATGGCAGAACAAAGGTTCTGGAACTTTTGTTACTATCGTTTGCCATTATTGTGGTAAAACAGGTCATATTGCATTTCCTTGTTATGCTATAAGAAGGATAATATCTACAATGGTAAATTGCAACAAGGAAAATATGCAAATTCTTCATGATAGAATGAAGATAAAAATGAGTTCATATTTGTTATACAGATATGATGAATGCTATTACAGGAAAAGAGACACATGATGATGTATGGTATGTCAATTCAGGTGCATCTAATCATATGAACAGTCATGTTGAATGGTTTGGAGAGATGCAAGACTTATAAAATCTAGGTTATATGCAGATGGGTGATTATTCATGCCACCCAATTTTACACATTGGAAAGGTTTACTTGTCCTTTGCATGATGGCTAGAAAAAAAGTTTGACAGATGTATTACATGTGCCATCAATCACAAAGAATTTAGTGTCTATTGGCCAAATGGTAGAGTAAGGGTTGCAGGTTCAATTTAATGCAAAATGTTGTTTTGTAGAAGACTTTAATGATAAGTGTAGGTTGGTTGCAAAAGCAAGTAGATTTGGTTGTATGTTTACTTTAGATACTGAAATTCTTGCAATGAATGCTGCTACATATGCCAAAGTAAAAGGAGTGGTTGCAAACATTGAAATATGGCATAAACATATTAGACATGAAAATGTGCAAAGACTGACATTAATGCAGTCTAAAAGATTGGTTACATGGTTGCCTACTTTTAGAGTTGTAGAATTTCATAAACTATGTGAAGCATGCCGGTTTAGCAGGAAAGACAACCCTTTTTGCAGGATAAATGTGTGAGAAAACTTAATGTTGTGCATACTTATGTTTGGGGCCTACATAGAATGTATCTCTTGGTGGCAGCAAATACTTTGTCACTTTTATTGATGATTGTTTAAGAAGGCAATGCATATACTTTATGAAGGAATAGAGTGATGTATTTAAGTACTTCAAATCTTTCAAGGTAGCTGTTGAAACAAAGACGGGCTTCAAAGTTAAGTGCTTGAGATCAGATGGAGGGGGAGAGTACCTCTCCAATGAGTTTAGTGGCTTCTTGAGGTCTCACAAGATAAAGATACAGTTTACTTGCAGGTATATCCCATAGAAACATGGGCTTGCGAAAAGAAAAAATAGGCATATTACATAAGTTGCATGGACATTGATGGCTGAAAAAAGGCACAGAGAATGGCTAGATTTGTGATTAAACTTGATGAAAGTGAGATTCTGAAATGTAAAAAATTGGAGAGAATCTCTATCACCTTGATGAATAGAGCACTTTCATCATATCATTGCAATCACTCAACATCATTTAGTGTTCAATCTGAATATAACATCTAGTGGCTAGGAGCATTTGAGGTAGATACTAAGAATTTTGATATATTATATTGGGTTTTTCATCAAACATCAATACCTAATGTTATTCAAAGGCAACAAGCAGGAGAAGAGCTATTTGTTGAAGGATTTGGGAACTACAGGATTGAGTGGCACATAGCTAGTGACCTAAAGACACTCAAATGTATGTATAATGTATCAAAGGGAGCCAACTCGAGATCTCCTTGCTTATACTGCATGTCGCCAGCTGCTGCAGAGTTAAACTCAAGCAATTGGAATAGAGCTCCCTCTAGGCACAATAAGGATCCACAGTTTAAACCAGTCTTGGACATTCCTTTAGCAAATGCCCATATTTGTACACTTCATGCACTTTGCAGGATAATTGAAAAGCTTGTTCATCTCTATATAGGATTTGCATGGAAGCTAAAACAATTATCAACTAGAACAGATGCTATAACAAAGGTTGAAAAAGTTCTCTCTGCAATTGGTTTGCATGGTGGCAATGTTGTTATTGAACCAGATCTTCAGAAGTCTAAGGATGGTAATTGTGCCCCAAAAAAACCATCTATTGGTGGAGTGAAGGCTAGAAGGTTTCTAGGCTTTCATGGGAGACTTGGCAAGATAAACTCGAGAAATGGTGGCTCAACTATTAAATTTAATCAGTGGAAATCCCTACATAATGTAGTTAAGGATCACACTGATAATGGACAAGCTCGGAATAAAAAAGCTAAAGTTTGGGAAACACTAGACAAAATGTTTTTTTATTGTGATAAGACTGAATGGAATGATGATGATCTCAAAGACTTTAAAAACCAATTGAATCTTTTCAAAAAGGCGATGACAGAAGCTTGGGGTGATCAACACTTTACTCACTATATGGTAAGAAGTTTGTATATGTTTGTTTCTTCATTGTCGAACTCATATAATGTTTTTTAATAACTTTCTTTATTTGTTGACTATACATCATATTTTATACAACCATGCTCCATACTTTATTAAACAATATGGATCTCTATCTATCTGGTCAACCCAAGGTATGGAAAAATCACATTATCAAGCAAGAACAAAATATTTCAGACACACAAGACATGGAGGTGGAAGACACAAAGCCAACAGTTTATTAGAGGTCTTTCAATGGTTCTATCGACAAATCTGGCATAAATTCAAGCTTAAAGATACAACCACATCAAGCAATACATCATTTTAGTAAGGACTATACAAATTGTTACCCAAAGAAGAAAAGATAGATATTTAAATTCTTGCGCAAAGCAAAGATTTACAGAATGGTTACAAACCAAAAAAAGAGTTGGGAAAAGATGGGTTTCAAGAAACCCTTGATCTTTGGCATCTTCTAGTCTGATTGTGTTGCAAAAGGGTCCTTAGTTTCAGGCACCTCGACAGGGCCTCTAGAGGAGTCCTTAGTTCCAGGCACCTCAACAGGGCCTTCAGAGGAGTTCTTGGTTTCAGGTAACTCGACAAGGCCTCTAAAGGAATCTTTTGTTTCATCCCACTCAATAAGACCTCTGTATTTCAAAAACTCCTGTTTTCGATAGCCTGGAAGAAGCTTCAAATTCTTACTATCTCCTACATAAGAGAGCAAATAGGAGCCAAGAACTCCAAAATATCCAGCTCTAGATCCACTGTATCCAGGCATGAATCCAAAAACTCTTATGGTTTCTTCCTTCTCCACTAAAATGATATTGTCCAAACCTCTGCTGAAAACTTGAGATCCAATTACCTTTGAGATAGCTCTCAAAGCCATCATTGGTAGACTTGGAGAGCTTGACAATCTACTATGATATATTACAATCGTTTGATTGTTTAAGTTTCCAATAGAATGGCCAAGGCTTTGATTTTTCCCAAGCTTCATTGGCCTAGAGCCATTGGCCCTTCCAAGAAAGTTGTCCAGATCTTCAATCTCAATCTACACAACAAACCACAATAGTATAAGATGTAAGATATTTATCTATAATGCATAATAAAGTCTAGCATAAACTCAATGGGTAACTTTGAATTATATTTCATACCTTAGGGTGTTTGTCTTCTTCGAGAAGACTATCATCATAAAGATTTATTGAACTCTTGGGTTTCTCATCTGATGGAGACTTCAATCTCTCTTCATACCCTACATCATCAATACGAATTTTCTTCTGGACATGCAAGAACTCTTCTTCTGTGTAGCCCCCCCTTTTCGTATTCTACGATCTAATTAATACATGTATGTAAGGCTATAGAGATGTCTTGGAAATTCTCTCCCTCAACATCAAGACTTGCTAGTGTTTCTTGTTCATAACCTATAAAATTCATGTCATTTTGGTCCCAACCTGCAAGGATTGCTAAGCAATAATCTTCTCTAAAATCAAAAAGATGTTGAATATCATTTAGCAACACATATCTCTTCTTGTTGATAAGATAAGTGGGAAATGTTGGAACACATGCAAGAGGACCTTCTTCATCAACCTGTGCACTTGGCTCGATCTCCTTTTCTTCCACCATTGTGATATTATCACTCTTAAACAGACCTACATCAAAACCTTGGACAAGTTAATTCTCAATATCTTCTTGGAACATCTCCTCCTTCTCTTCGACCTCCTTATCCATACTTGCAATATCCTCTAGCTTTCCTTGTTGGTCTATATCTGGAGAAGAATTTTCCATGTACTGAAGATACACAATAAATCCAACGTCCTTGTGGATTAGAAGGCATTGGTGTTGATACCTGTGGAAAGGGCAACATGTTTCTCTCTTCCTGAATTTCTCATCAATGAGGTTGAACCTGCCTAGCAAAGTTGGCCTGGCTGTACTGGTGGCTCCCATGACATCACTATAATGAACAAATCCATTGACTTCTAAACCTTGCACATGTCTATCATAAAAATATTTGTACTCCTTAAGTTTATCTTCAAGATCCTCCAATAACTCCTTCAAATCAAAAGGAACATTGAAAATTTCCCTGATATAGCTAAACTTGGAAGAATTTCCAGTTGTGTGTAAGAAATCAAAGAGCCTATCATCAGAAGTCTCCATTAGCTCCTCTTCATCCATTCCTTCCAGAGATAGCTTTCTCTTTGTCATCTTGACCAACAAAAGATTTATCCCTGAAAACAAAGCAGAATGGCAATAATGTCCAATAAAACACAATAGAACCATGGAAAGAGCCCCAAAATTGAGTTTTCCAAGACAAAAAATCAAAAAATGAGAAAAAATTTTAAGTGACCAGTGAAACACGAAAACAAGTGTCCAGAGACAAAAGCTAGTGAAGAAATCGCGTTTCACCGAACACTACTTGAAAACGAGAGTTATTTCAAAATTTCACTAGTGAAACGCGACAGTTAGCAATATACCACTAACCAGAGACATTATTTCGTGTTTCATTGGTCAATAGATGCAAAACAAGAAGAGAAACATGAAATATGAATTAATTCTATTAAAACACAGAAATTTATGATAAAATCCTTTCTCAAAGTGCCATACTCCTTTTAAAAGACACAAAGCACATGACATCTATAATTTTAATTTTTCAAGTGTTATTAAAAATTATTTCTATACTAATCAATGAGATTTTGTTCAGATACTTGTAATAACAAAATTTTGTTACCTATCAAAAATTGTTGAACTGCTCTTCAAACAGGAAGCAAGGACCTTGAAGGGAAATCGAAACAAAATTTCGGGAGAAAGAAAGACAATATCGGAGAGGATGACTTTGAAAAGCTTTTATATTGATTGTCAAACGTGTGTTGATAGTTCCAACGAAAAAGTTTATGTAATGATGGAAAAATAAACGCGATCGCAAATTTGGACAAAATTTCCAATATTTTTGCACGCACGAAATACCTCAGAATACGTGCGCACGTGTCTCACTTAACACACTGTATCAAATTTCTCAGAAGACGTGCACACTCCCTTTTTTCGAGAATACGTCGCACGTGTTTTACTTAACACTTCGCCAAGTAATGCGTGTACCATTGATTTTTTAAAAATCCCCCAATAAAGGTAAACAACGGCCAAATTCGTTTCATATTTTTTAATGGTCATGGAGCACATTTTCGTGATCATGCAGTAGGGTCTTCGAGCTGTGGTTGTGAAGAACGTATTCGCGTTTCACCAGAGCTATTGACAAAATTGGTTCTAAACGGATTTTTCCCAGCAAAGCGCTAAAGAAGGTATGGTTTTCTACACTTTTCCTTAATGTTTTATAATATTATGATCCTATGAGCACTATAAACGAACTTTTTCCCTAGTGTGAGTCTATGAGCACCATAAAGAATTATTTTCCCTAATGTTTTATAACATTGCTTCTATGGCTTTAATGGTGTGGAGATTTTAGGTAATTGTAATGGCATTCCTTAGATTAATGTTTTGTTTTTCTTCATTTTGTTGATTCTTTTGCTATTTATGTATTGTCTGGTGAAACGCGAAAACAACATGCTGCAAGGAGGTCTCTTATTTGAAACTCACGTTTCACTGGACACACTTGACAAGAAGTAACATGTTTTTTTTTTGCAGATGGCTAGGACTAAAGCAACAGCAAGGAAGGAGAAGATTGATCCTAGGGGTTTAACATCAAAGATTCATCAATCTTCAAAGCCTCAGAAGCTCTCTAGAAAGTCAAAGCCAAAGAGAAAGTTTTCTCAAAATGTCAGGTGCCTAAGGGAGATTAGGAAGACAATAAAGGCTCTTAACAATGCAATTCCAAAGCTGTCTTTTCAAAGGCTTGTCAGGGAGATTTGTGACAAATATAGTTTGGATAGTTTCAGATGGACAAGAATAGCCCTTAATTGTATACAAGAAGCCACAAAGGATTTTTTAGTTGAGTTTTTTCAAGATGCTTATATTTGTGCTACTCATGCTCATAGGCTCACACTCATGGATAAGGACATGGTAATTCTTAGGAGGCTAAGATATAGATTTTCAAAGGTCCTTGAGCCAATTCCCCTTACTGATGAGAAGACATTTAATATCCTTAATGTGCCCCCAGCTAGGAGAAAGAAAGATGATTCTGGTCCCAAGGTTGAGGATGTTACCCATGAGAGGGATACAAGGCAACATGAAAAAGAGGAGAAAGCTAAAGAGGAACATGTAGATAAATGGAGAGAGTATAGGAGGCAAAGGGCTGAAGAAAGGGAAGCAGAGCAACTAGAGTCCTTTGAAAATAAGATAGCCACCCTTCTTGAAGCAGCTAATCCAAAAGGATTCAATGTGTTTTGTTTCTTACCTGGTGACTTAGGCAAAAGAACTGAGATTATCTCCTTTAATGCTGCATCTGTTTAGATTCTTAAGGATAAAAGAAGAGAAATAAATGACAGTATTATTCTTGCTAGCCTAAGGTATATCCACCCATAATTACTTCTACTTTATGATATTTTTTTAACAATAAGATTTTTCTTGTTTATACTCACTATTTCTATGCCTTTTCTAGGTGTGTAATGCATGAGTTTCCTTTGAATATGTAACAAAAAATTGAGGTTCTTGATACATCTATCTCATTCTTTATGAGGAAGAAGCTTGATACAAGTTTTGTTGAGCAGTGGTTCAATATGATTAACTTCGATATTTTGGAGCTCCTTATAATTCCCTATAATGAAAAGTAAGTGATTCAATATTATATTAGAGTTTTTGAGATTTTATCCTACTAATTTGTTGAGATATGATTGCTTTTAGTTCTCATTGGAGCTTGATTGCAATAGACTATGTGGATAAGCAATATTTTTTAATCAACTCTATGAAAGGAAGCCATGGAAATGCTAAATTGTAAGTTATATTATCCAAGGGCTCCTTGATATTTCAATTCTTTTTTTTTTGTAAGTACTTTAAATTTCAATATATTTTATATATAAAGGTGCAAAAAGATTAATTGAAGAGCTAGAGAAAAGGCCCCCTATGCCGTCTGATTTGCTTGCAACAATGCAATGCGACAGCTTCAACACCTTTACCCACACCTTCTATACCCAAGGCATCAAAGAAAGGCAAAAGGACTCCTAGAAAGGATAGTTCTCAAAAAAAGAAATAGCTTTGCCATATCGCCTTGTAAGCCTTCATATATAGAAATTTTCCCTTCAGTCCTTGTATATTTCATAGAGACGGCAGATAGACATCTGCTACAAAATTTGTACATATATTTTATATTGACAGTAAAGATATATTTTCTTGAATGTCCTTGCAGTGTATATTCTTTTCTCTCCTTTTCGATATTTGCAAAAAATAAATTACAAATGTTTGTTAGTTAGGAAGTGAGATCTTGATATACATCTAAGTAGATATAATATGATGTGAAAACTTACTCGTTTCTTGTCAAGTTGGAATACAAAGGAGCATGGTAGTTCAATGTCTTTATTTTGTAAATCCATCCTCACTTGATGTAGCGTACATGATTTTCTGATATTTAAGATTGCAATAATATCCTTGATGAACCAAATATCAAGATCCACTATAGGATCTTTGTTGAAATCATCAAGATTCTGGTCTAAAGCAACTAGACTACTACCAACAAAATGCCATCGACTATAGTAAAAGCTAAGGATAAAATTTTGAGTAGCAATCATATATTTACAAGCTATAGAGTCTTGATCTATCTTACATATAATTTTTTCTTCTGTCCTTATATCCCATCCTTCATCAACAAATTGTATGACATGATCACATGTTAGTCTCTTCACTGAAAGCATAGTTTTTGTTATTCTTATCTCCATATTAGAGAAGAAATCAATAAGTATATTAATAAGAATAAACAAAGTAACTTTGCTTAGCCTACTTGAGATATTAGATTTTAATGCTTTCTGGATCTCAGAAAATATCTTACATCTATAGCCCTCACTAGTAGCTAGACTTGGCAAAGGCCACTCAAAGCTTGAAAAATCTGGCAAAGGAAGGAGGTTTATCGATCCCCATTGGCAATGCCGCATAGGAATAACATAAGAATGTGTTGAGATATCGAGCTCCACTCGTGATACGCCAGGGTGACCGTTGTGTATTTATGTCACCGACTTGTCAGTTGCAGATGCGGTTGGTACACCGCCCCTGAATAATAGCTACATGATAGCTATCCTTATCTACTCTAGTTTGTGGCTCAGTTAGTATGCCACCTTAGTTAGTTGAGTTTGGTTTGAGACCCATATCTAGGGTTCTTCTATTTCTTTGTACTAGAGTTCTTTTGGCTTACACAACTAAGAAGAGGAAAACTGTTTTCAGCCTCCACCCTTGTGTGTATTCCCCCATTGTGCAAGCAAGAAAGCTTCAAGTGAGACTCCTTCCTTCTCTCCCACAATCTTGACATGGTATCAGAGCCTTGTTCGTGGTAAGGAGCTCAAGAAAGCAAGCCAAGCTCGCGGTGGTCTGGTAAGAGGAGCAGTGTTGCTTTCATTTTCTGTTTTGGGAGCAGATCTCTGCAGGTAGCACAGCCGGAAATTGCAGGAGTGCATTGTCTCAGGTTGAGACGCCCTTCGCGGTAAAGCAAGAGGGCAGTATATGCTGCGGATAAGGGCTTTAGCCCTTGGCGACCTTGTTTTTTTGATTTGAGGCCATTTCGGGGCCTGTTTTGGAGGCGGAAGTTTTCTGCACGCACTCAGGAAAAGGCCCAGTTTTATGCTGTGCAGCCACTGTTCTACAGGTCGATGAAAAGTTGCTGTAGAAATTGCATCGTATGCTTGTGCGCAGAGACATTGCGAGTTACAGAATCATCCCTGTTGCCTGTTGATACAAAATCGTCACTAGAAAGTGACTGTGTGGTCAAATACCACTTTCGCCAGTTTTGCAGATTTTTCCTTGTGAGGGTGAAGCTGTGGTTTTTGCAGTGACAGAATTTTTTGCAGTCTTCTGTAATGGCATCTGATTCTCTTTCACAGATTGTCACTGAAAAGCTTGACAAGAACAACTTCCAAGTATGGAAGTTTAGAATGACGAATTTCCTTATGGGAAAAGGATATTGGGAATTTGTTGCAGGAAATGAAGAAGAATCAGTTCTTCCTGATGTTCCCAATCAACAGCAAATGCAGGCATTTAAAGCATGGCATGAGAGAGCCAGGAAAGTTATGTATTGGCTGTCTATCAGCATTTCAGACTCTATGATTGTGCATATTCAGGATGCAAGCACGCCAAAGGAGGCATGGGATACTTTGTCAAAAATGTATAGCACAAATACGCAAGCCAGGAAAATGCAGCTCAAGCAAGAGTTGCACAATGTGCAAAGAGAAAATATGAGCATCAACGACTACCACATGAAGGTGAAGAAGATTGCAGATGCACTTGCTTCCATTGGGTCACCAGTGGAAGATGATGATTTAGTTTCTGTGACCTTGAATGGTCTAGGAAAGGATTATGCACAGTTTCGGACATCCATTTCAGTTCGTGAAAGATTTCCTGATTTTGAGGAGTTGATTGCTCTTCTAATTTCTGAGGAACAGAGAAATGGTGGTGCATCTTCTTCAGGAGGAACTTCAAAAGAAGCTGTCTTCTACTCAAATGCTGGAAGAGGTAGAGGAGGCCGATTTGGAGGCCGTGGTAGAAATCAGAATATGCAGCAAACTCAAGAAAACCAGTCCTATGGAGGAGGACGTGGTAACTCTAGAGGCAGGGGGAGCCAAAGAGGTCGTGGTGGATGGCAAAGAGGTCAAAATGCAAACAGTAATGTTGAATGCTACTACTGTGGTAAAATGGGTCATATGGCTAAAGACTGCTATAAAAAGCAGAATGACATCATGAATGGAAAACTGCAACAAGGGAATTATGCATCTTCTAGCAGACAGGGTGATGACAGAAATGAGGATTTGTTTATGGTGCAGCACATGAACAATTCTGTGACAAGTGCAGAAGAAAGCAACGATGTGTGGTATGTTGACTCAGGTGCATCAAACCACATGATAGGTCATGCAGAATGGATGGAGGATGCAAGGAAAATGGAAAAACCAGGATTTGTGGAGACTGGTGATGATACTGCACATCCGATTGTGCAGATTGGAAAAATTCCCTTGTCTATGCAGGATGGGAAAAAGAAATACATGTCCGATGTATTTCATGTCCCGAATATCACCAAGAATCTGGTTTCTGTCGGTCAAATGGTTGAGCAGGGCTTGCAAGTCAGATTTAATCCTCATGGATGCTTTGTTGAGGATATGAAAAATAAAGGTCGCTTGATAGCAAAAGGAAAGAAGAAGGGCAGAATGTTTACGTTGGATGCAGACATGTCTGAATTGAGTGCAGCAATGTTTGCACATGGAACCGGTGTAGTTGCAGATATTGATATCTGGCATAAACGCATTGGTCATGTTAATGTACAGCGACTTAAATCAATGCAGGCCCAAAATATTGTTGCAGGATTGCCAAAATTCAAGGTTGCAGAAATGCATAAGGTATGTGAAGCCTGTCAGTTTGGAAAACAGGCAAGGAAACCATTTCCTAGACATGTTCAAGAGAGTAAGAAGCCATTGGAATTAATCCACTCTGATGTGTGGACTACTAAAGCTGCGTCTCTTGGAGGCTGTCATTATTTTGTCACTTCTATTGATGACTATAGCAGAAAAGTTTGGGTGTATTTTATGAAGAAGAAAAGTGAAGTGTTTGGGCATTTCAAAACTCTTAAAGCTATGGTTGAAAAAGAAACAGGTCTGCAAATAAAATGCCTAAGGTCAGATGGAGGGTGAGAGTACCTCTCAAATGAGTTTGCAAGGTTCTTGCAGGAGCATGGCATAAAGCAGCAATATTTATGCAGTCATACCCCACAGCAAAATGGAATTGCAGAAAGAAAAAACAGACATATTGGAGAGGTGTCTCGTGCCATGCTCAATGAAAAAGACCTGCCAGATTTTTATTGGGCTGAAGCAGTTGCTACAGCAGTCTACATAATGAACAGGACTCCCACTGCAGCAATACATGGAATGACTCCAGAGGAGAGGTATACTGGTAGGAAACCAGATATTTCTCATTTGAAAATTTTTGGTTGCATTGCCTATGTACATGTGCCAGATGAGTTGAGATCCAAGTTGGATCCAAAAGCTGATAAGTGCATCTTTATTGGTTACTCTCTGCAGCAAAAAGGGTATAGATGCTATAACCCTTCTACTCGTAAGTTTACAGTGAGCAGAGATGTTGTTTTTTATGAGATGAGTAGCTAGTATAAACCAGTAAATGTGATTGATGATGTAGATGCACAAAATGGTAATGCTGCACAGAATTCACAGCAGCAGTCACAAAATATTAGTGGACCTGGAGCGTCCTCTAGCAGTGGTTCACATTCTTCGCCATGGACAGGTAGATTGAGATCAGGAGAATCTTCTCAAAGCAATGCAGATAGTGGTATGCAGGCATCACGAAAAGGAAAAGAGAAGGTTGATCAGCCCATATTTGATGTGAATGCAGGTCACTCTTATGTGGATGGTGAATCCAGTGGCTCAGAACAGAGCATTGATGATGAGTTGGGTATTCCTTCTATTGTTACACCTGGAGTAAGGAAGACCAGGGATGTTTTGAGAGCACCTGGGAGTGAACCCACTTTGCGCAGGTCTACCAGAGTTAGGTATCCTGTGGATAGGCTGAAATATGATGGATTTACAGCCATTCACTATGCATATATGGTCAAGCTAATACAAGAACCAGAACCCACTTCTTTTGAGCAAGCCATGGGAAAAGAAAAATGGGAGAAAGCCATGGATGAAGAAATGGATGCCTTGGAAGCAAATGCTACATGGGAATTGGTACCTTTGCCTAAAGGTAAGAATGCAATTGGCTATAAGTGGGTTTATAAGATGAAGCACAATGCAGACGGTTCTGTGAACAGATACAAGGCAAGATTAGTAGTCAAGGGGTATGCACAAACATATGGCATTGACTATGAAGAAACATTTAGTCCGGTTGCAAGGATGGCAACCGTAAGAGCAGTCATTGCTATGGCTGCATCAAAGGGATGGTCTTTACATCAGATGGATGTAAAGAATGCCTTCTTGCATGGTGATTTGCAAGAAGAGGTCTATATGGAGCAGCCACCAGGTTATGTGCATGCTGTTCATCCTGAGTTTGTTTGCAGGTTGAAGAAAGCCTTGTATGGCTTGAAGCAAGCACCTAGAGCATGGTCTGACAAGATAGGACAGTATCTTGTCACTATTGGCTTTCAGATTTCCAAGGCAGATTTCTCACTTTATGTGAGAAAAACAGAGAAAGGTATTATGCTACTTGTCATTTATGTTGATGATTTGATTATGACAGGTGACAGTGATGAAGATATCCTTCATGTGAAAATGCTATTGAAGCAGAAGTTTGAGATGAAGGATTTGGGAGAGCTGCGTTATTTCTTGGGCATTGAGGTGATTAGATCACCAAGTGGGATACAACTCTTGCAGAGGCAGTATGGATTAGACATGCTATCCAAATATGGGATGACAGGCTGTAAGCCTATTTCAGTTCCTTTGGAGCAGAATGTGAAGCTGAGCATAGATGCAGGTGAGCTTCTGGAAGACCCTACTATGTACAGACGCATAGTAGGAAGTTTGATTTATATGACTATTACCATGCCAGATTTGAGCTATGCTGTTGGATTGGTAAGTCAGTTTATGCAGGCTCCAAGGAAACCACATTTGGATGCGGCTAGACGCATACTCAGGTATGTGAAGTCCACATTGCAGTATGGACTATTTTATGAGACTGGGGTTCAGATACAATTGCATGGATACACTGATGCTGATTGGGCTGGTAGTATCTCTGATAGATGATCTACCAGTGGATATGTGTTCTTTTTTGGAAGTGCTGCAGTCACTTGGAGCAGCAAGAAACAGCCTACAGTTGCCTTGTCGAGCACAGAGGCTGAGTACAGGGGTGCAGCAATGGCTGCATGTGAGGTAGCTTGGTTACATAAGCTACTTTATGATATGCATCAGTCTACAGATGGGCCAGTTGTCATTTATTGTGACAACATGAGTAGTATACACTTGGCAAATAACCCAGTCTATCATGCTAGAACAAAGCACATTGAGGTGCATTATCACTATGTGCGAGAGAGGGTTTTACTAGGTCTTATTGATCTAGTTTATGTCAGCACAGAGGATCAGGTAGCTGACATATTCACGAAGGCATTGGGCGCAGAGAAGCTGCGCAAGTTCAGAGACCTGCTTGGTGTGCAGGAATTGGGATTGAGCTCGAGGGGGAGTGTTGAGATATCGAGCTCCACTCGTGATACGCCAGGGTGACCGTTGTGTATTTATGTCACCGACTTGTCAGTTGCAGATGCGGTTGGTACACCGCCCCTGAATAATAGCTACATGATAGCTATCCTTATCTACTCTAGTTTGTGGCTCAGTTAGTATGCCACCTTAGTTAGTTGAGTTTGGTTTGAGACCCATATCTAGGGTTCTTCTATTTCTTTGTACTAGAGTTCTTTTGGCTTACACAACTAAGAAGAGGAAAACTGTTTTCAGCCTCCACCCTTGTGTGTATTCCCCCATTGTGCAAGCAAGAAAGCTTCAAGTGAGACTCCTTCCTTCTCTCCCACAATCTTGACAGAATGGTCATAAAAGAATATTCCATTCTTTGCAAGCTCTGTCTTCTTTCTGCCTCTATACATTTCTTCTCCAATTGAACCATGTATAGCATCAATAACATCAATAATAGACTCCACTGGTTGCCATTCCTCAAGATTAGAGGGATAGACATCTACAAGACAAACAAATATTATAATGGAAAAACCTAAACCATGTTTAAGAAAGGAAAAACTTTAAGAATAAAATTCTTACAATTTGGTCTATGCATTGGAAGCTTTGAAGATCCAGGTTCCAAACACAGCTCTCTATCCATGAACACATGTTGCACTAATACCTCTTTGATGCTATTCTTATTTGCTCCAAGCTTAAAATCTCAGATTCTGCCCTTCTAAGTAGAGATAAACGAGCTCTCATGTCTTTGCCTTTTTCCACGTTTTGCTTGTTGCATGGTGATCCAACTACCTTTGCTAATGATAGTAGGAGTCCATCTTCCATCAGTTTGGAATGAGTTAAACACTGATATGGATGTGATTTGGGAGCTTGGATGCCTTGTTGAAGGTCGAATTTCTGTATCCATGGTAGAAGAGAGAGACATGCACAGAGAGAGAGAGAGAGAGAGAGAGAGAGAGAGAGAGAGAGAGAGAGAGAGAGAGAGGGGACTAGGCTACCATAACGGAGGGAAAAACAATAGAGGAATAAAAGGAAGGAGGGAAAAAACTGAGCATTATGCTTTTCACTAATTTGAATTTCGATTACATCAGTCATTATCATTAATCTAGATATATCATTAAATAAAAGTAGCCGAGACTCTATGCCATTAATGCAAAAGATGTCATAATCACGAATATAAAAGCCTAAAAATAGATCATAAAAATACAAATTCATAATATTATTATATTTATATATTTTTGTAATTTTTTTAATTTTTTATTAAATAGAAGTTTCGTTACGGAGGCTTTGCTCTTATTGGTCTAGAGCACTCTCTCTTCACATCCTAAAAGGCATTTTCAAGACCTCAAAACTCCCCTAATGCCAACCTCACCATGACCAACCATGCTAGAGAATAAGAAGCCCTATCACCTACTACCATCTAGTGCTACTAATGTACAAATGAATAATAGATGTACACCCAAGAAGAAGGAGACTGCAATCTTAGTAATGGACTCCACTAAGAACATCAAGAAAAACATTGAAGAACCAATCTTGAGTGCTAGTGCATCTAAGTTCTCATTGACCCCACCTACAATTGGCTCTCAAAGCTAACATTGATCCAAAGAGCAACCATCAACTAGCACCAATGATACAATATCAAAGACCGCGACCAATCCTGTGTAGCTCAACAAGTGACCCCATGTAAATCCTGTTACAAGGTTAGGTAATGATATACATTAGGTATGTAATGCTAAACCTGAACCACTTGTAGGATTGCATCCTTCATACCACTGACCCTCCATAGTAGAGCTGGCTATAGACATGGTTGTAGATACATGTGAAAGCATTGTCAATAGCATTTGACACATTGATAATACGTTCACCTTGTACTCTCACAGGTATGAACATTTGGACCTAGGACTTCTAGATGATGACACATTTGCAGTTGTCAAGAACCTTCCATGCTCATGGAAAGAATATAAATCAATTTTCATAAAATACTCCACCATCTCAAAAGAGTTGATAGCTACTCAAGTGACCAGAGAGCAAGCTCTCAAAGGATGCTTGATCATTTCCTTTAAATGCAACTACATAGAGCCCACATATGAAGACTTAGATGACTTAGACAACTTAGCTAAATCTGAGTCCTTATTTCTGCAAAACTGGTTTAATCTACAAGCTCATTGGGAAAGGATCAATTGCCAAATCATGACTAATGGTGACATCAATATGCCATATTGACAAATTGAGTACGATACCACCTATGTTGCTCCTAAGTCATTTTTCGAGTGCTCACTCTCATTAGGAACCAACCATTAGAGGGTCCTACATTATGCTATTTGGACCGAGTGTTAAGTGAGGAAGAGCTCTATATTGCCAATTGCATAGGATTAGGGGATTTCCTCACCAATGTCGTCACCTACATTACACGCGTGGGCTTCATACCATGTGACATGAATCATTACTACACGGCAATGGAATACAACCCTGACTTTTATGATTGACTATTACAACAAGACCCACCAATCACCACTTAGCCCCAACCATCTTGCACATAATTACCATTGATTTAGGCATTATGCATTCATCTTGCCTCCATTGATTTATTTACAAAAAAAGAAAGAAAGAGAAGAACAAATAAAACACTTGCACCATGGAAGTTCTCCCTACCAACACATAACCCTTTGCAACGCTAGGAAGCATTGCACATTTTTTCCAAAGAGGAGGAGAGGGGGAAATGAGGAATGTAAAAGTATCAAATTTTTCAAAATTTCATGCATCAAAGGAGTAAGATTAAAAAGTGCACTCTTCCTATATAGATTAGGTAAGAATTTTTTTGCTAGATATGCTTTTTTTCCTCTTTTGAGAAAAAATTCTTAGATAGGTCATATTTTTCTACATAGGCTTCATTTTCCTATGTTGAGAAAAAGTGCCTAGATAGGTAATGTTTTTCTATATATGCTTCTTTTTCCTATGTTAAGAAAAGGTTCTTAGATATGCAATATGTTCCTATATAAGGATTTCACTATGTAGATATATATATCACTATATAGATATACTTTTCCTATATAGACAAAATTTTGCTATAAAGAGATTTCTTTATATAGAAGCACTTTTTCAATATTAACAAAATCTTACTGAAAAGGTAAATGAAGGTACATTAATGCAAATATTAATCTTGATTTATAAAGCAAATAACTTTCAATAAATATATCACATAGACTATAATGAATTTATCATAAGCTCAATGGCATGTCAAATTCAATAAAGAGTACAAATCACTTATTTATTTAGAACTAAAAAATATAAAAAATTCGAGAGTAAATGATGATAAAATTAAGATAAAATTATCAGTTAGCATAAATTGTCATAAACTAGAATTGTAACAAATCAATCAATTATATTAACATAATGAAGTGTGAGATCTAAGTTCCCACTTTTTCTCACAAATACTTTATTTTTAGCTAGCAAGAAATCAACCAAGTCCTCTCTAAATGTATTCATGTTACTTTCAGTGCTTTTTGTTATAAAAGGCACCCATTTCCTTCCTCAAACCAACATAGTGAGACTTAAAATGCATGTATATCATTGCCACTGTATACAAATGGTCTCTTGATCATGTTCATTGAACACCTTAAAACACAACCAAATCATGATATCAACTATTTGGATTATTAGAATATTAAAAGAATTAACTTATAGAAAGAAATCTTACTTTTTGCATAAGTGTGAGAGCTTTTTCATCCTCTTCATGACATGTATCATTGAGAACCTTTAAAAAAGGTAAAAGTCAATATCTTCACGAAGGCATTTATTTTTGTTTAAAAATATAACTATATTCATTATTTAACAATAAACCATTTCAAAGCATACCTTGAGTTTTTTTAATTTTTTATTTGTAGAAGTTGATTGTAACAAACACTCGGGGGGGTCACTCATGAATATATGTATATATGACGTGAGTTCAAAATAAGGGGTTTTTAAAACACCATTTTTATACATTTTTTATATATAGAAGGGTGTCATATAAAGGGGTTACTTACAGGTTGAATAGAAAAGGGTTATGTTTTATGCAAGAAAAATTCACAAATTAGGATTTTTATAAATAGGCCATGAACGCACGTTATATTGAGAATATATATATAGTGAACCCCCCGAGAACAAACGCCGCTACATCTTTGTAGTCATCTTAAACTTATTTTGTATTATTATGCATATCAAATATATTTTACTATAGATATTGTAAATGAGATACTTACTTTGTGTGGTTGCTTGCATTTTTTAGACTCATAATCTATATTAACTCAAATATTTAACTTTGAGCTTGCACAAACTTAAGACACAAAATAATACTATGTATGAATACTCGTTTTTAAAATGAAACAAAACTAATGTATTGCTATAAGAAATAGGTATAAAATAAAAAATGTGCACTTACATTCAAAAAATATGTATTTATCATATGGAGACAATCCAAAAGCACCTTACTATTTCTTCCAACCTTCAAAATAGACCAAATCATTATCTTAAGTGTGTTAACTATTTTACTTGATAATGCCACCTTAGAATGCATGCATTGATATAAACTTGAAAAAAAAACTTACATTCAATTTTCCTATGTTATTTTCACTCTTTGATAAGCTTTTCCTTACAAAATTTGCATACATTGTGTATGCATCATTCTCTTAAATTTAAGCAATCACAACAAAATTAAATAAAATGTAATAAATATTAGATGCTGAATAAATATTATTATTTTTAGAAAGACCAATTTAAGAAAAAGAGAGATCAAGCTAACTCTTTACATATAGAATATAAATAGCTCATTATTATCACATGGAAGTGGTTCACATATATAAACCCCTAATTTTGCAATCTAATAACATAAGAATTTACTATCAATAGTTTTTTCAGGATACAAGTACTACAGTATTTATGCTAGAATGATATTTACATGTATATCATCCCGTCATAATAGTTATCCCTTCTAGACGTGGTTTAATAGCTCCTTGTATGATGATAGTACAATATATATTGCACAACTAAAATTACATAGTAGTATATACATGGAACCAAACCACATAGCCATTTAGGACCTAGACTAGTTTAAGAGCTACATGAACATAAGTCATCTTAATACTCATGGATGCAAAACCAAACACAGATAGGAAGGTCATGTCCCTAGGACTTAGTAGGCTATCACAACAATTATCCCTTTTGAGTGTGGTTTAACATCTCCTCGAATTATGATAGTATAATATCTATTTCATGATTAAAATTGCACATTAGTATGCACATGACATCAAACCACTTAGCCATTCAAGACCTAAACTAGTTTAAGAGCCACACAAATGTAAGTTTAAGAGAAAAACTTAGAAAACTTCAAGCCAAATAATGAAGCTTATAAACAAACATTTCAATATGGAAGGCAACACTTAATAGTAGAAATGAGAAGCTAAGCAAGATAACATATTTGTTCAATAGATATATTAAGTTATTGTTGGTTTTTGTAAGACTTTCTTGAAACTTGATAAAGAAAATATGGATCTTGATGAAGAAAATGTGGGCATATTGTTATATGCGGTATGACTTTGGTAATTAGAAAAGTAGGTTTAAGGGAAAGTATGAAGCAATGAGTGGATAGATTGTAGTAACTTCTATGGTTTGAGTTCCAAATTAGGGAAAAGCATAAAAAGTACCAAGAGGATTATGATGCTATCCTCTAATTAGGATTTCAGTTAATGGTTTAAAAAGTTTCATCCAACATTAAAAAATCTCACTACTAATCCAAGATAACATATGATTACATGGTCATTATTGCAAGCATTACAACTTTAAGTAATACAATATCTATGGTGTTTATTGTTTACTCCTATATATTAAAATGCATAGTTATTTTCACATATCAAGTTTATTAATATTGAGGTATGTTCATTTATAAGAATGTGAGAGTTAGGAAAGCAAGGTTTTCTAAATTATACTAAGCATTCTAGTAAGAATATTTTTAGAACACTTAGCATATTAGTAGCAATATTTATAAAAAAACAAAACTCATTTGGCAATGCTTACAATAGCGATTGTGAAAACCTATACAAGTAACATCATGGACATGCAAGTAACTTTGCATCATCTAGCTAGCAAATACATATTTGCATGGACTTGTATAAGTTTTCTAGCTTTTTCTTCTTCAATAAGGCACACTATTTGTTGATACCCTAACGTAAGAGGGTTCTTTATAAAGGATCTCTTAGGGGCATATTAGTAATTAGCCCCTTTAAACATAGCACCACACACATATAATGTCCATATTTAAACTTAATCAAATACAACATAACATGCAAAAATGCAAATACCCCTTGCATATGCTACCATACTCTTCTAAACAAAGTATTACAGATTACAACACCCATCTTTAGACTAATTCAACTATACAACATAGCATGTGAGCATGCAAGGACCCATTTGGCATATGGAATAGTTGGCCTTAAAATAGTGTGAAGAGGCACGTACCATGCAAAATTGCAAAATACCCATTTTGCATATGTTGTGATACTCTTCTAAACAAAGTACTAATACAACACCTTCTTTGGGACTGAATCAATTACAAAAGTTAGGGAACACTAACTCCCTATTTTTTATATTGTAAATTTAAAATAAGTCCAAAGTTGATTTTCAAGTTGACCATGCTAATGATAAGATATAAACCAATTCTTTATATATACACATGCCCACATGGATGAGGGTTTGTAAATGTATAATTAGGACATCATGTGCCAGTAAGTTGGAAAAACATAAGAGAAACTTAAGAGATATGTTAACAAGCATTATAATATAAGAGAGAGATATATATATTGGGGGAAGGGTTTGGGGTTAAGTACCATTGCTTTACAAGTGCCCTAATGACCCACGCTTGCATGGGTCCTAGTGACTAGTTGTAGAGTGGTCATCTATAAAAGCCTTATTTTTTGTGTATAAGCTCTATCACTAGTAGGTGCATCAATGACCACATGCATCAGAAATGTTATTGTAGTACATGTCTCCTACACAAGCCTTGTTGCTCCTTGCTTGTTAGGACTACCAGTTGATTCTTACACAACTTCATTAGCTCTATTCCTCTTATATGCCAACACCTTTAGATCCCAACATATGTGCTAAATAGCTTCACCTTATGATGATGGATTTTGCATCAAGTTCACTACTTACATTGCTAGAGGAAGATTTCCCATTACTTGCCATAGTTTACCCCTAAAGGGAATGCATCATCGTTCAATATGATGCACCATGTGTTATGGCTAAATACAAATTGCTGGAATGTTATTAGTTGTTACCTTTATTTCTTGATAGGAGCTTCCAAGGAGCCTCACATCACACTAAAAACCAATTATTATATCATAACAATATTGCGGTTTGGTTAAGAGAATCTTAGTTAGGATCATTTGCTCATTTTATAGGACCATCTCCTCATTTGTGGTGGAGGGTTTGTGGTTGATTGTTTGTATCAATAGTGAATATTGCAAAAAAGTTAATGAGCATATTGACTTTGTTTTAAAAGTGGCTGAAAGTGAAAAATTATCTTTGATTGCTTTCAAAAAGCTCAAGATAAAAGTTGGACGATATTTTCTGAACACTATTGGAAAATGTACTTACAAGGTGTAACTATAAGACACTTTGTAGAAATGTAGAAAGTAGAGTTTTATAAGAAATGTATGTAAGGTAGAGATTCTAAATGAGAGAGTACGTGTCCTCTAACAAAATGTCACTATTTATACACCTCTATTTATGGATGTTAATATTACAAAATAATGACTTTGAAATGAGCAACACAAATTATTAATTTTTCATGGTTATTAACCCTATAGGACATTAGATGTTACTCAAATATGTCCTTAATAGCCCTAGAACACATTAAACATATGCCTACATGCTATAAAGCATATTTTAGACTCATGGATATTAACAAAACATGGAGTAATATGAAATGCCAAAAGAATGATATGCAATCCACACTATCAAAATATATGTTTTTTTGACCCAAAAGAATCTCACCATCTAATGATTCCTAATGAAACATAGACATGACAATGCACATATGATACATGTGAAGAGGCACTCATAATCAAGTTCTCATCCCAATTATAGGTGATAGAGAAGGGAGTGTTGCTGAAAGCTAGTGTTGAAGCACAATGATATTGGAGCATAATATCAAGTATTTCATGTTTTTGCATCTTTACAATGGGAGAGTGAGAGTAATAGCAAGTGCCACACTCAAGTCTCAAAGCACATGCATAAGAGATTCAAGTGCACTCATGATGAAGAAGTGTGGCACTCATTCTAAAAACACATGCATAAGAGATTCAAGAGCATATCCCTCTCCCCATCCAAATGATGCTATAAGCTCCCATGATGAAGAGGTGGATGACAAAGCCAATGCATATGTTGGAAGTGCTTTTCATGTGTAGTTATGCCTCAAAAAATGTGAATACTCTCTCTCTCTCAGCAACCCCTTGGGTTTGAATTTGTCCCCTACAAAAAGGTGTGTGCTATGCCATTATGTTCCTTCCCTTTTTCTCAAGTTATAGCTCTAATGTAGAGACTTGCAAATCTTACATTGAATGCACTTCTTCAACCACACTCTTCCATGGAGCAAATATGGATAAGTTTAATCATGAGTGCATATGGTAAATTGTTATCCTCCAAAAGACTTAAAAAGCTTGCTTGTTACTAACAAACTCATGTTCCCTCTATATTCCTCCCATTCTTCATTTTTATAATATGCCATGCAAACATGTAGTTGTGATGTTATTACTACAAAGTATTTACTCATTCCCTCCCTATTTGTTGGTTTCCATGCTTATAATGTGCCATGCACCTAGGGGCATACAATGACTATGTATTTTGTGATTTTTTAGCTAGAACTATGAAATTAGTGAGGTCTAGTGTATCATACAAATGTGAGGTCTAATGTATCATGCAAATCATGCTAGAGAAATCAAGGTTTCATGTGAGTTTATACTTTAGGAGTGCACCAAAAATCACAACATTAGAAGCTTAAGATAACTTTTTATTACAATCAAGTCATTCAAATTCCTGTAGTCATGTGTACATATTCACACACGCGCACACACACACACACACACACACACAACTTGGGGTTCAACAATGGTTTACAAGTTGAGAGAGAGAGAGAGAGAGAGAGAGAGAGAGAGGTCAAGGATAAGAGGAGCCAAAATAGCAATGTTATGTTTAGAGAGAGATTTAAATATGTTTATTTCTCTATGTTTTATGAAAAGAAGGTATTAGTTTGAGGTACATATAGACTTCTTATATTCCTTAAATTGCTTGGATCGTGAAAATGTGGGATTAATATTAATAAATATTACTTGAGTAGAAAAGGAGGAAATCAACTATCTAAGCAAGCTTGCCAATTTAGCTAAGGCTTAGTATACACTGGTTTAGCAGGACTAGGCACCGTTTTCAAAAAAGAGATCCTTTGCTTTCACATAGGTAGGACGGATGCACATACATTTTTAGAATTCTACTTCTTTTCATGTAAAAGTGATTGGCCTAATGGGAGTGGAGCCTCCACATGTTGTGTAGCACAAAAATTCAAATCTTGTTAATGGTGAAGAGGTTTGGATTTCAACATGGGCGATATGGATATGTTGGTTATACTTCTCCATCGAAGACTACCCCTGTGTACGAGAGTAGATGATCTTGTACTACAAAGGAGTTTGGGTGAATGTGAAACCTGGCTAAGGCTAGTTACACACTTCCCTGGACACAAGCGAGGTAGTGACAAAAGTGTTGGGGGTACTACATTGACAGTACTCGCACACTTGTACACTACAGGTGGCGGGCGCTCATCACTATCACTTCATTCTTTATTCTTTTAGTGATATTTGAATAAAGGGAATGCTGGTCACACAGTGTAATTGTTGGAGTTCCTACAACTTGTGTGTGTGTCTCTATCTCTTGCTCTTGCTCCTTCCACCATAGCTCTTGCTTTTACTCACGTGCTTCCACTCTGGGTTCACTCCCTTCAACTAGTATCAGAGCCATCTTCCGTGAGAGCTCAAGCCTGATCTGGCATTGTCTTAGCTTGCATTCAAATAACTATAGCAGTTCATAGTCATGGGTAGCCATAGCTTCCAACCTTCAAGGTATGTGTTGATCTCCCATTGGGCCTATTGAGGCTTCTCCAGGGCATCATTGGGCCTGCCTTAAGCTCACTTTACTGAGCATTTAGCTCAGCCATACCAGCAACCACTGATGCCAGGAGGCATATTTCACGGTGGATTCCATGCCACGATGGATTCCGTGAGGTTTTACGGTGGTGGATTCCGTGAGGTTTTACGGTGGATTTCGTAGACTTTGTTGACCGGGGCTCATACACAAAGTGGATTCTTTGTGCAAGAAGTTGATGGGAACGCCTATCCTTTTCGGGCGTTTCATTAATTTAGTGTATACATGGGTGATTCCGCAAAATGCATATTAAATTAATAAACGTTTATGAGTTTAGAGTGCGCACTCGTAATAAATTAAGGTTAGGATTGATTTCTAACCAATTGATTTATTTATGTAGCTGAAGATTGCTAGGTATTCACTTTTGTCGATTTAATTGTATTATTTTACTAACGATTGTGAATGCTTCAGTTGATGTGTAGAGATAGCAGCAGTGGCGGAGGAAAGCATTGGAGGATAGCGTATATTTGAGTAATCACTTATATTTTGATGGGCGCATACCTTAGGCATGGCGCCTATATTTTGTCGCGCTTATTTATTGAGGCACTGGATATTTATTCATTATTTTGTATGCTCATGGGCGCACGATTATGATATTTGTATTTGGACATTGTACTGGGTACGCCTGACTCTTTGGGCGCCCGCCCATTAGCTTTATTTCTATTTTGAGCTAAAGCAAACTCAAAAGCCAAAAGCGTGCTATTTTGTAATTTGGGCTATTATTTGAGCTTGAAGATGATTAATACATAAAATGCATGCTTTGTGGAGCGCTCACACAAGGCATGGGGGGAGATTGCACCCAATTGGTCTCTTATTCATGTTGTGCATGCTTTTTTACCTTGAGTTTTGTGCAAAAAGTAGAGTTCTTTTGTTCTTGGGGACCTTCCGGCATTCACTACGCGAGCATACGGCATCCGATCTGCGCACCAACCACACCAGTCCAACTACTAGCATGATTTGCACCTAGCTATCTAGCACTCCTTCTTGATCAGTTTGGTACCTCTTTTGCCTCCCATGTGGTCATTGACATTCCTCGGCACTTGGGCAACCTCGTGGACTCTTCTTAGCATTGGCCATTCACGTATTGGAGCTCATAACCTCCATTTCTTATTGAAATATAAAACAAACGAGTTCTAACATAGGTCTAAATAGAGTTTTCTCAGTCATTGGAGCTTGTATATGCTTCATGGGATGCCCGTATTCATATGTATGGATGCCGGATACTTGGGAGATGATATAACATTGATGTGAGATGCTATTGGACTGATTTGAGGACACATTTTGGCTCAAATTTCTTAGAGATTCCATTGTTGTAATAATAGAGCTGAATGTCATTTATTTGGAAAATGAAAATGCCTCTTGTCATTTGATGCTTTTGGGGCTTGGTATTGATGCCCGAATGTTAGCTTGTCACTTGGGGATGCTTGATACACGTTTCAAAATACTTTTGGGCTTCGATTGAGCTTGCATTGGCCCAATTTTAACATAGATTTCACTGCTATAACACAATGGACAACAAGCTTTTCTCAGGGAACACTAAATGCCTATTGCTCTTGAATGTCATTTGAGTGTTTCGTACATATGTATTGATGCTTAGCATTGGCCTACACACTCGAATATGCTATGGGATGCTCTTGAGCTTCGATTTTGAGCTTGGCAATATTCATCTTGACTATGGTTCAAGCCTTGGTTGCTTCAACAACTTATGCAATTACGGGCTTGAAGAATATATTGGGTTTTATGTTTTCGGATGTATGCTCTATGGATCTTGGATGCTTGGATATCATCACTATGATATTCTGAGCTTTGTCTGCTCATTTGACATTTGACTTTTGCTTCAATGGGAGTATTCAACTTTATGTATTGAGCCACTTTGACACTTGGATGAACTACAGAGCATTTGGTTTATACAGTTGAGCTTGAGCTTATTATAGTGAGATAGTGGGACTCATTGTGACTTGTACATGCTCTCTTGATATGAATTGGATGTAGTTACTCTATCGTGGGCTGATTTGATCTCTTGGCTTGGACTTGGTACTTATGTATGTTAGGGTATTGTCAATGGTATTTATATGCTTTTGGGTTATGTATTGAGCTTTGCTTAGTGGGTTATGTATTTGGCAGTTCTCTTCATTTACCCTTGAGACCTACCATGTGTATGACGTCTATGCTTATTGCATGTATGGTTACTGATACACAAGAGTTGTAACAATCTTTAGTGGCGGTTGTTCCTCACCTATGTATTACTATATTGACATTACCTGCTCACCTATACACTGTAGGTGGTGAGTGCCCATGATTGTCACTTCGTTCTTTATTTTTTTAGTGATATTTGAATAAAGGGAAGGCCGGTCACAGTGTGATTATTAAAGTTCCCACATCTTATGTCTCTCTCTCTCTCTCTCTCTCTCTCTCTCTCTCTCGCTCTATGTGCTCTCGCTCCTTCCACTATAGCTCTTGCTTCCATTCGCGTGCTTCCATTTCGGGCTCTCCCTTCAAAAAGAACACGAGCATAGGCTAACGTGTTTAGTTTTGCACAAGGTGAAGTAAATTAACCAGAATTTTCATAACTACGTGCTGAGATATTAATTGTACCCACAATGCAAAACACAAAGATTGGGGAATTAAATGCAGAAAGAAGGCAGCACAGTTCATGTGCGAAAAACTCTCTAAAACCTCATTGCTTGTCTCACCTACTTTCTTGAACAGATGTGACATTTCTCTTCTAAATATGGCAAGGTGAACGTATGATGACATTACGTTGATAATTTCAAGAGACGAGATGGTGCGATATGCATGAGTTTGACTGGTCCTGACTTGTTGGACTGACACAACCGAGACACAGACTCTGAGAGAGAGAGAGAGAGAGAGAGAGAGAGAGGGAGAGAGCCTAGAGGGGGGAGAGAGACAGACAGCAATATGACAGGAGGCTGGAGATGGGTGCTCCTCATTGCCATCCTGAGCGTGTTTGTGCGGCTGAGATTGGCTCCAAGCCAGGATGGGTTCCCTCAGGATGCAGAGAACAAGCTGCAGAATGCAGAGATACAGGCTATTCAAGAGTTCCTGGGGCCCGAGAGCTTGGCTTTCGATGCACAAGGGCTCGGCCCTTACACAGGCGTGGCCGATGGCCGTATCATGCGATGGGACGGCCCCCAAAAAGGCTGGTCTCAGTTTGCTTACACTTCCCCCAAACGGTAATTCTTTCCTAAACCAGAATACACATTTTGGGGTTAATCGTTTTGGTCGTTCTTGCAACTTGTTTAATTGTTAATCCAGAAACTAATCTCTCAACTCATCACATTTTGGGGTTATTTCTGCTATCTAATCGATTGAAGAATCTTTCTCCGATCTAGATTTCCAGAAACTAATCTCTCATGCTTATCGCATTTTGGGGTCAATTGCCTGAGCTATCGATTTCATTGATTAATTTCTCTAATCTTTCTCCCAGTTGGATATTGAGGTCAAGCTTGCTTAATTGTTAATCCAGAAACTAATCCCTCATCCTATCACATTTTGGGGTTAATTATCTGAGCTATCGATGCAATTGAAGAATTTCCCAAACCTTTCTCCTCTTTACATTTTGGTGTCCCTTGTTTTTGCTTTTCATTTGTGTACAGACCACATTTGCCAAGATCAAAAGCCACATGCTTGCTGGGTTTGGCTAAGGGCGATTTAAAAGACTGCAAGGTTCTATAAGCTTAAATCTGGCTTCTTAAGTTGACACTGTTGCAGCTGATCTTACTTTATGCCATGGATGCAGATTGCAGATGTCACATCCAATTTTGTGTCAGGTGTGGGGTGCTTCATTGAACTTTGCATTCTGATGGTAGGCTGCAGTCCAGTTCATAGTGTGTGTTTACAAGCACACATTGCCAGTGCATTCTGTCTGTGGGTATGTTATTTTATCTGACATGCAATATATGTTGCAGAGGCCATGCTTGGTGCTATATTTGAACTTTGTATTCTGATGGCGGGCTGCTATAGTGTATGTTTATAGCTCACTTTGCCAGTATAGTCTGTCCATGGGTGCTCTATGTTGTCTTGACATGCAGTTTCTTGCAGAGGCCATGCGTTCTGCTTTGGCTAAGTTTACTTGGACGTAATGCCAATGCATAGTAGGAGGAAATAGGAAACAAGAAGATTAGATTCTTCCTCCTTGCTGGCTACTTGTAATTGCTATCCTTTTGACTGCTAGCTTTATACAACATTTCATTTTTTATCTCTATCACTCAAACAGGAAAATCTGGCTGTGTTCTTAGCCTTAACAGTTTACTCAATACGCATTGGTCCTCTCATCACCAGATAATTAAACGTATTGCCAGGGTAATGTTGTACCATTTTGATATGTAAGATTTCTGATGTCATTTATTAACAAACTGAGGTTTCATTCTCTTTGTCTAGGATGCTACAGTCTATCCTATGCATGGTTACAAGCAGTTTTACAATGTTATATCATGATATTACACCTATTCAAGAATGGTACTCAGTACTGACTTGGTTGTTTTGCCTCGTGGGTTTGAGGCAGTTCTGAGCTGTGCAACCCAGGATCAACCCCAGTATTGAACTTGGAGACTGAGGACCTGTGTGGAAGGCCTTTGGGTTTAAGATTCGATAAGAATGGAAACCTGTATATTGCAGATGCCTACCTTGGGCTGCTGATAGTGGGTCCAAATGGTGGCTTGGCTAAGCCCCTTGTGACAGAAGTTGACGGCGTTCCCCTAGCTTTCACAAATGATGTTGATTTTGATGAAGATGGTTTGGTATACTTTACAGACAGTAGCTCCAAGTATCATAGGAGGTAAGCTATCAACAATAGCATGGCTGATTTGTGGATTAGTCTGTGATACTAATTTGAGTAGCTGATTTTGTACAGGGACTTTGTAGTGATGTTCTTCGGTGGGGATAACAGTGGCAGACTTCTGACCTACAATCCAGAGACAGGTGAAACAAAGGTGCTTTTGAAAGGACTCCAATTTGCAAATGGTATTGCAATGAGTAAAGATAAGTCTTTCTTGGTTATATCAGAGACCCTTACAAGCAGGTATTGATACAATTTAGTTGATCATTGTTTCCTAGAAAAATAATGCTTTTGGTGTGTCCTAACATTGCTACTTTGACAGCGTCTTGCGATACTGGTTGAAAGGCCCAAAAGCAGGTACTCTGGAGCAGTTTGCATCATTACCAGGATATCCAGACAACATTCGGAGGACAGAAAGAGGGGACTTCTGGGTTGCAATTCATGCCCGGCCAAATTTCATCATGAAGCTACCTTTAGTGGTCCGGAAGGCTTTGCTGAAGCTCCCAATATCTTTCACAGGCTTGTACACCAAAATTGCAGCGAAGATGGCTAAGGGAATGGTAATGCGGCTTAGCCCTGAAGGAGAAATCTTGGAAGTCTTAGAGGATCAGCAAGGAAAGGTAGTCAAGTTAGTGAGTGAGGTAGAAGAAAGGGATGGGAAATTGTGGTTGGGGTCAGTCATCCTTCCTCAAATTGCTCACTATCACAGGCACTGAGATCAGCATTTCAACACTGAGCATTTGGACATTGGATAGCATGGAATGAGGTTGGCTTTTCGACTGCATGGCTTAATCTTAGTAGTTGAAGGTTGTCATAATGGAAGTTACCAGCCATTGCCAGATTCAGAGTTGATCTGGAAGCTATTGCAATTTGCTCCTGATAGCACTACTTTTTTTAAACAAAAAAGAGTGTGTGTGCTGGAGTCTCTGGCATAGAGCTTTTGTTTGATACTGCCATTATGCAACCATTTCAAAGAAGACCCAAAATGCACTTGGGTAACAATTTACTTCAAAGCATTGCTCTATTTCCACAACGTTTCAAAGAAATCCTAACAAATCCCATCAGCAACTATTTGGTTTGAACTCTATGCTTTTGAGTGCGTTATAACTATATGACTTTCCATCTCTTTATTATTAAAAAATGGGGGTTCCTGCTAAATGAAAAGTTGGAGCAACTCTTTGATTTTGAGTTCTCACCTTTTTGTTTGTTTGTGTTTCTTTTTTGGTTTGTCTGTTTGGGTGGGGTTTTTTTTTGGGGGGGGGGGGCGGTTGTTTTGGGGGGTGTTGCATTTTTTCTTAGGTCGAGAATGATAAAAGCATTGCAAGATGCTTCTTATGATGTTGGTCAAGGATCCATGCTAAATATAAGACCATTGAATTTTTAATGAATGGGGTTGTTCAATAGGTTTAGTTATCACAATCATAGCATGATGAAATTGTGGAAATTGACCATAGGAGCAACCATGGGGTTGTCAAATAGGTTTAGTTATCACAATAATGGCTTGACGAAACTGTGAAAGTTGATTATAGGAGCTATCATATGAGCAACTATGATTTTGGCCAGTATTACACATGGTTCTTGTGTAGTTGATTAGGGTCCATTCAAAACATTAGAGCATTGCACATGGTTCTTATGTAGATGATTAGGGTCCATTCCAAACATTAGAGCTTTTAATTACTGGTCAATGTTGTTGTTTAACTAGGCTAGTTTATTGCAATAATAGATTGATGAGATTGGAAATTGATTAGAGGAGCAACAATGGTGATTTTGTCTTAGGTTGAGATAATGAAGGAAGCATTGGACAGAGGTCCTTATGTGGTTCATTTTGAGCATTAGACCTTTTAATTATTGAATAGTAGGGTTATTTAAATAGGCTAGTTTATTGCAATCATAGATTGATAAAATTGTGGAAATTTATTAGAGGAGAAACAACCATGATTTCTTCTTAGGTTGAGATAGTGAAGGAAGCATTGCTTGATGATTCTTATGGAATTTGTTAGGGTTCATACTAAACATCAAACCTTTCAATCATTGGTCAAGGGGGTGGTTCGACTAGGCTAGTTACTATAATTAGAGCTTGATGAAGCTATGGAAACTGATTAGAGGAACCACCACCATGGTTTTGTCTTAGTTGAGGTGGTGGAGGAAGCATTGCATGATGATTCTTCATATAGTTGGTTAAGGTCCATTCTAAATGTTCCTTTTAAATCTTGGTCAATGTGATTATTCAATTGGGTTAGGTACCACACTCATAGCTCGATGAAATTATGGATATTGATTAGAAGAGCAACAGCTAAAGTTGAGAGAATATGAGCACTTTACACTAGCTAGAAATACCTAGTCTCAAGATTGACAAGTTTATAGTCTCTCTTTTCTTAAAATACAAACCATGGGTTCTTCGACACACAACTTCATACTTCAACCTCAAGCCATGGAACTTGGCCAATAGCATCGTAAGCTCTTTTAAAAAACCTTCTTTATTGCCATTCTCAAACTCAGCTCCTACCTCTCACAAGGGATTAGAGTCCACTTTGTAGAGGTAACTTTGAGAGAGAGAGAGAGAGAGAGAGAGAGAGAGAGAGAGAGAGAGAGAGAAAATGTCTTTGAAAGGCTGATAGGCCTGACCAATATATACAATGAAGTATTTCTCTCATTTGGAAAGGTAAAAGATAGGCCTATGAAACTAGATGTTGGGTAATATTCTGTGCAAGTGCATGTGGTACAAATGTAGATAATACTACTTAAAAAGGGGAAAAAACAAAAAGGATAGAAATGCTCTTTTCCTCAATGAGTATCTCCCTTAGGTGGAAATGTAGTTGTGTGTGGTTGAGATGCCTTCCCCTTTCTCTCATGTGGTGCTCAATCATAGCTTTGATCTGTCTCAGACAAGGATGTTTGGGTCTCATCCCAAGTAGACGTTGATATCTCACTCGATTGAGTGACACTTTTGGCCAAGAGAAATGTCCCCTAAAAGGATAAAAATGCTTTCTACGATATAGTTGTTAGTAGTCGTGTATCTTGTGTGGTCTATCTTTTGCTTGTGAATCTTAGTTTGAGTTAGATGAGGACATTAGGAGCTTTGACATTGTATGTTTGTCATCTTATGTGCTTTCGACACTTTAGATAGAGGGCACATTAGTGCATTTTTTCTAGGGCACTTCTGGCCATTTTAAGGGGTTTGACCATATTTAGGGCTTTGCCACTTTTTGCCATATATAGGTGGCTTGCTCTCCCACTCTAATTATTCATCATTGATCCTTTGTGATCGCCAGTCTTCCTCATTCTCTCATCCCTCTACTACCGTCTGGCACCTACACTGACACAGAGAGTTGCATGTTGGGGCTAACTCTTGTAGCCTTGTATCTTCAGCCATTGCAGTCACATTGTTCCTTCTCTCTCATGTGTTCTCTCTTTGTCTCCTTCTCTCCATATTCACTTTTCTCTTTCCGTTGTGCACCCTCACATGGTATCAGAGCCATGCGTGGGAGCTGAAGATCTTGAAGATAACCATGATATCAGCAATGAAACTTGCTCGGCGTCATCCTCACTTACCTGTAGACCTAGCATTTGGGGTCATACACTATAATGTGGCATGTTTCCAACCCACATCCATTTGCATTTGATAGGGATTTCTTGTGTTTTGCCCCTAGGTGACCTCTACTAAGCCTAGTGGCATCGTTACTGCACCGGCGTGGCATCAAACATGCTGGAGGGCCATTCTATTGGCTTGGTGACACTATATAGCATCATGTTTTCTGGAGGTAGCCCCAAGCATACTTGCTATAGAACCAAGCCATGCATTGCCTGTGTTTTTTGCAGGTAGTTCCTCCTCGATATTTGTGTTTTAGAGTAGGGGTTCCTCCTTCAATTGGGTGGCACCTATTCTTTGCTCAACAGCCTGTTTTCTAGCAGACAAAATCATTACTCTACTGCGTCATACTAGCTGATCTTTTGTGACCAGGGCAACTTTTTTCGGTGCTAGGTGGCCTCTTTGTTAGGCCTAACGTAGGGTCTATAGATCTCTGTTTACTGCAAGCATTGTAGTTGTAGGCACTCTTGGTCTCAACTAGCCCCTAGATAGGCTACTTTTATAGGTTACATACATGTATTCATCTGGTTTTATTGCTCTCTCTTTCTTTTGCATAGAGTTGTCTCTCTCACCTTGGATACTCCTCATCTACACTACTATCCATTAGTCCTTTTTTATTAGCACATTGACCAACCTCATGCAGGTGGAGGATATCCCAGTTGCAACATCTTTTTTGTTTTCTTGCAGGTACTTATTGAAGGACATCTATGGTTGATGTGTATACTATGGGGGATTGTGTGGTTCGAGAGTGTTCAAATCAATCATTATCTTATCACTCTTTCCCATTATATTCTTCCAGGGCTTCTAGTCCCCGATTGGAATTGATGGCATATCGCAGTTGAACTATCTCTACTCGCATATGACAAGTTGGATGGGATGAACTACACTCTATGGTCATGCCACATGGATTGCCTCCTCAACAACTGTGACCTTTGGGATTTTGTTATGGTCCCTATTCCCCAACCTATTGTGGATCCCCATGATGGAATGACCTCAGATTTGGTACATTTATGGGATTAGTTGAATGCTAGATCCCACTCTTTTCTCTTTTTGAGTTGTACACATTAGGAGTGGAATCACTCTTGATGAGGGGTGACATGAAAGGAAGCCCCTAGATCAAGCAAGCAACACTAAGTATAGGTAGAGGAGGCATCAGTCAACTATGAAATATCAAGAGAAGAAGCTATCAGTATGTAGTCATCATCAGAATTAGTCTGCACGACATTAATATTTTCAATCTTGACATTGGACCTACTAAGGATAATGCTACGATCATCATTCTCTTTCTTGCAGTTTATCCTTTTCCTTTTCCTTATACTTGTCATCACACATTTTATAGTATTATGGCCGAATATGACCCTACTTCCCACAATAGTGACAAGTGAATGTAGACTTATAGCCATAGGACCTATTGCGAGATTGTTCATGTGATTGAGAATAATACTTTTGAGAGTCTCTCCCATGACGATCATTACTGCTCTTGCTTGTGCATATTAGACATATTCGCATTTCTATAGAGATTTGGAGGAGATTGGCATCTCTCTTCTAGATCTAGACATTTGGGCATCAATTATCTCTCCAGTTGAAGCTATGAAAACTTTCTGTTGTTGTATATTCCCCTATGATGAGGGATCACATCCATAGGATGGAGGAGATTTGGGATCACATCATATGTCGTGTCAACATATGATGTGTTCTACACTAGTCTTCTCACTTCTCGTAGTCGGGAGACTCTCACTTGGGAGGAGCTAGTCCCATTGGTGCTCGAGCAAGATTTATTCCACAGGTTCCATCTCATCCCTCACCATCTCCTCCAATGGTTTCATCATACCTTCCATCCATTTTAGAGGGGGCTGATATTGGTGATGTGGCTCTAGATTTCCTATCCCTTTGTGTTTCAAAGGGGGATTTCCCAGGGTTGCGAGGAGTTTGTTTAGGGCTTTAAGTCTACTTTGGGCCTTTCCCTCATGTGGCAATCTCTTTTCTTTATCATCAAGCCACCATCCCTTGTCACTTGGCCCTTGGTCCTTTTTGTTTTTATGTAGCTTATGGGACCTCTAATATTCCCTCACTATTGTCTCATAGTTCGGTTAGAGGTTTGGCTCACCCATTCCTGATTAGTGTTTTCAGGAGTGATTCATTGGAGGCCTCTTTGTTTCCTTTGCCCTTTGGTGGTCTTCCGTTTGATCGGGATTTTCTATGGAGACGAGGTCTTGCTATTTGACTGCCTGGCTTTCTTCATCGATGGACTTCATCGACATTGGCACTCTTTCTACCACCCTTGGATCTACATCTCCTTTGGCCTTCTGCCACATCTAGGATTTATAAGAGCTCTAACATTGTATTTGTCTTTTATTTTATGTGTTTTAGATACTTTATATGGAGGGCACATTAGTCATTTCTTTTTGGGCACTTTTGGCCATTTTAAGGGGTTTTACCATGTCAAAATTTTTTCCACTTTTTGCCTATATATAGGTGTCTTGCCCTCCCACTCTCATTATCCATCATTGATCCTTCGTGGTTAGCTAGCCCTCATCATTGATCCTTTGTGGTTAGCCAGCCCTCCTCATTCTCTCATCCCCTTGCTACCATTTGGCACCCACATTGACCTATAGAGTTACATGTTGGGGCTGATTATTGCAACCTTGTACCTTCAGCCATTGTAGCCACATTGTTCCTTCTCTCTCATGAGTTCTCTATTTGTCTCCTTCTCTCTATATTCATATTTTCATTGCACACTCTCATAATGCTCTTCCATGCACCCATTTGAGCATATCAACAATATTTTTTACACTGCTACTAATTGTCTAGATAGCGCTAATGCGAACTAAGGGTATCTATCTTGAGGGAACTCCCATAATCTATGTATGTATTACTTCCTATAGTAAGGCCTCAACTACCATAGGTGCTTCCCCATCTCTACTCTAATGATCTTGTGTGTGGGGTTGAGCTCTTTGCTTGTATCATACATGATATCATAATGCCTAGGAGTCGTCTATATGATTCAACCCATCATATAAATCTCCCCCTTTGATTCACCATGATCTATCAATGAGGCCATCTCCTCATATGATAGAGGCTTGGTCCTCAAATGGTTACTCCATAAAGGAGTGTGGGTGTAGCTAGTACATGAAAGAGCCATAGTTTGTTGTGCAGTTTATGGAACTATAAGTGTGTGCATTGTGTCTCTAACATACACTACTACATAGGTTGGTGGTAGTTGATCCTCTAATGCCTCCAAGAAAATTACGACCCTTTGCAAGTGAGATTTATAGGCAACCCGTTAAAATAGTTGAGTTGGGCTCGCCGTGCCTTTGTATGGTCCGAAGAAGGTAGGATAATGTTCAAGGAGGATAACCATCACATGAGTAGTATGTGTGGCCTGATCTACATGATGCAAGGCTTGGACAACCAACTAATTTTTGAGGTAGGTGTATCATAGATATGTGGATAGCCTCATGTTTTATAATATGGAAAATTGGGATAGCCACAAGCTCCTATTAAGCCATGGTCTATGAGGCTTTCTATACCACTAGATATACACACTCAATCTGCAAATTATGTCATGATTGAGAATGCAATAAGCCTTCTTGTCATGTTGATGCTATGACTAGGGATGACAACCATAAGTGGAAGAAGGCTATGCGGTTAGAGATGGATTCTTTGGTGAAAAATGCTACTTGGCATTTAGTTTCTTTGCCTAATGACCAACATGCATTACCATTCAAGTGGGTCTACAAGTTAAAGATATCTCCATCTGATGCATTGCCTAAGTACAAGGCAAGATTGGTGGCCAAGGGACTCAAGAAAAAGAAGGGGATTAACTTTGATGAGATCTTATCACTAGTAGTCAAGAGGAGCACCCTTCGTATGCTACTTACATTCATTACCAAGGAAGACATGAAGCTTGTTTAGATGGATGTAAAGATGACTTTATTGCATGGAGATTTGTATGAGAACATGCAATACCTTAGAGGGTTTTTTGTGGAAGGTAAGGAATAGTTGGTATGTAAGCAACATAAAAGGTTTGAAACACGCTCTCAAGGAATGATATTATAACTTGATGCCTTTATGCGGTCTCAAGATACACTAAAAGTAATACTAACTAGTGATTATACACTAGGAAGGCTAGGGATGTCAACTATATGATTTTGATTCTCTATATGGCTAACATGTTGATTGTTGGAAAGACAATGATGGATGTGAATGTACTTGAGAACATGTTTTATGAAACCTTCAATGTGAAGGACTTAGGGAATGGTAGTCTCACGTTATTGACATGTGCATTATGTGGGATAGAGACAAAAAGATACTCTACTTGTTTTAAAAGAAATACATTGGGAAGGTTTTTGTAAAGCATTTCAATATGGAGAGGGGGAAGGTAATCAATGTTCCATTGCCTCCATATTTGAGCATTAGCCAAGAGAACAAACCCAAGTCAAATGAGTTGAAGGTTGAAATGGCCAATGTTTCTTATGCATCCGTAGTTGATAGCTTGATGTATACCATGTTTGCTACACATCTAGACATTGTGTATGCATTGGGAGTAGTTAGCAGAGGTAGATGGTGAAACCTAGCAAGAAGCATTGGAAGATAGTAGAGAGTATCATAAGATACTTAAATGGAACTAGATCTATGTGCTTATGCTTAAGAAGGAAGGATGAATCTATTCTTGGATATATAGGTGGTGATTTTTCATGGAATATAGACTCTAAGAGGTCTATTACATATTTTATGTTTACTTTTGCAGGTGATGTAGTCTGTTAGGTCTCTTGATTGTAGTTATGTATGGTTTTATCTATGACGACTGAGGGTGAGTATCTTGTAGCCACAAACTTACTTGCAATGAAGCTATATAGCTTACTTGTCTAGTGGGATACTTGGGAATTCTAGAAAAAGTATTTACATTGCATTGTGATAGTTAGAGTGCCATTCAGTTGGCACAAAGCCCTATCTTTCATGTAAAGACAAAACACATTGATGTGAAGTATCACTTCATCAAGGTGGTGCTTGAGGACAAGCAAATTGAGCTTGTAAAAGTTCATATGGATGGAACCATGCAAATCTTCTCACGAAGAGTTTGCTTTCTATGCACTTTGCACATTGGAGAGTGCTTTTGGGCATTGGATAGTATCTTTACTTTATGAAGGGGAGCTACAAGCTCTACCCCAAGATCTATGGACCACTTATTGCTCAAGTGTTTCGAACCGAGCGGCCATGGCTACCTCTCACATAGCCGACGCGCAATGCCTACCTTACGGGTGTAGTGAGCTTACCTTGATGCTCGATCGAGTACCCTCCTCTTTCTTGCACACCGGTAGCTCCACGATCCTTGAGGCAAGCTCAAGCAACCTCAATCCCTCTCCCATGAGCTTCATCCTCCATAGCCACGCACGAGACAAGAGAAGAGAAGAGAGGAGGAGAAGATGAAGAGAGAAGATGGAGAGCTTATTCTCCAAGATCCCTCACTCTCACACAATCACTCCCTCACTCCCTCACTCCCTCACACTCTCTCAATCCCTCTCTCAAGCACAAGCAAGAAGGCAAGAAACAAGAGAAGAAGAAGAAGAAGCTTTGGCCACACACAAGAATGAGCTTCTCATTCACTTTTCAACTTTATATACAAAACCCTAAATCCCTTTTGGGCTGTCATCCCCTTTTCCTCTTTTTTACATGGCCGGGCCCTTTTTCCCATTGTCCTTCTATCTTCCTAGATTCCTTTCCACCGCCCGTCTACATTTACAAATTGCACGGGTGAGAGTCCGACGCTCTTTTACAAGATTTCAGGTTGCACCTTTTTATTTTAAAATGCGCCTTTCTCCTTTTGCATTTGCCTTGGACTTTTAAGGTTGCCCTTGCACTTTTGGCCTTGTCTCCTATTCTTTCTTCAGTCGGGCTACCTTTTTTCCGCCTTTGCCCTGCGTCTTTTTTATTTCCTTTTGCTTTCTTCGTGTTGGGGTAACATTATCCCCCTCCTAGACGAGTGCCAGTCCCATGGCACTCACCGTCGTAGGTAGCAGGCTGTAGCATGTACCGAAGATGTGGGTGACAAGGACGTAGTGGCTAGTTAGGTCGGCTGCTAGGTGGAACAGGTAGGTGGGTGACACTGCTTCCAATGTGGTTGGGTGAATGATAGGTGATGGGGTTTAAGGATGATGACCAGGAAAGATTCTAGCGTGCTTTAGGCTTCATGAAGATACTCGGTATCTTTCACATTGTTGTGGTGCCCCTTATGTAGCCGGTCGTCTTTTGAGTATCAGAAACACTTGAAGCAATAAGCAATCCCTTAGGAGGGTGGTATTGGAGGGATTTATTCTGGAGAAACCCCCCGAACGCTGTTTGCCTTGAAAATCCATTGCTTGGATTGAAGATCCTTGTCTTTGAGTTGAAAGTCTTCAGTTTTGAGTTGAAGGTCTTCAGGCTTGTGGAATCAATAAGCGATCCGTAGATCTTGAAGCGTTGGGCATGGATCATTGGACGATGAGGTTCCAAGATCTATGCCAATGGCAGTTCTACCTTGACTTGGTTCAATCATGGTAGCCATCAGCAGGCAGATGGCTAGCAACATGAAATCTGTTGAGTCATTTAAACCTTAGCAGCGAAGCTGCTGAAGTTGCAGTAATGGAGTCATGTCCGACTCATGGAAAAATTCCTTGTCATTGGAAGATGTAGTGGATGATCTTCTTTAGCCAAGCAGCCAGTTCTTGAAACACGAACATAACCTACAAGAAAAGTTGTGCACTTCCTAGGGGGTGTGTGTGTCTCACTGTGTAGTGCATGGTGCCCGTGCCAGTGGAACTGGGAGATGGGTCTAACCTTGGGCAAGCCCTTGGTAATGTCCCACACCTGAGGATCCAGTTCGTGCGTCGTTGGAGGTGCGGTGCAAAACTTAGGGTGACAGGTCTGAAAGCCCTACCTTTGATGTGCCCTAAGTGTGAAGTGGGGAAGGGGCTAGGGAGAATCCTAGATGCAGTGAGTGTGGTGCACAATAACAATGAAGGGAGACTGCAAGCACATGTGAAGTGTTCTCCTTGTTAACTTGCTTAGTAGTAGATTATCTTTCAGCTTTGCTATTTTTTTCTCTTGTCTTTCTCTCCAGTCACCTTGTCTTTGTTTCCTTGTGGCTTTTTCTCTTTTTGTTTTGTTTTGTTTTTTTTTTTGAGAATGAGAGAGGGAGTACAATTGTCAAGGCATATCACACCCATTTAATCACGGGGCGGTCGCAGGCATTGAGATAAGAATGCGCGACTTTGTAGGCATTCTTTAATATCAGCCTTAGTTCTCAAAGGAGTGTATGACAAGAAAGGGTGATTACACCTTGTAAAGCGGGTGTGACTCATATTTTCTAAGAGCTCTAGACAGAAGGAAGGAAGGAGAGTAGCCCGCATCATTAACCTAGTCATAGCTTTATTATCTATTCCTAGGTTGATATCAAAGAAGAGTGGGGGGAGATGGGCTTCCTCTGCTGTGGGTTTTTGGAGTAGCGGGAATTTGATAAGTTGGAGGTAATTACAAGTGGTAAAAAATGCTGGATCTGGGCAGGAAGAGAAGTCTGCAAGGAAACTATTTATAGAAGGAAGTATATCTTCTAACCTAAACACTAAGCATTCCTCAGGGCTCCTAGCATTAACATTATATATTTTTGGGAAGTCGTAATCCCCATGCAAGTCTCTATCATAGTCCACTCCATGCCTACGGGGGTAGGGCATGTAGATAGGATCATTGCGCTCTTCGGGGAGTGAACTGCAAAAGACGTTCCATGCATCAAAATTGGTGTCCCAAATCCTCCTTCGCCATTTTGGCTGTGCCTCGTAGCCTTGGACGGTTTTGGGAACCAGATTGACCTTATCTTCCCAATAATCCTGTGGTTCTTGTCGCCACCTAGTTGTTATCAGGCTCCTCTCTTCAATCCACCTGTTTGCAAGTTCATTAGCTAGATCCTTGATCTTGGCTAAGACTCCTAGAGGTAGGGCCCGGTCCAGAGAGCGCGGGAAAGCAAATGAGAGCTCAAATGGCCTTTTTTGGAACTCTCACTGACGCCAGATGACCAACTCCTGGGGCCAGTCTACAAGATGTGCATCACCTCTCAGTGGCATGGGCTCTTCAAGAAGTTGTCTTGGAATTGTGCGTGCTCGGCGTTGGGCCTCCTCAGCTAATTCTTGTCTTCTCCTCCTTGCTACAACTATACGCTCAGGCAGATGGGCATCTGCAGGTTCTTCCTGTGGGAGAGGCGGACTCGGCATTCTTTGTTGCTCTTCTTCATCACCTTGCTCGAAATCCGGACCCTCTTCGACATGTCGCTCAACCACAGATGGGATGATTGGCGGTGGTGGTGGTGGCTGTTCATGCTCCTCAAAACCTAGCTCCTTGAGCTCAGCAGTGGAAAGGCCCGTACAACATAAGTAGTGGAATTATTGCTCCTTAGTGATCCCTGTACTCGTTGGGAGCTCCCGCTCTTGAAGACCATATCTTAGAGCTCGGGTGGTCAGCTCCAACTTTCTTTTCACCTTTTCCATTGGGTCATCGCCCTCAACTTGTGTGACATGGAGTACCGTGTTGAGGAAGGCCTGCCACTGTGTTTTAGTAGTTATTTCGGCAGCTTCAACCCTGGCTTCTGCAAGCACCCTTTAGCATTCTACCACTGCCAACCGTTCGGTCAAGTCTCTCACCCTGTCAAAATTATTCCTTTCCCAATCCATAGCTCTTTCTTCCATCCTTTTTCTCTCTTTCTCCAGTTGGCTCGCCAGGGTGGTCACTACCTGTTGCTGCTCATTTGTTAAAAACTACAATTGGTTCATTTCTCTTGACTTTCGAGCCACCTGCTCTGTCTTGGGCTTCCTTTGCTTTTGCTACTAGTTGGTCCTGCAGGGCCTTCATTTCTCTTCGTCGGTTGGCTCCCTGCCTTGAGACTTCTAGCCTAAGAGCAGCTGACGTTTCTTTTTCTTTTTCTAGCTCCATCAAGGCCACTTTCTTCTCTCCTTCGACTTGTCTAGTTGTGCCAGTAGCTCAGCCACATATGCGTCATAGTCAGTGTCGGCAAGCATGGGAGTATGGGGTGTGGTGGTTGATGCCTACAATCTTTGTCTTTTAGGGTCTTGCCGTGACTCTGCATCTACAGCAGCAGGCCTTTTTAATCCGGTTCCTAGCATGATCTCGGCCACTTTGCTCACTAGCATTTGCATCATGTTCATTAGCTGTGCCATGTCGAGGGGAGGTGTGGGTTGTGTGGTGGTTGTAGTCGTGGTTTCAGTCGTTGCAGGCACAAAAGAGGAAGTGGATGTAGTAGGGACTTGCCCTTGCCGATAGCCACCACTGGAACTGCTTCCACACTTGAACTAGCTTCGGCTTTATGATGGGGGCTCACAGGTTCGAGCTCTCCACCCCCGTGGGTCTCTTCCACAGATCTTCGTGTAGCCTCTGCCAACTCGGCCAGCTCCTTCAGTCTCTGCTCTTCAGCTTATTCTTCCGCCCTTCTTTTCCTGTCCTCTTCTGCCTTCTTTGATTCTTCTCTTATCTTTCCAAGCTCTTCCTCCTCTTTCCTCATTCTTTCTTCCTCAGCCCTCCTAGACTCTCTTTGAGCCCTCTTGATTTCAGCTCGTTCTTCTTTGCTTAATTCCTCTTTCCTTTCCTTCTGTCTCTTGTCCCCTTTCTTTTGTCCTTCTGGTTTGCTTGCTTGTGTAGGCGGCACCTCCTGTTCTCCCTTGTCACTTATCATTCTTTCACTTGATTCTTCTCCTTCGTGGTGAGGTGGGCTTTGATGCGCAGCTTGCTCTTCCATGACTCCAGCATCCTTCATTGCTTCATCTATGATGGGTGTCAAAACACCACCATATCTAATTGTGGCCACCTTTGAGGCAGGTTTCTTCCTTGTGGAGTGTGCTGTTGAGGCAGGGGATTCTCCTCCTATTGGTGCTTCCGTTGGAGTGAGAAGGGCAGCTGAGCTTTGAATGGTTTTCTGCACGAACCCATTCCAGTCTACCTCCTCAAGGACTCTTGCTGCGATGCTTTCTAACAACGGGACCCCGATCCTGTTCATCAATGCGTTGTATCTTTGGCTCGAGAAGAGTGTGTGGATCATCTTTGCTTGCACCTTCACTGCTGGATCCGGGATGTCAGCCAAGCTGATTCCATCCATTGTGTGCACCTCTTCTTTCTTTACCCCCAGCATGGCGTAAACATTCCTTCTCGGCTGCCTCTCTTTCTTGGGTACGAGCCCCAAGGCCTTCTCTACGATTGCCGCATTGAGGGGCACTTCAACTCTTCTTTCCCACTTCCCTGTCCTCACTGTGACAGTGCCACAGTTCTTGCCCTTGTCAAAGTTCCTTAGAAATTTAGCATACATGTCGTAATCCACGGCCTGCCCCACCTTTTCCACATACTTGTGGAGGTGGCATCTGTCCACCAATTCTTTGACTGCAGGTTCCTCCAAGATGGCCTCATCCAGGTTCAGCGTGTGCTTGAAGGTGAATTGACTGAATCCTCGTGTCTCGACGCTAATGCCGAACTTGGTCATCTCTTCTTCGGAAAATGGGAGTTTGTCCCCTTTGTCTTGTCCGGCCATGGTAGTTACCTGTCAATACACCATGACAACATTAATGCTTAAAAATCGGCTTATTTCTAACAAAACTCAATTTCGAGAGAAAAATGTATGTGTCAAAAATTGGTATACTTTCTTAGAGGCTTGAATTTTAGAGACAGGCTCACAGCAGCAATTGCTACTATTTTCCCTTTGCAGTATCTTCCATTGAAACTTAATTAATCATAACATTCTGCTAGATAGCATGACTCTCATTTTGCCGACTCTCATTTTGCTCTACTCTTGCTCACATTGCTCCCCCCCGTCTTGGATCTTTCAAGGAATCCTTCCTAGGATTAGTACAGGAAGTACGAGGCAAATGCTGTTTTTCGTGGATTGACTTACTTAGCCAATAACCAATCATAGAATCTTGGATTGTATTCGAGTTGGGCATGACAATCAAGAGCAGATGGTTGGATGGAGACTCGGGAGATGTAGGTCAAGACATCGTGAAAGAGATCTCCAGTATTAAGGCGGCTTGCAACATGTAATTCCTCTTCCGTAAGGAATTGGTCAATGTAAGGGTGAGCGAGCACATGGTCGTCTAAATGCTGGTTGCGGGTGATGGCCAAAACCCTAAACGAGATAGGTGCCACATAAGTAGGGTCATATTCGATGGTTTTAACTGCCCTGCGTTGCTCATCATTGGTCATTATCCGGCAACCTTTTTTCTCCCATTGGATTCTCAGAGAAAACCACTGCTGCAAGAACGTGGAAGGAGAGCTTGCCATCTGCGTGAGCTCTTGCAACTCGTGCTCAGGAACAGAACGAGGACGCTTACAATATGAAGTGATTAGTCTTCTGAGGGCAGCTTGCTCCTTTGAGATTTTGTCATTTGCTATCAGTTCAGCAACAATTTTGGGGAATTTACAAGTCATAAGTTCGTATTCTTCCCAAGTGCATGGTAATGCATGAACATCCGAAGCAAGTGTTTTGTCAAGAAGACCTAGGTCTAGCCTCTCATAACTTCTAGCGAATGTAGTGAAAGTTTTGTCCAACATCTTGATGCAGGTTATTAAGTCATCCCCAGAAGTCGCGGTGAGGTCTTTAGCCAAGGAAAGGAAAGGTCGTACCACGTAGGAAGGTTTAAGACCTGCTGGTGGGAATGGTGCAAATGGACTGGATAGTGGTGACTCCATCATTGGTGTCACAGGTGTGGCTTTGCACTCCGAAGCACTTTGAGGTGCTGTAGGAAGCTCTGGGGGCATGGGAGTTGTGCTGGGTTCTGAGTGAGCAGTCATGGGGGTATTTAAGTTCTCTAGATTAGGTAAGTCTAAGGCTTGTGGCGTTTGCTTTGGTCGATAGATGAGCCGGGGTTCACTAGCCACAGCGGGCAATGGTTTGCTGACTATGCCCTAGGCACCATGTGTGCAAGCCTCCCTCACTGGGGTGAGATTGCTTGTAGATGAGCTTTTAAACTTGCCATTTTTAGGCACCCAAATCCAGGGGTTGCCCTCGTAGTATCCTTGTGCTCGCAAGAGATCTTTGGGGATCCATCGCGGCGTGGTTGTGTGTCTACGTCGATAGCATCTAGACTACCTCTTGGGCCATGATGGTGGCTGATTATCTTGGCGTTTAGAATCACGTTTGGGTGGTCTACCCGGATGTGGTCTTTGCCGTTTTGGCACCCATATAAGCTTGGACTCCTTGGCCTTGTGAGCACTCTTGGTGGGTTTGGGCTTAGGATCAAGAGCCTGGCATGAGGCCTTAGTTTTCTTCTTTTTAGACTTGGGCTGAAGCGTGGTCGTAGGGGTTTCTACCGGTGGCTTCATAATGGTGGAGGAGTCAGGATAGCCCTTGCTGAAAGTCATCACTATACGCACATTGCCTATAGCAAGATGAATGCGGTTTAGGTTGTAATCCACATTACAGTTTGTTTGCTTCTTGAAAGTACGACCTAATAGTGACATATTATCGGCTCCTTTAGTGTCAGGCAACACATGGAAGAAAGCTGGTAAACTTTCAGACTCGATAGAAACGACTACCTTGCACTTCCCTAGGAGTGAATAAGCATTACCCCCAAATGGGGTGAGTTTGACATTAGTGGGCTGTAGTTTCGATTGACCAATGCATGTCCAATGGTCATGCGTCAATATGTTGTAGTCGGCACCTTCATCAATCAAGGCATCGAAAGAATATGTCGTTGCTGCTGTGACTGTGATTTGAAGATACGCCGGTGCCACTGCTTCTTCGTCCTGATCTATAAGGTTGGCCATAGTAGCCATGCACACATTCATTGGGGGTTCTAGCATGGGTGGCTCATGTAATGGATGGGAAGGAGGATAGTACTTCTTTATGCGGCTACCATTAAAAAAGCCTATTCCTTCGCCTTCAAGTGTCTCTAACTCAACATTCCCTGTTCTACCAATCATGCGTACTTTGAAAGGCCCTAGCCCCCGAAACTTCATCTTCTGTTTATGTCCTTTTATAGAGTATAGCAAAACAAGGTCCCCTTGTTCAAAGTCTCGCTGTTTGACATGCTTGTCAAACCACATCTTTCGTTGAGCCTTCTCACAAATCAGAGAGTGAGTGGTGAGGAGTCGGGTCTCCATTAGGCGCTCTAACTCCACTAAGCGATTGGTCTAAGCCTCTCTTCCCTCCCAATGCTCTTGGACTGCGATCCTTAAGCTAGGGATGAAGAATTATAAGGGTAAAATGGCTTCAGTTCCGTACATCAGCCTAAAAGGCGTGTGTCCTATAGCCGTTTTATAAGCTGCGCGATAGGCCCACAAGGCCGCCATTAGCTTGTTGTCACAATCACTTCTTGAAGTAGATGCTACGTTTGTAAGCACGTTGACTAAGATTTTATTCGTGGATTTGGCTTGGCCATTAGCCTGAGGGTAATAGGGAGAGGGCTTTCGATGAATTATTAGGAAGGTAGAGAGCAGGTGGGAAATCACCTCATTAATGAAGTGCGTGCCTTGGTCGCTTACAAGTTCAATTGGACAGCCAAATTGTGAAATGACCTGCTCCCACAAGAACTTTGCAGTGGTTCTAGCATCATTCTTCCTCGTGGCTCGTGCCTCTGCCCACTTTGTTAGATAATCAGTTGCCACTATGAAGTAGCGAGCTTGGGAATATTGTGCCGCAGGACTGATAGGTCCAATAAAATCGATGCCCCATTTTTCAAAGGGTTGTCCAGCTATGACAGGGGTCAACTCCATCTTGTCTTTCCGCACAAGCACTTTGGTCCTTTGGCACTCATCGCAATGCTTTACGAATTTAGTTGCATCGCGGAAAAGGGTGGGCCACCATAGTTGGGATTGTAGCACCTTTCGGGCTGTTGTGTCCCCACTAAAGTGACCTCCAGTGATTCTGCCATGTGCTTCTTTCAATGCATCGTGCATCTCGTGCTCACATATGCATATGCGCAATAAACTGTCTTGTCCCAACCTGTAGAGTTGGCCGGCTATCAGTTGGTATGGCTAAATTTTCAGGATAAGTCTTCTCAGCCTGGCCTTCTCAATGGGTCTCTCAAGTAGTCCGCTCTCTAGCACTTGCACTAAGTCATCGGCCCAATAAGGCGTCAAATCAACTTTAAACAATCCTCTCTCGCTAGATAGGTTAAAGAGATGAGCATCTGGTAAATCGTCAGGTATGCCTTGTCCAGTGGCTTCTCCTGTGGGTATGCGGGACATGTGGTCAGCCATGTAATGCTGCTTTTCTTTGTGTACAACCACAGAGAAGTCAAAGTCCAGTAGAAGGAGTAACCATCTAGCTATGCGTCCCGTAGCGTAAGGCTTGTTCACAAGATATAGCAAGGCTTGATGATCAACAAAGAAGACAAAGGGAGTGGCCAACAAGTAATGCCTAAATTTCTTTACCGCAAATACCATGGCCAACCCTCCCTTTCTATCGTGGAATAGTTCATCTCGGTCTCTGTGAGCTGCCTGCTGGCAAAACTCATTGGGTAATCTAAGTTATGTTCACCAGGCTGGCATAGCATGGCTCCAATAGTGAACTTAGAGGCGTCTATGTGTACATGAAACGTTATGTTCGAGTCTGGAGCTCGTAAGATTGGTGCAGTAGTAAGAGCCTTTTTCAACTCCTCATATGCGCGCTGGCATTCCCCAGTCAACTGGAACGCTATCAACAGCTTGTACAATGGTCTAGCAATTAGTGCGTAATTTAGTACAAAGCGTCGATAATATCCAGTGTGTCCTAAGAAGCACTGAACTCCCTTGTAGTTATCGGGTGGCGGTAAGTCAACAATGACTCTGACTTTAGAAAAGTCAGTGGCAATGCCGTTCCTTGACACTACGTGCCCTAATATGCATCTGTGTTTCACCCAGAACTGGCACTTTAAGGGGTTCAACGAGAGGTGGTACAACCTACACCTTTCAAAGACAGCTCTCAATTTCTCTAAGTGTTCGGTCCAACTAGAGTGTACGCATAAGTCGTCTACAAACACTTCCAGTTCGCGCCTAAACATGTCCTTAAAGATAGTGCACATTAGGCATTGAAAAGTCACAGGTGCGTTCATTAGCCCAAAAGGCATGACAATGTAGGCGAATACACCCCATTTCGTGGCAAAGGCTGTCGTCGGGGTGCACTTGCACTTGATTATAGCCCAAGAAACCATCTAGAAAACTGTAGGCTTCTTTACCTGCTACCCTCTCAAGCATGTGCTCGGTGTAAGGTAAATGGTAGTTATCCCTCTTTGTAGCGGCATTCACTTTCTTGTAGTTCACGCACACTCAGATTTTTCCATTTTTCTTCATGACAATCACGATAGGTGATACCCAGTCCATGTGCTTGATCTCATATATGAATCCTGCCCTCATGAGTTTATCAATCTCCTCTTTTACTGCATGGGCGTGTTTGGGATTCATGGGGTAAGGTCGTTGTTTCTTTGGCACTGCATCAGGGACCATTGGGATATTATGAGTCACAACCCTAGGGTCGACTCCCTTAAGTTCCAATGTCCACGCAAATACGTCAATGTACTCTTGCAAGAGTGCAACAAGTTTGGTCTCCTCATCCTCCGTCAAGTCATCTACAATGAATACAGGTCTTGGCTTTTCACCTTCCCCAGCCAAGTTAACTTCCTTGACTTTGGCGGGTCCCTCGATCGGTTCACTAGTTTGGCCTTGTCTTTTCGCACCTAGCAGAATCACCACTCTGTCACCCTTTTTAAATTTTGTAAACCGTTTGGGTAGATCCTGCGGTTTCTTTTTCCTTTCTGCTTCTGAGTCCTTTGCTTGCCTCCTGGCCTCCTCCTTTAGCCTCTTGCGCCCTAGGTGGACTGGCAAGTCTCCCTTGGTGCGTTTGACTTTAGAAGGTTGTGGTATCTCGGGATCACTCTCAGTGCTGACTTTCGACTCTGAGTTAAACTCGCATCCCTCACTTGAGGAAGGTGTTTCCCCAGGGGGTTGTAGTTCAGGGTGCATCCGTCTTGAGTATTGGGATTACCCATGGTCGTGCCACTCTGGCTTGCTCGTAATCCATGGCTCCTATGTGTTCTAGCTAGGATTTGTCACACTCCATTCGCATGAATCCTTTTTCGTTCTGACTGGCCCTTCCTCTCCTAGGCCTTGAGTCTGCCCTGATTTGTTCTATCGTTTTTCCTTTCGTGTCGTACTCTATTGTATCTATCTCTTCTTCACTCTCCTCTCCCGTAGAGCGACAGTCCTCATACTCCTCATCATTAGAGTCCTGTCCTTCTGACTGCTCATCATCACCTAAGCTTTTCTCTCCAGTCTCCTTGTCATCAGTAACTAAAGCCCAGTTATATAACAAATTCAGGCCGTGGACCTTGGTCCATTTCCATTCTGGCTTAGATAATAGATCACATAGAGGTTTTAAGTTAGCAGCCAAGTTGCCTTCCAGTTTATTGGTTAGATACTCTACGATTTCCTGAAGCTCTAGTTTGTTGTTGGGGATATAGAACGAGGCTGGTTTGCCTAGGTTGAGTGAGCTTCCTGCCATCATGTAGAGTGGCACAATTGGCTCCTCAATTGGCATGGTTGCGGCTTTAGCAGCCTGTCGATATAGTTCTTTCTCATCCAAGAATGGTAGGTCAATGGTTGCCAAAACGTGCATCCAATCCCTCTCATCCTCAGGGCAAGGAATATATTTAGTGAGTGATCCATAGGGTTTGGTCGTTTGAGTATCGCCTTTCAACATAGCTGAGATGGCATCTAGGTCAACAGGGGTCATCTTCCAAGTGTCCATCTCTACCCTTACTGCATTAGTTCTGTTCCCTAGGAAAATCAAACCATTGCCCCAATCCTCAATGACACACGCATTCCTCATCCAAGGTCGGCCTAATAGTATGTCGTAATCCACTCCCTTCATGACAATGAAGTTTACGGAAAACTGCACACCGGCAATCTTTACTGGCCAATTCTTTAAGACCCCGAATGGTCTTACCTTCATTCCATTTGCTAACGTGATGTTAAACCGGGCAGTCTCTACAGGAGGGTTTCCCCATGCCTTTGAGACTGCATGGCTTAGTACACTAACACCTGCACCTGTGTCTACAATTTCTTTTCGCATCATATCTCCTAAGGCTAGGACGGGTAAAACTGCATGCATTTCAGTGCCTTCCCAAAAAGCATTGATGTGCAAAGACTCAGGAATTGAGTGTAGAGTTAGACTTGGGATCTATGTAACTACATCATGATCTTGCGGATCAGCACCCACAAGTCCTTTGTGTCCCTCCATCAAGTCTTTTAACTCCTGCCATAAGGAATAATTCTACCTAAGCAGGTCTTCCAAGCTTAGAGTTACTGGAGTAGACAACAAGGTTGTGAGGAGGCTACTGGGCTCTTGTCTTCCCCTGAGGCTAGCATTTCTAGGCCATGCGTTTTGTCTGCCCTGGCAAGTTTCCCCTTGGCCTTGCTACTGAGTTGCCCCCAGTGGTGCAGGTATGCTCGCAGCTTGTGGTTTTGAAGGTGAGACTGGTGTGCTCACGCTGGAGAAATCGTCAATAGGATCTTCTAATATGGGTTCAGCATCCTTGAGGTGCTTTTGGGCGTCCTTGACCCACTCCTTGACCTTAGCTATAGCCTCGAGCTGCCGTTTGGGATGGGGATATTCCCCTACCTTGGCACTCCCTAGCTCGTCTTAGGAGCTGAGGTCTCCACCCCTGCGTCTGTGACCCTCTTTCCCGTTACTAATGTAGTCGCTTCCTCGGTTTTAAGAGTTATCTTTGCATCGGTTCTCTTTTTCCGTCTCCTCCGACTTTTCTTTCCTATTGAAGTTACGTCAAGGTTACTTGGCCCTAGCAAAGAGATGCCTGCCTGTTTTGTTTGAGCTCGCATCATAACATGTAGTGGGATGGGTATATCCTCACTGTCAAAGGTTTCCACTCCAAAAAGCCCGAAAGGCACCGATGGCATGTTGGCAGAGCTGGTTGATGGCTTCCGCCTAGGATAGTCAGGAAACAGATGTGTGATTCCACACTCTGTGCATCGGAGATCCACTTTGTCCTTGTTAGCTTGTTCTCGTTCTGGGCAGCGTGATGAAATGTGGCCTAGGTGGCCACAAGTCCAGCATGTGATTGGATCTTGGCTTGGCCCTCCAAAGCCTCTGCCTCTTCCTCTTCCTAAAGCCATCACCGGCACCGGTCGATAGTCCATCAGGACTGGGTTGCCCTCCTCGTCATAGGATATGTACGGGTTGACATATGTTTCTTCCTCATTAGTCTCCTCCACAAAGTGAACAAGAGCATCGCTAGATGGGTGGGTTACAAAAGGCCTTGGTGGTCTGGGTATACCAGTTGAGTTCATCTCCAGCCTAGGTATGGCAGGTCTCGAGTCAGTCGGTGCTGGGAGGGCTAACTGGGCTCCCCTCCCAAAGAAATTGTTGAGAAACATGCGGGATCTAGAGCATGGCAGTGAGTTATGGTGGATGGAAGGAGAAGTGTGGACTCATGATGGAGAAGACAAAGATACTGTTTTGTTACACAAGTGAATTAGGTTCCAAGATTGAGCCTTGGACTCATAAACACAATCTTGTGTATGTGGACAATGACATTGACACTTCACTGAAAAGAAAAGAGTAGTATCATTGCATTAAGAAAAGGAAGCAAGTACAATGCTTTATAGGAAAGTAGGAAACTATAGTAGGCACCACTATGCATATGGGATAGGTTAGCCTGCATGTCCTTGGCCCTGAAGTTCCATACAAAGAGGCTGTTTAGTGAGTGTGATTGCTGATTCTCAACACCCCTCCTCAATCACAACTAAAAAGGCACAAAGTGTGTAGAGGCTGTAATGAGAACCACCTGCAAAGTGTGGGCACACCACAAACATGGTAGACACCAGAGGCTGTCTCGCAGAAAAGGCTAAGTGTGGGCACCAAAACATGATGGACATCCAGAGGCTGTAACAGGGGCCTCACAAAGTGTACAGGGACTGTAATGCCAAGTTACATGAGGAGTTTACAAAGCTTATGGCCAGAAGCATTAGGGCAAGGAAATACAAAACTAAAAAAGTCTATTTGAATAGAAGGACTGATGAGGTTTGTCCTTCTCTTGGTGGTCTTCTTCTTCTTCTTCTTCTTCCATTGCTCCATTTTCTTCTTCTTCTTTGACTGCAACTAGATAGGCCTTTTGGGATCTCTTTCTTGCGTTGCAGAACTTCTCGGTGTGTTCGGTCCTTTTGTAGAAGTCACAGAAGAGCTGATCCTTCTTGCTTTTGTACATGTTGCCAACATATAATGCATGCTCATCTCTAGAGGTACTTGGTTCTTCCTTAGTTTTTAGCTTCTTTTCCTCTTCTAATAGTGATGTGTGGATATCAACAAGTTTAGGATTTGGCATGTTGATTAAAGTTGTTGATACATTATTATATTCAAGAGGCAAACTCTTAAGTAGAACACCGATGCAAACATCTTCGTCCATTTTAATGTTGATTCTTGCAAGTTGGGTTAGGAGTCCTTCCATGTAATTTAGATGTGTGGCAAGTGATGTGTTGGACTTCATTTCAAGCCTGAAGAACTCAATCAGGAGACCATACTTTGATGATTTAGATTGTGCACCGAACAAGGTGTCAAATCTCTTCCATGTATCCTGTGAGGTCTCACAGTTATCCACATGGTGGATATAACTGTCGTCTAAAAAGGCGCACCCTGAAATCTTGTAAAAGAGCGCCGTGCAATTTGTAAATGTAGACGAGCGGTGGAAAGGAATCTCGAAAGATAGAAGGACAATGGGAAAAAGGGCCTAGGCTACGGCCGACCATGTAAAAAAGAGGAAAAGGGGATGACCGCCCAAAAGGGATTTAGGGTTTTGTATATAAAGTTGAAAAGTGAATGAGAAGCTCATTCTTGTGTGTGGCCAAAGCTTCTTCTTCTTCTTCTCTTGTTTCTTGCCTTCTTGCTTGTGCTTGAGAGAGGGATTGAGAGAGTGTGAGGGAGTGATTGTGTGAGAGTGAGGGATCTTGGAGAAGAAGCTCTCCATCTTCTCTCTTCATCTTCCCCTCCTCTCTTCTCTTCTCTTGTCTCACGCGTGGCTATGGAGGATGAAACTCATGGGAGAGGGATTGAGGTTGCTTGAGCTTGCCTCAAGGATCGTGGAGCTACTGATGTGCAAGAAAGAGGAGGGTACTCGATCGAGCATCAAGGTAAGCTCACTACACCCGTAAGGTAGGCATTGTGCGTCGGCTATGTGAGAGGTAGCCATGGCCGCTCGGTTCGAAACACTTGAGCAATAAGTGGTCTGTAGGTCTCGGGGTAGAGCTTGTAGCTCCCCTTCATTTTGGTTCCGTTTTTGCCGCGGGACCGACGGAATCGAGCTTTGAGCGCCGCCGCATCAAATCGAGCATAGAAGTAGGGTTTGCAGCCCGAACCGGTGCTCGAGATAGCTAGGAGATTTAGGAGGTTTTAATTCGTGAAACAAGTAAGTGTTTTGGTTTGTTGGAAGTATTAGTGTAGGACTACCATTCTACATCTCTGTTTTGCATTTTGGTTGTACTAGATTAAGATTAGATTAGGTTAAAAAAAGAGAAAACAGTGGTTTTGGCTGCTGCTGGAAACAAGGAAACATGGGACCGGATTCAAATTTCTGGGTAAAACAGGGAAAAGGGAACTGGCTTCAAGGTTTTGCAGTGCTAGGAAAGGACCTTAAGAGGCTTGGGAGGCCAGGAGAAACCTCATTTCACTGGTTAGCTTTGTGTGAGAGAGAGAGAGAGAGCTTCTGGTTACCAGGAAGAGGGAGCGCTATCACGATTCTGGGTGCCATCGATTTGTGCTGCTCCAGGTGAGTCTGGTGCTTCTTAGTAGTGCCCTAATCATATTTGGAAAGTCTCTTGTGATTGTGTGTAGCAGGCGTCAAGTGGAATCGAAACGCGCGAGTCCTAGAGTCGGACCGTTCGACTGAGGGATTTGGACTGCATGCTAGTCGGAATACCATCCAACATTCGGATCGGACCAAACAATTTTAGAATCGGACCCCACTATCGGATCGGACAGTTCGATCGGACGTGCCACGTGGCACTTGGACCGCCCATCATAGTCGGACCACTCTATCCGACTACAAGAATCAGACAGTCCGACTACTAGAGTCAGACTAGCCCTATCCGATTCCAGTCCGATTCTGGGAATCGGATCATCCTGCCAGAAGGAAAAATAAGAATCTTTAGTTGACCCTGCCACAAACCTGACCCCAGGGACACAACCCTGAACACCCCCAAGACCCAGTTTGACCATTAGAACCTCAGAGACCAATCGATCTTAGAGCAGAATAGAAAACACAGCACAGACCTTCAGAAAGACCATAGAATAGCCGGGAACCAAGCTTAGAACTCAAATCAGGCTAAGAATGTGGAGAGAAACAGAGTGTTCGCATTAAACGCTTTCTGCATCAGCACTTCACTCTTGTGCTCCACTAAGTTTGCACTGCAAGAAAAGAGAAAAGCTTGTTTTCGCACCAAGCACCACGAAAGCACTAAGCATAACGTTTGAATAAGGATTGCAGCTACTTTCAAATAACAAGGAACACATCAATATATCTAATAACATTAAGAAACCCACTAGTAGGAGAAGACCCCAAGACTTAGACAGGTGCCTGAGTGCCCTACTAGTAGGACCTAGAGAAGACACGAAGACACGGAAAGCAACAATATAGAGGATTGGACGCTGCCGGAGCTGCTCGGATTTATTGACAACCTCGTGGAGCTGGAAGCAGAAAAAATGTTGGGATCAAGAGGCGAACGAGGAGAGGACCAATTAAACTTAGGAGAATTTCCAACCTCAGTCCAGGAACTGGTCCACAACTACGATCTACTCACTAGGACCGTGATCCAGGGCAAACCTGTAGAGGAAGTGGTAGCAAACCTGGAAGAAGAGAGAAGAGCAATCAAGAGAGCGCTAGAAGGCATAATTGCCTACAACCATGAGCAAAGGGCTAGAAGGCTACAGCAAGATGTAGATATGTACGAGGCTAGACGAGTGCTAAACCTAGCTCGAGCGGCCAAATCTGGACCGAATGTAGAGAGGGAATGGGCAGTAGAGGCTGACATGACATTGAGTGAACTGGTAGCAAAGCGACTCTTGGACAATACGTCCGTTGAACAGAGCGCTACTGCCCTAGCCACCACGCTACTATCGGGATTGGGAGTCACGCAAGGGGCTAGATACGAACCTAGCAGTGACCCGTACAGCTTCATGGAGCAGTTCGAGCAAGTATGTGAGGCAAATAGTCTTACTGACCCTGCGCAGCGAGCTCAAGCTTTCGGCCTATGCTTTGGCGATAAGGGGAGGACCTGGTATTCTAGTCTAGATGATGTAGAATGTACGAACTTTGTTCGCCTTAAGGGCCTCTTCATCAAGAGGTTTTCGGAGGTAGGGTATTCGGATAACCTCATCATTAGGTTGATGAATATCAGTCAAAGGGAGAAGGAAGACGTTAGGTGCGTAGCCTCTACAAGAGAATCCCTGCCAATGAGTGACCTACCGAGAGGGCAGTGTCTACAGTGTTCATGAATGGGATTCAGAGTGAGGAGCTCTACAAGGCTTTGGCCAGTAACTCCACCTTGCAACGAGACGTGCTAGCTAGAGTTTTCGAGGAGGCAATACGCATAGATGATTAACTCAGGGAACGCAGCATGAGGACTACCAACCGAGAGAGTGCAAGCCAGTACCCTGAGAGATCAACTACTTCAGGGGGAAAAGTGACTGCTAGTGTGCAGGATAAGGAAAAGAGTGTAGACCACGACCAGGGGATGGCAGAAATGAGAATGGAGATTGCATGGTTGCAAGAGCTGGTAAGGAAGCCTGTGAGATTGCATGTACAATGTATATACTGCGGCGGCAATCACCTCCCAGTTGAGTGCCAAGATCCTAGATCTGGACCGTGCTCAAATTGCGGTAGATTCGGGCATGATGCAGTGCATTGCAGAATGCCGAGGAGATTCCCATATGTGCAGCAGTACAACCCTCCATACTTAGGTAATAGGCCACCCAATTTCTGTTGAGAATCAGCAATCACACTCACTAAACAGCCTCTTTGTATGGAATTTCAGGGACATGCAGGCTAACCTATCCCATATGCACAGTGGTGCCGATTGCAGTTTCCTACTTTCCTATAAAGCATTGTACTTGCTTCCTTTTCTTAATGCAATGATACTACTCTTTTCTTTTCAGTGAAGTGTCAATGTCATTGTCCACATACACAAGATTGTGTTTATGAGTCCAAGTCTCAATCTTGGAACCTAATTCACTTGTGTAACAAAACAATGTCTTTGTCTTCTCCATCATGAGTCCACACTTCTCCTTCCATCCACCATAACTCACTGCCATGCTCTAGATCCCGCATGTTTCTCAACATGGTATCAGAGCCTAGTCGGGCATGGCTCAGCTTGACTTAGCTCTCCTCTGCTCTCTCTTAGCTCATGTTAATCTCTGGTCAGCTTAGTTCCATCCCATGACTTCATCTCCCAACTCTACCCTCACTGAAGCTTCCATGGCAGCCATAGCCAGCAGCACCCTGTC